>NC_047043.1:76046197-76349227 GCF_011762595.2 Tursiops truncatus
GAGTGGGGTGATGGGGCAAGAGAGGGAAGGGAGATCCATAAACCGTGCTTTTGCCTTAAGTGCTTAAGTAATGTGAAACAAAATAAGGTGCACACCATCTGAAGCATAAAGATTGTTGACTCAGGCCAAATCCATTATCACCCTAACCTTTTGTTAAATAAGCCTAGTGTTCATTTATTTTAAGAAATATTTACAGAGCACCTAGCCCCTGCCTGGCCCTGCCCCAGGCCCTGAGGTCAACAAAATACATTCGACCTCTCAACTCACCGGCCAGGGCTAGGCACTGGGGTATCAGCATACCAAAAACAAACAAAAGTACGGTTTAGGGTTTCAGAGGAGAGAGATTACAGACTATAAAATTCACAAAACGAAATTTGAAAAATAGATATATGTATAACTGAATTACTTTGCTGTATACCTGAAACTAATCCAACACTGTAAATTAACTACACTATGATATAAAATTAAAATTTTTAAAAAATTACCACAAATGGGATGGTTTAAAAAAAAAAGAGAAGGCCTCCAGGAACATTCATTTCAGTTGAGTTCAGAGAACTCACATCATGAAGCCCCACAAAACATACGCCACTTCCCTGGATACCCCAAGTTCCAGGCAGGAGAGTTAGGGACAGATTATCGTAGCAGAGCTATGTTTGCATCTGGGCTTGACACCTGCCCATCCGTGTTCACTACTTTTCTCACCACTAATTTAACAAGCATAGTGTCCACTTAATCAACTCACTAGCTGTGTCCACTAGGCAAACGGCTAACCTCTGGACACCTCAGCATTTTTTACCTGTAAAATGGTGCCAATGGTGACCTCATACAATCGTTGTCAGGATTAACTGCGATACGTAAAATAGCCACTGCAGAACCTGGCACACCATGTACGCTCAATGGACATCAGCTGCTGTGAAGCTTGATCCTCTTGAGTCTTCGCCTTGAGAAAGGCAAAGACTGTGCCCTTGAGAAAGCATGCCCGTGGGAAAATTCCACATGTATCTTCAAAATCCAGCCCATGGGCTCCTTCCCAGCCTTCCCCAGCTGGAGTTTTCTACTTGCTCAGGACTTTGTTCACAACCCTAAGGGCACATGCATCATGCTCTGGAGTAGTTCTTTACTTAAACGCCAGTGCTCAGAGGCAGGATCAGGAGTTGAGAATGTAGGCTTGGGGTCAAAGGGATATGGGTTCAAATCCTAGTGATACCACTCATTTCCAAGGTGGCTGACCTTGGGAAAGCTACCTTCCCTAAGCTTTGGTTCTTCAAATATAAAATAGGGATTATAAAACCTATTTCCTAGGGTTGCTGGAAAGATGACTAGGAAATGGGATGATGTAGCCATGGATCTTAGCACACTCTGGGACAAAAGAAGAGTCCAATGATAAGGGGCAGGCCACAGGCTAAATGCCCCAGGGCCCTTCATGAGGTGGCCTCTGTCCACTCCTGGCTTTGTCTCGTCTCACTCTGCTCTCCAATGACTCTGCTCTGGCCACACTGGCCTCTTTTCTCCTTCTCAAATTCACCCTAACCTTTCTTGCCCAGGAGCCTTTGCACTTGCCGTTCCCCCTGCCTGAGTTGCTCTTCCCCTGCCTCTCCCCATGGCTGCCAACTTCTCCCCCTGAAGACTCAGCCTACCCAGCATGTCCCACGAAGGTCTTCTCAGACCACCCTGCCTACCATCATGCTCCCCCAAACTAATCCAAGTTGCCCTAGACCCTATGCATTTCCTCCACAGCCTTTATGACAGTCAGTATTTACCTTTTTCTAAGATAAATTTATGTGATTGAATTATAACGTGCATGTAGAAAAATATACCTCATAAGCACAAAGCATGAGAAATCTTCACAAAGTGAACTTTCCCATGGAACCAATCCTCTTATCAAGATAAACAACATGACCTGGACCCCAGAAGCTCCTGCACGTCCCCAAAGGCATTACCCCCCTCCAAAGGCAACCTTTTCTTTTTTTTACATCTTCATTGGAGTATAATTGCTTTACAATGTTGTGGTAGTTTCTGCTGTATAACAAAGTAAATCAGCTATATGTATACATATATCCCCATATCTCCTCCCTCTTGCGTCTCCCTCCCTCTCACCCTACCTATCCCACCCCTCTAGGTGGTCACAAAGCACCGAGCTGATCTCCCTGTGCTATGCGGCGGCTTCCCACTAGCTATCTCTTTTATTTTTTTTAATTTTTTTATTTTTATTTTTTATACAGCAGGTTCTTATTAGTTATCTATTTTATACATATTAGTGCATATATGTCAATCCCAATATCCCAGTTCATCCCACCACGCACCACTGCCACTTTCCCCTCTTGGTGTCCACATGTTTGTTCTCTACCTCTGTGGTGACCTGACTTCTATCATCACAGATTGATTTTGTCTGTTTTTGAACCTGACGTCAGTGCAATCAAGCATTACGAGATTCTGGCAGATGGTTGGGGGTAGCAATCCCTTGGTCATCCTCAGTGCTGAGTAGTACAACATGGTATGACTCTACCACTATTTATCCATTCTCTTATTGATGGACAGTTGGGCCTTGTTTCTTTATTTTACAATTCTGCTTTCTTTTCATTGTCTATCTCCCTGTAAGAGCATCTGTTTCACAGGTACAAGAAGCACATCTGTCTTGTTTAGTGCTGTGCTCCTAGTGTCTGGCACATAATGGGCTCTAACCAATTATGCGTTGAATGAATACATATGCTTACTGAGTGTTTAATATATCCCAGGCACAGTATTAAGCTCTGAAGATATAAAACGACCAAGGCACAGTATAGTCAGAGACCATATTCATTTTTGATTCCTTAGCATTCTTTTGCTGACTGTATAAGTGAATGAAAATCTCTCTTAGGAACTCCCTTAAATAACAAGTCTAAGAACCGATCTGTAGGACAGATAAAAGTAACAGATCTCGATAGGATTGAATCCTGAAGGTGACCTTGCATGAACACACCAAGATAATTGGCCCAGAGTAACTGACGGTACAACTTTAAATAGACAAACAGGCTTCTATGAGCCGCTTACAAACAGAATCCTCCTAAAATAGAAGGCCATCTCAAAGCATTCAATATGTAAGGAAACCACTTGTGCATCAGATCAGAATTCAGAATTGAAGTAATGAGTTCCGAGAGCAGAAAGCCTGAACCGATGAAAGGTAATTATTGCAGAGAGAAGTGCTGCCGCAGCAGCATTTGCTAGAACTCTTCAAGCATTCTTGGCTCAATCCACCTCATTAGGCAGGCCTGAAGATTCCCACTGCATTTCAGGCAGTTTGTAATCTACTGCAGCATTCTGGACAAGTGTGAAATGGGATCCACAGTGAGGAGAAAACCACACGTTCTAAGTGCTGGTCTCAGGAGAGGCAGTGTCGAAGTTAGACCAACTCAGGTCAAATCCCAGCTTGAATACAAGTCCTTGGGCACGTAGTTAACACTGGTTTTCTCCTCTGTAAATCGGAAATAATCTTATCTACCTTGTAGGGTTTTTGTGAAAACTAGATGACATGATATATGTAAGGTACATGTAGCATATATGACACAGAGTAAGGACTTAATAAACGAAACTAAGAAGTATTATTGTTAGGATTTCGTTTTTCCTTTCCCCTTTCAATCTTTTAATCTTATTTCAGTGCTCCTTTTTTCTTGTTTATTCAGTCATTTGAAGTTACATTTACCCCCTCTTGTTCTTCCCATTTTAGAGGCTGAAAAGCCAAGTACTTTTTTCCTGTCACCATTGCAGCTATAGGTAGCCATGTGACAGAGGCAGAAAGGTATTGAGGGTCTTCTGGAAAAGCTTTTGAATGAAATACTCATAAAAAGGAACCTATCTGCGTGTATAACCTTTTCCTTTCTTGCTGCCTCCCTCTTCTGCTGAGGATACAAATATATTGTCTAGAGCTGTGGTGTCTACCGTGTAACCATGAAGGAAGGTTGTGTTGGTACTTATATTTTTGTGGAGCTGCTCAAATATTTATAAAATGTCCATCTCTGGCCTTCTCATTATGTGAGGAAAAAAATGAAGTGATATTTGTTCAAGTCATTGTGTTTTTTCTTTTACTTGCAGCCAAATGCTTTCCTAATGTATACATACGGCTTTCTCTAGGCATGAAAAAAAGCATACTTCCTAAGGTGCTGATTGGTTAATATGCCTCCTATGAGAGCAGCAATTGTGCTATGAAAGAGGAAAGAAGCAATGCTTACCCAGAAAGAATGACTCTAAAATGGTAGCATTCTAAGCATAGGGAAAAGGCAGTAGAAAATCGTGTGGGGTGTTCGAGAGATGTTTCAATTATACACGTACATGAAGTCCTTCTCTTAAGTATAAGGTGAGCACTGTAGATTACAATCTATTAATGTGAGCTATGTTTTTTCTTTTTTAAAAAAGAAACTATTATTCCATTACAGAAAACTGACAAAAATGTCAAGTACTTTATTTTTTATTTTTTTAAAATCACTCATTTTATTTATTTTAAAATTTATTTATTTATTTTTGGCTGCGTTGGGTCTTCATTGCTGTGTGTGGGCTTCCCATTGTGGTGACATGAGTCACCACAATGAGAATAATGTCTAGAGCATAGGCTCAGTAGTTGCGGCGCATGGGCTTAGCTGCTCTGCGGCATGTGGGATCTTCCCAGACCAGGGATCGAACTCGTGTCCCCTGCATTTGCAGGTGGATTCTTAACCACTGCGCCACCTGGGAAGTCCCTCAACTAGTACTTTAAAAGCTTAAGTTAGTCTAGAGAGATGAGGGCAATGTTTATTTAATTTCCTTTCCTTGAAGGTTATCAAAATTTATATTCGTCCATTAATTTTATTCATAAATAAAATCTCTTCCTACAACCAGACTAAAATATATTCTACCCTAAATGAAGTCTCGCTTTTAGGAAAAGTAAAAATCATATCATCCTAACCAAATATTTACTTATTTCCCTAAAATTTTTAGCACCTTCTATATTATGTACAATTATACAACATATCCTGAAAAAAGCTGTTTTATGTGAGTTTTGTTCACTTGCTTGAGGAAATAAATCAATTTGAAAGGCTTCATCACAGAAAAATATGACAATAATTCTGAAATGTAAGCTGAAAGGGCAAAAGTATTGAAGAGGGAGAAGTTATGCTAGGGCTGTAACCCTGGCTTTCTCTTTGGAACATGATTTTCCTAAATTCAACCATTCAAGTAATGTTTTCCTAAGTATGCCCTCTCTATATACCAACCATGCTACTATTTACTTAAATTTTGTCCTGAATATATTTCAAATAACTTCATTTTTAAACTGAAACTCTAAGCAATAATACTTGTGAAATCACAGGTTTTATGTACTAGCTATAGCTTACACAGATATGTACTATTATCTTCTATCCATCTACCACATTTTTAAAAGTGCTTCTTTAGAAAAAAAATTTTTATCTGCGATATATAAAAGTTCTTGCTCCTTTTTCAAAATTTTAGGGCAGCAGCTAAATATCTTTAACTTAATTACTACCTTTAAAACTTCAACTTGAATTTTTAAATCATTAAATAATAGAAAGACCAACCAACGTGTTATTCCTAAAGACCTATTTGGGCAGGAGAGAAAGAACGAAGCGTTCTATGACCCAAGAAAAATGACCTTGGGAACAGAATTTAAACACCAAGCTGGAATTCTCTCAGAAAATACTTATTTAGTAGAAGAGGAAAAAAATTAGGAAAAATGAATTTAGAGAATGAGACAGACTAATAGTTGGATTAAAGATGGGATGAGAGGAGGTAAAGGATACAGGTAGAGGCAAAGAAGGGATGGAGAAAGTAGCCTGTATACACACTGCAAAGCTCTTAAAAGTTGGATCAAAGGTCCCATCCTTGAATGCAACACTTCTAGTTTTTTAAAAAATAAGATTATATTTTTCCAATTTGGAAGCACTCAGGCAGTATTCACCCAGAATCTTCTGACAGATGGTCAGATATGAATTCTTAGACTCAAAGTCCTCATGGAGAGTTGTTCAAGTTGCCACGAGTCTCAAATATTTTGGTTTCAAGTCTCTTTACATGTTGAAAATTTACTGAAGACTCCAAAGGAGCTTTTGTTTATGCAGTTTACATCTACTGATATGCACTGTAATAGAAATTAAAACTGGGGAGTTTAAAATATTGATGAATTAATCAAAAATAACAATACATTTTCTACATGTTAACCTAAATAACACTCTAAGAAAATAACTATATTTTCTAAAACAAAAATTAGTGAAATGGCTGGCAACATGATACAGTATTGCAAATTTCTTTCAAAAATTAATAGAAGACAGCTGGATTCTCAAATCTGTTTCTGCATTCAATCTGTTGTAATATGCTGTTTTGGTTGAAGCATGTGAAGAAATTCTGGAAGCATGTGAAGAAACCTCCCACAGATACGCTGTTGGAAAATGGAGGGATACTTTAATAGCCCTTTGAGAGAGATGTGGATTATCTTTGATACTATACCAAAGCTCAACTAGTGGTACTTTCTTAAAAGTTTGTTGCAATGTAAAATTGGAAACCTCATCAGTGACCTTTCTGTACTCTATTACATTAAAATTCATTGGTCTATAGGGGTAAGACAGGAATAAAGACACAGACCTACTAGAGAATGGACTTGAGGGTATGGTGAGGGGGAAGGGTAAGCTGTGACAAAGCGAGAGGGAGGCATGGACATATATACACTACCAAACGTAAAACAGATAGCTAGTGGGAAGCAGCCGCATAGCACAGGGAGATCAGCCCAGTGCTTTGTGACCACCTAGAGGGGTGGGATAGGGAGGGTTGGAGGGAGGGAGACGCAAGAGAAAAGAGATATGGGAACATATGTATAACTGATTCACTTTGTTATAAAGCAGAAACTAACACACAATTGTCAAGAAATTATACTCCAATAAAGATGTAAAAAAAAAAAATTCATTGGTCTAGCTTGCTCTTTGAATGAATCATTTCTCCATGCATGGTTTTTTAAAAGTATCATGCATTGGTTATAGGGAAATAGTAAGTAGTTCATTGAGTTATGAAAATATTTCAAATATTGATATATTTCATTACACAATAACAAAAAGTCGTGTTATTTACTATCATACTGGCATAACTAAAGAAGCATTTAGGTGTTAGGAAACTGTCAAGCTATACTGGTGGATGGAAATTTTATCACTGGCAAAAAATACTATCAATTGCTTTTCTTGAATTAACAGGCTACCTCCATTCATTTTCTAGAAAACATTGGCAAAACAACTAAATTTGCATAACCTCAGTTTTTCCTTTCTTTTCTTTTCCTTTTTCTCAGTTGATCTTTCAAAGTAAAATTGATGCTCCATTACAAAAAAAATGGCTAGTTCATTGGCAACTCAATCAGTCCAGTCCCTTTCCAGGAGACAATCACTGCTTTTGTTATGCAGTCTGAGTGCTCTATGTATATTTACCATTTCATTATACAGAGTATTCAAAGGGTGTACTCAGGGTCAAATTTTAATGAAACCAATAATGTCTACTGCTTCATCAAGAAGAGTACCCAGGGCTTCCCTGGTGGCGCAGTGGTTGGGAGTCCGCCTGCCGATGCAGGGGACGCGGGTTCGTGCCCCGGTCCGGGGGGATCCCACGTGCCGCAGAGCGGCTGGGCCCGTGAGCCATGGCCGCTGAGCCTGCGCGTCCGGAGCCTGTGCTCCGCAACGGGAGAGGCCACAGCAGTGAGAGGCCCGCGTACCGCAAAAAAAAGAAAAAAAAAGAAGAAGAGTATCCAGTGAGTCTGGCAGTTTTTAAACAGTGAGTAAGTGGCGGTAAGGACGACAATGACTAGTATGGTTTGGCACTAGCAGGTTCATTCACCATGGCTTTTGCACCATTAGTGCACATGTCAACACACTGGGGCAAAAAAGCAAATAGTGTCTTAGTATTGCTAGGGAACTCATCTTGTAGACCCCCAAGGGTATATGGACCACACTCTGGGACCTTATCAGAGGGATCTAGCGAATCACCAACCTTGACCAGCT
Source organism: Tursiops truncatus (assembly GCF_011762595.2). Classification (NCBI taxonomy): domain Eukaryota; kingdom Metazoa; phylum Chordata; class Mammalia; order Artiodactyla; family Delphinidae; genus Tursiops; species Tursiops truncatus. Next base: position 76,054,192 of record NC_047043.1, read on the forward strand.
ATTAGTGCTACCAGGAAGGCAGCCAGGAGGAGAGTGGAAGGGTACAGTCTTAGAGAGGGAAGCGGGGAACAGAACATGCTGCAAGGTCTTACGTGCCTAAGTGCAGAGTTAGGATTTAACTCAAAGTAGGATGGGCAAAAACCACTGAAATGTTTCCTTCATGACATGTCAAATCTGACATGATTAGAGAGCACACAGGATCAGAGAACACTCATGAGTTCTCAGGTTCAGAGAAGAACCAGGAGAAGGTTTCACGCAATCTAAATGACATCTAAGGAGAGGCGGGTCTTGAATAGTGTCTAAAATCTTAGTTGGCAGAGATAGGAATACTGGGGAGAAGGAAGGAGGGTCGGAACGTGGGAGAATGAATGAAAAGGGCATTCATGAGGGGGTTACAGAAGGAGAGAAGAGAGAGAGAGATGATAAAATGTGGGACCTATATGGGGGGACAGAGTAAGACTTTCTTTTGTCAGTTTATAATTTAAACCATGCTGATTAACAAAAAAAAAAGAGGTGCTCTTAGCACAAGCATCCAGCGTGTACAACAGGACGATCCAAAAATAAAGTCACAACAACCCACTGGAAATGGAGCGGCAGAGAGTTTCACTTGGCTGGAGCCCAGATCGCAAAGGCCAGCACGGCAACACGTGGAATCACGAAATCACTGAACACCAGTTCAGTGAGTCTTATCAGGTTCAATAGTGAACGTATCAGTAGCAATTATTTCCAGAGAAAAAGCTGAGGAAATCTGAATGCAGTCTACGTAGAAGTTATAATAGATTCTTTAATGTAACACCTCACAAACTGGGGGGCGTCACCAAAACTGATGCACGTCAGAACCTTGTCCTGTCGGTCATGACAGTGAAAGAATGTACACTAGATCAGCAGTTACCATTCAAGCTACTATGGTATTTGGACGGATGTGGAGATCTTAACTGGTTCCAACAATCTTCATCATTATGCAGAGTGGCAGAGGGAAGAAATAGGACAAAGTCGGGAGGTTTTCTGAAGCTGGGAAACACTAAAGACACAAGTGCAAACCCTTATATAAACGATGGACTTTAGTTAATAATACTGTATCAATATCGGTTCATCAGTTGTACCAATGTCCCACACTAATGCAAGATGCTAATAATAGGGGAGACTGTTGAGGGAAGGGGGGATGCCGAGTATGTGGAAACCCTGTACTTTCCAGTCAATTTTTCTGTAAACCTAAAACTGCTCTAAAAAATAAACTAGGTTGATTAAACACACACAACACACACACACACACACACACACACACGTGCAAGTTTTCTATACAGGGAACCAAATATAGCAGCACGCACAATGCAGCCCTAGGCCTGCACAGGGGAGAACAGAAAATCCTCCCACTCAAGCTTGTCCTGAGATTCAGAGTAGCAAAGAGTAAAAAGCCATCAGTGCTCTCGAGTTCCACTGCCCAACGCCTTGTTGCAATATGAACCAGCTGGATTGGACAGAGGTTTCCAAAGACCTTTCTGCATCCACAAATGAGTTCTGGCTTATTAAAATGATATTTCTTATTGGCTCAATTCCCTCCCCCAAGATTCTGTTACTGATAATTTAAAAGCATTGGTGATGTAATTACCCTTGCTCTGTCCAACAGAGAAACAGTGTGGGTTCCTTTTGGAAGTGGCTGAGAGCGTAAATTTCCTGCAATTTGAGCAATACCACTTTTCCTAACAAACAGACAAGCAGTGTTGATTTCATGTGCGGGTAAGCACGTGGACAGACTGCGTGGAATATCACTGAAATCTCTTTAAGGAAAGTTGCTTTTTTACCCATTGGGATATTTGTCTGCAGTCGGGGAACAACATGCTTTTATGCTGTGTCTAGAATATTGCCCCTATGGGCAATAAGAAGTCGAATTGTCATTTTTCTGTAAGTCCTCACAACTCCACTGATGCATTGTTCTTTTTTTGGCTATTGCTGCCATTGGAGAGCATTTCCCTCTGCCCTCTCCCTTCACTTTCTTCACTTGGCTAAAGCTTACTTTTCTGGCAAAATGCTAATAAAGTCCCCTCTCTCTGATGGCCCCTCCTACTCCCTAAGCTAGATCCCCTCTGTCTGAATTCCCTCCTCCCCTGCCTCTTTGCATTTATTATATATTAACATAAAGCATGAACTTGGAAACAGGCAACCTTGGGTGAGAGGACACACACTTATCTACTCATATAACACATAACTGGGAGGCTTGTCCCAGGGTAGACTCCACAGTCTTCCTCAGGAGTGTTCACTGCCCTGAGGGCTCACAGCAGACAAAGCCACCAGCCCTGTGGCAGCTGAGTTGGCTGTTGCCAAACATAAGAGCAGTGAATGTGCAGGTAGGAAACACCTGAGGGTATGTCAGGATGTGCATGCATTGACACACTTCCATTTAGAAATACAGAAGCCTTTCCGACACAAACCTCCTCCTTTCAAAGAACAAGCAGCTTTGAAGTTGGGTGTGGAAACCCAGAGAAGAGCAGATAATGTTGGGTCAGCCTCGTGGGCCTCTGATATACCAGGATGAATGGAAGATGACACAGCGGACACCGAGCATGGGTAGCCGAGAATCCTGGAGCAGAAATAGAAAGAGGGGCAATGTGGGACAAGGCTTCTGCAAAGAGCAGAAGGCTGGGAGGGCACAAAGGACTGGAGTGCCGAGGAAACTACTCCTGGGGGCCAGGACATGCTGTGTTGGTAGAGGGGGGCAGATGGCAGTGGGAGTGATCCGAGGTGTCCCGTGGAAGCCATACACAAAGCCAAGCAGACCACAAGATGGCAGAGGCCGGACATTCCAAGTCTTAGCATCTCAGAGACCACCTTCTGGAAGTTTGCCTCTTTGATTTTAGAAATTAATAAGAGACCAGGATGTAGGCTTTACATCCTCCGCTGCACTAGAATTTCTTATTTCCTTTTGGTCCCCAGATTTGACTGAGTTTTGCTTTTGTTTTTGTTTTTCTTAGTTCTTTTTTTCTTTCTTATTAGTTATCTATTTTATACATATTAGTGTATATATGTCAGTCCCAATCTCCCAATTCATCCCACCACCACCTCCCATCCCCCATTTTTCTTAGTTCTAAGAAGCTTTTTAAAGAAAAACCTGAATATTAATTTCTAATCATCCTACCCTAATATTCCTCACCTCCCTCTAGTCTCCCCCAATGCCCCACCAATACTATGCTGACATCTGCTCTACTAAGAAGTCTGGACTTGTGGTGAGGGTAGAGAAGAAGAGAAGCATCATTCTGGAACTGGCTGAAAAACTCTAGAAAAAGGAGAGGATGTCCAAAGGTAGGAGAAAGAAAAAGAAGAAAGGTGAGAAGAAAAAAGCATTTCCCCCTCTTGGTAATTTTTGCACAAGGCAGACTAATGGGCCATCCTTAAAGTTTAATATCAACACTGACCAAATTTCTGGAGCCCAAATTCATTCATCCATCTATTCATTCATTTATTCATTCATTCATACATTCAAAGAGTTATTTATTGAGCGCCATTATGTGTCAAGCGCTGTTCTAAGCACTGAGGATTCAATGGCAATTTAAAAAAGAAAAAACCTTGCCCTTTTGGAACTACCATTCTGGATTACCCTCATGATACCCAACGGATGGTATGAGTTCATGTCCAACATCTTACTTAATGTATAATAAAAGAAGAGGTAAATTCTGACTTATAATTTTCCAGACAGTCTCCAAAGGGAAAAAATGGGTCAGATCTGGCTATGAAGACAGCCAAATTCCTTTCTATGGAAGGACATACAGAGTTGTATTATGTAACCCTGGACAGGAGGAAAAATAGCCAAAGAAACAGTCTTTGGTGCTTAAGCATTGCATTTGAGGAGTTTTGAATATAGTCTAGACTGTTATCTTCCTAATAGCACCATCCTTCCAGAATATTCCCGAGGTTCCAAAAAGAAAACAACAAAGAGTGTGGCTCTCCTTGAACAAAGCTGACCCAAGTGACAAGTCTGAGATCTGGGGGAGTCTCACTGATGTGTGTGCTTCTGGTCTGTGCCCCAGTAAAAGGCTGAATTAGTTTCAAGCACAGCTGGGAATGGTGCACCCCAAGTTTTTCCACCATCAAGAACTTCTATTTTTCCCTCCAAGGACCCAAGTTTTGAAAGTTGTCTCCTTCCTAAAACCCTGCATTTGACACCTAATAGTCTTTTCTCCTTTAGTTTTATTAATCAAAGGCCAAGTAAAGTTTGAGCTTCCGATCAGCAGTACCTCCACACTGAACTGATATAATTCCAGGCCCAATGTTTCAGTTATCCTGCGATAATAAAGAGACAGCAAATAGAAACCTGGGTTTGGGAGCTAGACAACAAGGTCGGGTTTAAATCTCAGATAATCACTTATTAGTTGTGTGACCTCAGGCAATGTACTTAACCTATTAGTTATGATTATAAAGTTAAGTGAGACAAGTTTAAGAAAATATATATGCAAGGCTATTCATTGAAGTATTACTTATAATAGCAAATGCCCATTATTGGGAACTGGTTGAAGAAACTATTGAATCACCATGCAATGCAGTACAGTATAATTATAAGAAAGGAATGAAGAATCATTTTAGATACTGATACGGAATGACCTCCAGTACACATTGTTAACAGAAAAAATGACAGGCAGAGACATGTGCATATTTTATGGTACTATGCATCTAAGAGAAAGGAAGAGAAATAGACACACATACACACACACTCTTATATTTAAAAAATGGAGGATAAACCAAAGCTTGTAATGAAAATGATTTCCAGACTGTGATCTCTGAATTTCCCATGAAAATTGCCCAGGGTTCCTCTGCTGATTCCGTGTCTGAGGCATGTAATGTACATGAAGACCCTTATCTTATCAGAAATTAAGGAAGCTATCAAAGACTGCTGGGATCTTCTTAAAAGGATCCAGAAACCAGTTAGAGGAGCCTGACACTGGCCATAGATAATTTGAGAATCAATAAAAATAATGACTACACAGAATGTCATGTAAAGTATGTTCAGATCATAACAGTATTCAACCAAAACAGAACAAAAACCATAATCGGTTACCTTCCAAGGTTGCTAAGGAACGAACCTGTTATTTTGGTAATACAAATGAAGAGAAAGTATCAACCTTTTTTTTTTTTTTTTTTTGCCTTTCTTGTGTGATCTGTACCTCAGAGTAATCAAAAAACTGATAAAGGAAATTTTCTCTTTACAGACTTGCTCCAGCTAGTAGGTGAAAAAAGAAAGTATCACCTGTTGCAACCCCTCAGAATAATGGATCTAGGTAATTGTCATCGAGGGCTATTAAGATCCCAAAAGGGAGAGAACTAGTTATTATATGACTACTGGTAGAAATGCAAACACTGCCTTTGAGGTATTCTTGTAAAAGAATCAGATTTTAATGTGATAATTCACTGGATCCTACTACCAGTTTATGGGGGTTGCAGACGCTCATGTTAAATAATACGAAGGGAGTACAATCAGCAAAATCCAGTCTATGGGAAACTCTTCAAGACAAATGACCTGGTATCAACAAAAAAATTGCAAGCAAAATAATAATCACTTTAAAATAGGGGAGAGAAAACTCTATAGATTAAAAGACACACAAGCATCATATCAATCAATTACAATACATGGACCTTATGTGGAAACTGATTTGAGTGAACAAACTAAAAAACATTCGTGAGACCTCAGGGAAGTTAACTTATCAAGTATAATAATGGTACCATGGGTTATGTTTACAAAAACAGGTCCTTCTATTTTGGAGATTCATACTAAAATATTTATGGGTGTAATGATGTTATGTCTGGAATTTGCTTCAAAATAATTCAATAGGGAGGTATGGGGAATATAGATAAAACAGACTGACGACGAAGTAACAGTTAATAAACTGAGGGATGGGTACATAGGGTTCATGACACTAACTTCTCTACTTATGTATATACATTTGACATTTCCATAATTTCCATACAGTTTTTCTAAAAGTTACTGAGTGATCTAACTCTGGTGGCAGTGGTGTTTGGGGCAGGGGCAGGGAATGTCAGTGACCAGGGCTATTTATAGCAATTTAACTTCCCCACCATGATAATACTGAGAGACTCAACCTCCCAACCCCATGAGGTTCATTTGCTCATACTGTACTTTGAATATTTTGAAAAACTGGATTGTGAATGTCCCACACTTTGAGCCTTGCTTTTGTCATCCAGCAATTTTTATTGTTGTTGATACCAAAATAGCCTTCTTATAGAACTGCAGTGTTCACCCACTTCATATACGGTAAGATTTCTGGCCGTTCCCCAAACTGAAGGAACCCAGGAAGAGAACGCAGTGTAACACCATTAAAGATCCATCAGTTTCCCACCTCCCAACCCTGCCTGAGGCGGTTACATTAATAAACAATATCAGCACAAATGAATAAGAAAACGGCAGAATCCAAACTTCCCCTCTCACTCCTCATCAGCCTATTAAGAATTACAAAGATGAGCTCTTCAAATCTATCACGAGGCCAACCCTCCCCAATGCAAAATAATAAGAAAAATATTTGATATATGGATAATCATCATCAACAGTGAACTATGTCCCATGCATGCTATCTGGAGACACTAGCTAATGATGGCTTCAAGCCATCACAAGTAGGAAGATATATAAACACCAAGCATCTTGGACATAAAGACAAACGCTTTAAAAAAAAAAAAAAGGATGTTATGGAGAGAGCAATTTGAAAGCAAATAATGTTTTTGGAACATTAAATGTTTAAATCATTAAAAAATTAAATCATTAACAAAATGATTCTTTTATTGTGTGATGTCAGGGTGCATCATATATTGGATGTATCTCTAAAAATCTCTTTAAAATATTGGAAAAAATTTTATAAGCCTGATTAATCAGTATTCAAAAGTGTTGTACTAAGAGTTTTAATAATTCTTAAACAAATTAAAAATATATAAAGATGCAACATTTGCAGAACAACAATAGATTGACATTGGAAAAGACAATTCACTAGGTGGATTTCAACAAAAATCTTTGCATAATTGGTGGGAAGAACTGAAACACAGATATCTTGATTTCACAAATACATCCAGTGATGCCCATCTTCCATTTGGATCTAAGGATCTTTCTAATGCGTCATTTCCAGTTATGACCAAGCAGTGAAAAAAACTCAGAACTTAGCTTTTGAGCTACTAATTGAGAAAGCATTAAACAAAAATTTCAAAAATACTGAAGCATACATATTCAAGCATGTAACTTTCATCAAAACATCAATTATTACCTTTTTATGATATCAAAAATGCTTTGTATTGATACCATTGAGAAATATAACAAAATCAAGTATTATTTCATCTTTTGGCCATCCTTCATTTATACTTTACATGCTTTTATTATGTACATAGTATATTAGTATAGTATTAGTTATTAATAAATAAACATAAAAGGGGTATCAGCAAAATGTTTTACTGACAGAGTGTGTGTTCAAAAAAGTCTGGAGACCACAGATACGGTGATTAAAGATCTTCAATCTGGAATCAGACTGTCTGAGTTTGAATTGTGGATCCACCACCCAGTAGCTATGTGGTCTTGAGAAAACAGCATTAGTTTTTTTAAACATTCGTTTATTTGTAAAGTAGGTATACTCTTAGCATCTTCATTATGATGTTGTAAAGATTAAATGAGCTAATATACGACATTGTAACTCTGTCCTCGGCATATGGTAAGTATATTAAAATGATAGGTACTATCATCATCATCATTATCATCATCATAATCGTGCTCATCATGTCACTGTCATCATCATTGTCATGCAACCCAGCCATCTGGTCACTACCATCTATGCTATGCTCTAAATATTAAAATTTAAGTAACCTTCAGTGTGTCTTTGAGGGGATCTCACACTTGTGTAAGAAATTCCATAACTTATTGTGGCAGTTTTATTAAAGCACGGCTGCTCAACTAGGTCAGGTGTCCCTCAAGGCTCCTTTGAATGACATGGTATGTATCACACACAGTCAACTCTGAAATAACTGAAGGGCAGAGGATGCAATACCTTTCCTCACTAGTTACCTCACTTAATTTGTTTACAAAGTACTTGAATGAAAAATAAGAGGGTCTTGGAAAAAAGCTGACAGGGCATAATGACAGCACTTTTTACCATATGTATCCTTTCTCTAGCTTCCTCTCAGTTTCTGCATATGTCACTGCATTATACAGTTTCTATATCCCTGGGTTTCCTTAGACGAGAACAAACTGAGTTAAGAGGAAGTTGAAAAAAGCATGCACTTTATTAGGCGGATACCCAGAAAGTTGGTGACTCATAGAAAGTTACTCATTTGTCAATGTCCACTTAAATGATTCACACCAGAAACAAGAAAAACTCAAACAACCTAATCTTACACCTAAAGGAACTAGGAAAAGAAGAACAAACAAAAAGCAAAGTTAGTAGAAGGAAATAAATCATAAAGATCAGAGCAGAAATAAATGAGATAGGGACTAAAAAAACAACAGAAAAGATCAATGAAACTAAGTTTGGTTCTTTGAAAAGACAAAAAAAATTGATAAGACTTTAGCCAGACTCATCAAATAAAATGAGAGACGTCCCAAGTAAATAAAATCAGAAATGAAATAGGAGAAGTTACAACCAACACAACAGAAATACAAGGGATCATCAGAGATTATTATCAACAGTTGTACACCAATAAAATGGATGAGCTGGAAAAAATGGATAAATTTCTAGAAACATACACTCTCCCAACACTGAATCAGGAAGAAATAAAAAATATGAACAGACCAATTACCAGTAATAAAATTGAATCAATAATAAAACAATTCCCGAGATCCAGGAAACCAAGACGGTGGAGTAGAAGGACGTGCTCTCACTCCCTCTTGCAAGAACACCAGAATCACAACTAGCTGCAGGACAATCATCGACAGGAAGACACTGGAACTCACCAAAAAAGATACCCCACATCCAAAGACAAAGGAGAAGCTGCAATGAGACGGTAGGAGGGGCACAAACACAGTAAAATCAAATCCCATTAACTGCTGGATGGGTGACTCACAGACTGGAGAACACTTATACCACAGAAGTCCACCCACTGGAGTGAAGGTTCTGAGTCCCATATCAGGCTTCCCAACCGGGAGGTCTGGCAACAGGAGGAGGAATTCCTAGAGAATCAGACTTTGAAGGCTAGTGGGATTTGATTGCAGAACTTCGACAGAACTGGGGGAAACAGAGACTCCACTCTTGGAGGGCACACACAAAGCAGTGTGTGCATCGGGACCCAGGGGAAGGAGCAGTGACAACAGGGGAGACTGAACCAGACCTATCTGCTAGTTTTGGGGGGTCTCCTGCAGAGGCGGAGCGTGGCTGTGGCTCACCGTGGGGACAAGGACACTGGCAGCAGAAGTTCTGGGAAGTACTTCTTGGCATGAGCCCTCCGAGAGGCTGCCATTAGCCCCACCAAAGAGCCCAGGTAGGTTCCAGTGTTGGGTTGCCTCAGGCCAAACAACCAACAGGAAGGGAATCCAGCCCCACCCATCAGCAGACAAGCAGATTAAAGTTTTACTGAGCTCTGCCCACCAGAGCAACACCAAGCTCTACCCACCACCAGTGCCTCCCATCAGGAAACTTGCACAAGCCCCTCAGATAGCCTCATCCACCAGAGGGCAGACAGCAGAAGCAAGAACTACAATCCTGCAGCCTGTGGAACAAAAACCACATCCACAGAAAGAGAGACAAGATGAAAAGGCAGAGGGCTATGTACCAGATGAAGGAACAAGATAAAACCCCAGAAAAACAACTAAATGAAGTGGAGATTGGCAACCTTCCAGAAAAAGAACTCAGAATAATGATAGTGAAGATGATCCAGGACCTCGGAAAAAGAATGGAGGCAAAGATCGAGAAGATGCAAGAAATGTTTAACAAAAACCTAGAAGAATTAAAGAACAAACAAACAGAGATGAACAATACAATAACAGAAATGAAAACTACACTAGAAGGAATCAATAGCTGAAAAACTGAGGCAGAAGAATGGATAAGTAACGTGGAAGACAGAATGGTGGAATTCACTGCTACAGAACAGAATAAAGAAAAAAGAATGAAAAGAAATTAAGACAGCCTAAGAGACCTCTGGGACAACATTAAACACAACAACATTCGCATTATAGGGGTCCCAGAAGGAGAAGAAAGGGAGAAAAGACCCAAGAAAATATCTGAAGAGATTATGGGCGAAAACTTCCCTAACATGGGAAAGGAAATAGCCACCCAAGTCCAGGGAGCGCAGAGAATCCCATAAACCCAAGGAGAAACACTCCGAGACACACAGTAATCAAATTGGCAAAACTTAAAGACAAAGAAAAATTATTCAAAGCAGCAAGGGAAATGTGACAAATAACACACAAGGGAACTCCCATAATGTTAACAGCTGATTTCTCAGCAAAAACTCTACAAGCCAGAAGGCAGTGGCGTGATATACTTAAAGTGCTGAAAGGGAAGAACCTACAACCAAGACTACTCTACCTGGCAAGGATCTCATTCAGATTCGATGGAGAAATCAAAAGCTTTACAGACAAGCAAAAGCTGAGAGAATTCAGCACCACCAAACCAGCTCTACAACAAATGCTAAAGGAACTTCTCTAAGTGGGAAACACAAGAGAAGAAAAGGACCTACAAAAACAAACCCAAAACAATTCAGAAAATCGTCATAAGAACATACATATTGATAATTACCTTAAATGTGAATGGATTAAATGTTCCAACCAAAAGACACAGACTTGCTGATTGGATACAAAAACAAGACCCATATATATGCTGTCTACAAGAGACCCACTTCAGACCTAGGGACAAATTCAGACTGAAAGTGAGGGGATGGAAAAAGATATTCCATGCAAATGGAAATCAAAAGAAAGCTGGAGTAGCAATACTCGTATCAGATAAAATAGACTTTAAAATAAAGAATGTCACAAGAGACAAGGAAGGACAGTACATAATGATCAAGGGATCAATCCAAGAAGAAGATATAACAATTATAAATATATATGCACTCAACATAGGAGCACCTCAATACATAAGGCAACTGCCAACAGCTCTAAAAGAGGAAACTGACAGTAACACAATGATAGTGGGGGACTTGAACACCTCACTTACACCAATGGACAGATCATCCAAAATGAAAATAAATAAGGAAACAGGAGCTTTAAATGACACAATAGACCAAATAGATTTAATTGATATTTATAGGATATTCCATCCAAAACCAGTAGATTACACTTTCTTCTCAAGTGCGCATAGAACATTTTCCAGGATAGATCACATCTTGGGTCACAAATCAAGCCTCAGTGAATTTAAGAAAATTGAAATCATATCAAGCATCTTTTCTGACCACAAAGCTATGAGATTAGAAATGAATTACAGGGAGAAAAACGTAAAAAACACAAACACGTGGAGGCTAAACAATACGTTACTAAATAACCAAGAGATCACTGAAGAAATCAAAGAGGAAATCAAAAAACACCTAGAGACAAATGACAATGAAAACACAATGATCCAAAACCTACGGGATGCAGCAACAGCGGTTCTAAGAGGGAAGTTTATAGCTATACAAGCCTACCTCAAGAAACAAGAAAAATCTCAAACAATCTAACCTTACCCCTAAAGGAACTGGAGAAAGAAGAACAAACAAAATCCAAAGTTAGCAGAAGGAAAGAAAACATAAACATCAGAGCAGAAATAAATGAAATAGAAACAAAGAAAACAACAGCAAAGATCAATAAAACTAAAAGCTGGTTCTGGGCTTCGCTGGTGGCACAGTGGTTGAGAATCTGCCTGCCAATGCAGGGGACATGGGTTCGAGCCCTGGTCTGGGAAGATCCCACATGCCGCGGAGCAACTAGGCCCATGAGCCACAACTACTGAGCCTGCGGGTCTGGAGCTTGTGCTCTGCAACAAGAGAGGCCATGACAGTGAGAGGTCCGCGCCCTGCAATGAAGAGTGGCCCCCACCTGCCGCAACTAGAGAAAGCCCTCACACATTAACGAAGACCCAACACAGCCAAAAATAAATTAATTAATTTTTTAAAAAACTGGTTCTTTGAGAAGATAAAATTGATAAACCATTAGCCAGACTCATCAAGAAAAAGAGGGAGAGGACTCAAATCAATAAAATTAGAAATGAAAAAGGAGAAGTTACAATGGACACCACGGAAATACAAAGCATCCTAAGAGACTACTACAAGCAACTCTATGCCAATAAAATGGACAACCTGGAAGAAATGGACAAATTCTTAGAAAGGTATAACCTTCCAAGACTGAACCAGGACGAAATAGAGAATATGAACAGACCAAATCACAAGTAACGAAATTGAAACTGTGATTAAAAATCTTCCAACAAACCAAAGTCCAGGACCAGATGGCTTCACAGGTGAATTCTATCAAACATTTAGAGAAGAGCTAACACCCATCCTTCTCAAACTCTTCCAAAAAATTGCGGAGGAAGGAACACTCCCAAACTCATTCTATGGGGCCACCATCACCCTGATACCAAAACCAGATAAAGATACTACAAAAAAAGAAAATTAGAGACCAATATCACTGATAAATATAGATACAAAAATCCTCAACAGCATACCAGCAAACAGAATCCAACAACACATTAAAAGGATCATACACCATGATTAAGTGGGATTTATCCCAGGGATGCAAGAATTCTTCAATATACGCAAATCAATCAATGTGATACACCATATTAACAAAGTGAAGAGGAAAAACCATATGATCATCTCAATAAATGCTGAAAAAGCTTTTGACAAAATTCAACACCCATTTATGATAAAAACTCTCCAGAAAGTGGGCATAGAGGGAACCTATCTCATCATAATAAAGGCCATATATGCCAAACCCACAGCAAACATCATTCTTAATGGTGAAAAACTGAAAGCATCTCCTCTAAGATCACGAACAAGACAAGGATGTCCACTCTCACCACTATTATTCAACATAGTTTTGGAAGTCCTAGCCATGGCAATCAGAGAAGAAAAAGAAATAAAAGGAATACAAATTGGAAAAAAGTAAAACTGTCACTGTTTGCAGATGACATGATACTATACTTAGAGAATCCTAAAGATGCCACCAGAAAACTACCAGAGCTAATCAATGAATTTGGTAAAGTTGCAGGATACAAAATTAATGCACAGAAACCTCTTGCATTCCTATACACTAATGATGAAAAATCTGAAAGAGAAATTAAGGAAACACTCCCGTTTACCACTGCAACAAAAAGAATTAAACACCTAGGAATAAACCTTCCTAGGGAGACAAAAGACCTGTATGCAGAAAACTGTAAGACACTGATGAAAGAAATGAAAGATGATACCGACAGAGAAATAGACCATGTTCTTGGACTGGAAAAATCAACATTGTGACAATGACTATATTACCCAAAGCAATCTACAGATTCAATGCAATCCCTATCAAATTACCAACAGCATTTTTTACAGAACTAGAACAAAAAATCTTAAAATTTGTATGGAAACACAAAAGACCCCGAATAGCCAAAGCAGTCTTGAGGGAAAAAAAACGGAGCTGGAGGAATCAGACTCCCTGACTTCAGACTATAGTATAAAGCTACAGTAATCAAGACAATATGGTACTGGCACAGAAACAGAAACATAGATCAATGGAACAAGATAGAAAGCCCAGAGATAAACCCACACACCTATGGCCAACTAATCTATGACAAAGGAGGCAAGGATATACAGTGGAAAAAAGACAGTCTCTTCAATAAGTGGTGCTGGGAAAACTGGACAGCTACATGTGAAAGAATGAAATTAGAACACTCCCTAACACCATACACAAAAATAAACTCCAAGTGGATTAGAGACCTAAATGTAAGACCGGACACTATAAACTTTTAGAGGAAAACATAGGAAGAACACTCTTTGACCTAAATCACAGCAAGATCTTTTTTGATAGTAATGGAAATAAAAACAAAAATAAACAAATGGGATCTAATGAAACTTCAAAGCATTTGCACAACAAAGGAAACCATAAACAAGACGAAAAGACAACCCTCAGAATGGGAGAAAATATTTGCAAACGAATCAATGGACAAAGGATTAATCTCCAAAATATATAAACAGCTCATGCAGCTCAATATTAAAAAAACAAACAACCCAATCAAAAAATGGGCAGAAGACCTAAATAGACATTTCTCCAAAGAGGACATACAGATGGCCAAGAAGCACATGACAAGCTGCTCAACATCACTAATTATTAGAGAAATGCAAATCAAAACTACAGTGAGGTATCACCTCACACCAGTTAGAATGGGCATCATCAGAAAATCTACAAACAACAAATGCTGGAGAGGGTGTGGAGAAAAGGGAACCCTCTTGCACTGTTGGTGGGAATGTAAATTGATACAGCCACTATGGAGAACAGTATGGAGGTTCCTTAAAAAACTAAAAATAGAATTACCATATGATTCAGCAATCCCACTACTGGGCATATACCCTGAGAAATCCATAATTCAAAAAGACACATGCACCCCAATGTTCATTGCGGCACTATTTACAATACCCAGGTCACGGAAGCAACCTAAATGCCCACCGACAGATGAATGGATAAAGATGTGGTACACATATACAATGGAATATTGCTCAGCCATAAAAAGGAACGAAACTGGGTCATTTGTTGAGACGTGGATGGATCTAGAGACTGTCATACAGAGTGAAGTAAGTCAGAAAGAGAAAAACAAATATCGTATATTAACGCATATATGTGGAACCTAGAAAAATGGTACAGATGAACTGGTTTGCAGGGCAGAAATAGAGACACAGATGTAGAGAACAAACGTATGGACACCAAGGGAGGAAAGCCGTGGGGGTGGGGGGGGGTGTGATGAATTGGGTGATTGGGATTGACATGTATACACTGACGTGTATAAAACTTATGACTAATAAAGAACCTGCTGTATAAAAAAAATAAATTAAATTAAATTAAGAAATTAAAATAATAATAAAAAATTCCCAACAAACAAAAGTCTAGGACCAGGTGTCTTCACAGATGAATTCTACCGAACAGTTAAATAAGAGTTAATACCCAGCCCTCTCAAACTATTCCAAAAAACTGAAGAGGAAGGAATGCTTCCAAACTCACTCTACAAAGCCAGGATCATGCTGATAACAAAATCAGACTAAGACACCAGACAAAAAGAGAAAATTAGCGACCAACATCACTGATGAACATAGATGTAAAAATCCTCAACAAAATATTAGCAAACCAAATTCAACAATATATTTAAAAGACCATACACCATAATCAAGCGGGATGTGTTTCAGGGATGCAAAGGTGATTCAATATGCTCAAGTCAATCACCGTGATACATCACATTAACAAATTGAAAAATAAAAATCATATAATCATCTCAATAGATACAGAAAACTTTTTGACAAAATTCAATATCCATTTATAATAAAAGCTCAACAAAGCCTCAACACAGAAGGGCCATATATGCAAGCCCACAGCCAACATCATACCCAATGATATAAAGTTGAAAGCACTGCCTCTAAGATCAGGAACAAGACAAGGATGCCCACTTTTGCCACTTTTATACAACATAGTATTGGAAATCCTGCGGCAGCAATCTGACGAAAAAAAAAAAAAAAAGGAATTTAAATTGGAAAGGATGAAATAAAACTGACACTGTTTTCAGAACATGATACTATATATAAAAAACCCTAAAACTGCTACCAAAAAGCTATTTGAATAAATGAATTCACTAAAGTTGTAGAATACAAAATTAACATACAGAAATGTGATGCCTTCTACACACTAATGATGAATTATCAGAAAGAGAAATTAAGAAAACAATCCCATATACAATTGCATCAAAAAGAATAAAATATCTAGGAATAATCCTAACCAAGGAAGTAAAAGACCTGTACTCTGAAAACTATAAGACATTGATAAAAGAAATTAAAGACCACACAAACAAATGGAAAGATATACTAGGTTCAGTAATTGGAAGAGTTAATATAGTTAAAATGACCATACTCCCCAAGGCAATCTACAGATTCAGTGTGTTCCTTGTTAAAATCCCTACAGCATTTTACACAGAACTTGGACAAATAACTCTAAAATTTGTTTGTAAACAGAAAAGACCCTTAATAGCCAAAACAATTTTGAGAAAGAAGAACAAAGTGCCCTGACTTCAAACTATACTACAAAGCTACAGTAATCAAAATGGTATGGTACTGCCATAAAAACAGACACATAGATCAATGGAACAGAATAGAGAGCCCAGAAATAAACACATGCTAACAGGATAATTAATCTATGACAAAGGAGGCAAGAACATACAATGAGGAAAAGACAGCTTCTTCAATAAACAATGTTGGGAAAACTGGACAGCTACATGCAAAAGAATCAAACTGGACTACTTTCTCATCCCACATACAAGAGTAAACTCAAAATGGATTAAAGACCTGAAAACCATAAAACACCTAGAAAAATATAAGCAGTGTGCTCTTTGATACTGGCCTCAGCAATATTTTGGAGGGGCTCTGTTTCCCGAGGCAAGGAAAACAAAAGCAAAAATACACAAATGGCACTACATCAAACTAAAAAGCTTTTGCACAGGGGAAAAAAAAAACTATCAACAAAACAAAACACTGGCCTACTGAATGGGAGAAGATATTTGCAAATGATATATCTGATAAGGAGTTAATATTCAAAAACTCATACAACTCAACATCAAACAAAAACAAAAAAACTTAATTTAAAAATAAGCAGAGGGGACCTCCCTGGTGGTGCAGAGGTTAAGAATCCTCCTGCCAGTGCAGGGAACACAGGTTCAAGCCCTGGTCTGGGAAGATCCCACATGCCATGGAGCACCTAAGCCCATACGCTACAACTACTGAGCCTGCACTCTAGAGCCCGTGACCCACAACTACTGAGCCTACATGCCACAACTACTGAAGCCTGCAGGCCTAGAGCCCATGCTCCACAACAAGAGAAGTCATTGCAATAAGCCTGAGCACTGCAATGAAGAGTAGCCCCCACTTGCTGCAACTAGAGAAAGCCTGCATGCAGCAACGAAGACCCAATGCAGCCAAAAATAAATGAATAAATAAATTTATAAATAAATTTTTTTAAAAAGCAGAGGACCTAAATAGAAATTTTTCCTAGGAACACATACAGATGGCCATCAGCCACATGAAAAGATTCCCAACATCACTAATCAGCAGGAAAATGCAAATTAAAACCACAATGAGATATCACCTCAACCTGTTACAATGGTTACTATCAAAAAGACAACAAGGACTTCCCTGGTGGCGCAGTGGTTAAGAATCCGCCTGCCAACGCAGGGGATATGGGTTCAAGCCCTGGTCCAGGAAGATCCCACATGCCGCGGAGCAACTAAGCCCGTGCGCCACAATGACTGAGCCTGTGCTCTAGAGCCCACGAGCCACAACTACTGAACCTGCGTGCCACAACTACTGAAGCCCGCGCGCCTAGAGCCCATGCTCTGCAACAAGAGAAGCCACTGCAATGAGAAGCCCGCGCACCACAAG
Organism: Tursiops truncatus; assembly: GCF_011762595.2. Classification (NCBI taxonomy): domain Eukaryota; kingdom Metazoa; phylum Chordata; class Mammalia; order Artiodactyla; family Delphinidae; genus Tursiops; species Tursiops truncatus. Next base: position 76,071,739 of record NC_047043.1, read on the forward strand.
GAAGAGTAGCCCCCACTTGCTGCAACTAGAGAAAGCCCACGCACAGCAATGATGACTCAATGCAGCCAAAAATAAATAAAATTTAAAAAAAATTTTTAAAAGACAACAAAAGCAACCATTGGCAAGAATGTGGAAGAAAGGGATCCCTTGTGCACTGTTAGTGGGAATGCGAATTGGTAGAGCCATTATGGAAAATAGTATGAAGGTTCCTCAAAAAATTACAAATAGACCTACCATGTAATCCAGCAATTCCACTTCTGGGTATTCTTCCGACAAAAACAAAAACATTAGCTCGAAAACATATATGCACCCCCATGCTCACTGTAGCATTATTCACAATAGCCAAGATAGAGTAGGAACATAAGTGTCCATCAGTGGATAAATGGATAAAGAAGATGTGGTATCTGTCTATCTATCAACTATCTATTTATCTAATGGAATATTATTCAGCCATAAAAAGAATGAAATCTTGCCATGTGTAACAACATGGAATGACCTAGAGGGTATTATGCTAAGAGAAATAAGTCAGACAGAGAAAGACATACCAAATGATTTCACTTACATGTGGAATTGAGAAACAAAACAAATGAACACACATAACAAATCAGAAACAAACTCAGAGATTCAGAAACAAATAGGTGGTTGCCAGGAGGGAGGAGGATGGCGGTGGGGGGCGGGTCTGTGAGTGAAATAGGTTAGGGAGACTAAGAAGTACAAACTTCCACTTACAAAATAAGTATGTCACAGGGATGAAATGTACAGCATGGGGAATACAGCCAATAATATCATCATAAATTCATATGGGGACAGATGGTAACCGCAATTATTGTGGCGATCATTTTGTAATGTATACAGATGCCAAATCACTATGCTGTGCATCTGGAACTAATATCGTGTTGTAGGTCAATTATACTTCAAAAAGAAACAAACAAAACAAGGATTCATGCCTTCAATCCATGCATGTTAAAGATCAGAATGACCCGGGAGAACCACACAGCTGCATTTTTCAATTCTGCAAAGCTATTACACGTGTCCTTTGGTCCCTGTTCTAGCTCCCGATTCAATGACATGACTTGTTGCTAAAGAGACCTTCCAGCAGACAGGGCTTCCCCTCAATAACGAGGTTATTAGTGTGTTTTCAATCAGATGACTTGTTTATTTGAATAATCTGCTGTCTTGTTTCTCTCTGTGTGCTCAACTGGAGAGCTAATGAATACAGGCAAAATAAATCTCTTCTTACAAAGCAAATTGGGATTGCACTCAGGTCTTTTTCGAAGAAGACTTAAAAAATAAATTCCAGTGAACTTCAGATTTGAAAGGCTAGTGGCTTAGGATATTTTTCACTGAACTTAAATAGGACTGAAAATAGGAAACAGAGATCAGGTTCTAATATTGTTCTGGCTACCCATTCAATCCCGGTGATTTGGCAGTCCTTTCAACGATCAGGGAAAAAATGACCTCACTGACTTCTGCTAAGAGCAGGGACTAACTTCCGAATGGTTGGTTTTACAAAGCAAACTGTGGTAGGTAAGAGCACAGGTTTTCAGTCTAGATAGAACTGGTTTCTGGTCATAGTTCCCGACTATGTGATCCTGGAGAAATTAATAAATCCTCTCAGCTTCTGGGAATAATAGCACTTACGTTTGTGGTTGTTGTGAGAATTAAATGTAATACTATGTATAAATGCATGCTTCCCAGCCAAAACTAAGCACTCATTTTATGCACGCCTTCATCAGCCTTGGAATGACCATTATTACCAGCATGACTATCATGAAGTAGTCTGATACTTTGAATTGAGAAAGGAGATGCTTTGGTTAGAGTTCCAGTTCCAACAGTTTTCTGGATCTCTGGAGTGCCAGAAGCATTTGCTGTGCAACTTGGGTCTTCTTTTCTTTTAGTCAAAAATGGGCTCAGTAAAAATTTGCTGCAAGCTTTCCCCAAGTGGTAAGCTCAGCAAAATCTAATGAACTAATCTCAGAATTTAAAAGCCAATGTCAAGTCCATGAAATAGAACCACGGGAACATAAAACTGGACATATATTCACTGCTTAATCACTGGTGGCAATGAAGTTCTAGTATCAGTGGCCACTGTTTACTGGGTGTTCATTCTGATCTAGACTTGGTGCTAAGAGCTTTATATGTACCGTCTTGGGGGCTCTTCTTGACCACTCTGAGAAATAGGCACTACTGTTACAAGTGAGGAAAGCAAGACTTATGGAGGCTGGGTAATTTTTTTTTCACTATTAATTTTCATCTTTTTTACATTTTTAAAAATTTTAATTTTATTGGAGTATAGTTGATTTACAATGTTGTGTTTGCACAAAGTCACAGAGATGGTAGACCCAAGTTCTAACCTAAAGCCAATGTTTTCAATAACCCTGCTACATTCCCTGGAAAAGGGGAAGACGATGTGAGTCCAACCAGTAGACACACAAAAAAGCTCTAATATTGGAGAAGGCATGTCTGTGATCATTTTCTTTTTTTTTTTTTCATAAATTCAATAGTATTTTGCTCAGGCAAATTTGCCTCAGCGAGTTGTATTCTTTGAGCCTGAAAAGACATCAAGTGACAGCATGAAGTTTTACAAATAAACTGGCCAAAAAAAAAGGCAGAAACCAGCTCTACACTGACCATGTTCCAAAGATATTCAGCAAAGGAAACAACCCACAGGAGAATACTAAAGAGGTTAGGCTGGAGTTTTCAAGAGTGTTATGTTTATTTTTAGACATTATTCCAAATAAACCTATAAAAATGTCATGCAGTGAGAATGTGTGAACAGTGAAAATAATAATAGCTTTAAAGAAAGTATACTGTAATTAACATTTATCAAACATCATTATGTGTCAGCCTCTGGGCTAATAAATATGTACGGAGGGCCTACTATCTGTTAGGTACTATTCTAGGTTCTGCAGATAGCCTGAAATAAAATAGCCAGAACCCATATCCTCAGGGAGTTTACTTTTATATATTTTGTCTTGGATCCAGGAATACAAGCACTTTGGAGGGGACTTTGAAACTTGGCAACAGAAGGCTTAAAATCTTTAAAAATACTTCACCAAGTAGTTCCATTTTTAGGAACTTATGAAGAAAATTATATCAATTACTCCTACAAACCACAGGTTGGTTTAAAATAAAAGGAAGAAGCAATATAAATGTTGAACAATTGTGATTCAAATGGATACGTTTTGATATTACCTTATAATGAATTACTACTTCAGCCACTAGAAATGATTCAGAATCTTACGAAATGATTTGGGAAAATGTTCATGATATTGCAAAAGAGTACGTGATATATATTTTTATAAATCTCAGACAGAAAAATAAGAAGGCTACATAATCAAATTCATAGTAATATTGCTGAATAACTGTTACAGGTGATTTAAATTTTATTTTTTTTTCTTATGTGTAGTTTCTAAATTCTTATAATGAGGAGGTACCACTGATACAAAAAGAAATTACTTTGTAAATGTTGTAGCCCTATTTGTTTCCATTCCAGCCAATTTGTTTCCAAATGTCTCCACGTATATCTTTGACATTATGCAAGGAGAGGAGAAGGAAAAAAAATCCCTGCTGGCGCCGTGCTTGAGAGTCCGCCTGCCGATGCAGGGGACCCGGGTTCGTGCCCCGGTCTGGGAAGATCCCACATGCCGCGGAGCAGCTGGGCCCGTGAGCCGTGGCCGCTGAGCCTGCGCATCCGGAGCCTGTGCTCTGCAACGGGAGAGGCCGCAACAGTGAGTGGCCTGCGTACCGCCAAAAAAAAAAAAAGTGTACTTCAGTGATCCCTCTGTCATTCAAAGGCAGATTATCCCAGGGGGACGAGGAGGGGAAGACTGATTGACATCAGTTCAGCAAGTATCACCCTGCACCTAAGAACAGCTTTAACTAACGCTAAGTGAAATTTCCATCTCTTTTTGAGCCTGTGTTTACCCATCTGTAAAATGAGAGGCTTGGACAAAATGATTTTTTAGTATACTGTCAATGAATAAAATGATTTTCCTTACTCTGCTGAAAATGACCATGAGCTCTAGACCCCAAGGCATGGAAGTTGAGTCTTTGACAAGATATGTGTGGAGAAAAGTCATAAATGTGACTAAGAAGGACCAGAAAGCGCTGGGTTTGCAGATGTGTTCTCATATATTTTTTGAGTCTAATTAGAACATTTTCAATAAAGTTCTGGTGCTTTTGGAGTCGTGACAATCGTGTGGTTTGTTATTTTAAAAACAGTGCCCTTTTTTTTCCTTCAAGCACATGTGTTGGATCTTAAGTTAAAAAGTGAAAATATATTTATGCGTATTCTTTGTACAATATTGACATTTCCCATCAAAGATTTGGGTATCTGATATATGGGGAAGATAACATAAGAGATGATGAGAAAAGAGACACTTTTTCAGACCCATAAAATAAGATACAAATGTATTTGGGATTCTTAAAGCAGATTATTTCTGCTTTAAGAGACATTCCCCAGCAGTGGAGTCCCACAGGACTTTTTGTGATAATGGAAGTGCTCTATATCTGCTTGTGCAATATGGTAGACAATAGCCACACGTGGCTGTTTAGCACTTGAAAGGCGTGACTAGTGCACATGGGAAACTGAATTTTAATTTTATTTAATTTTAATTGTTTTAAATCTAAATAACCACACCGTAGCTAGTGGTTACCACACTGGACAGCTCGGGTTAGAGCCTTGCAATGCAAAGTGTGGTTCTATGACCAGCAGCATCAGGGTTACCTGGGAGATTGTTAGAAATGCAGAATCTCATTCCTACCTAAAATCTACTGAACCAGATGGTACTTTTTGTGTGTGTGTGTGGTACGCGGGCCTCTCACTGTTGCGGCCTCTCCCGTTGCAGAGCACAGGCTCCGGACGCGCAGGCTCAGCGGCCATGGCTCACGGGCCCAGCCGCTCCGCGGCATGTGTAATCTTCCCGGACCGGGGCACGAACCCGTGTCCCCTGCATCGGCAGGCGGACTCTCAACCACTGCGCCACCAGGGAAGCCCGATGGTACATTTTAACAAGATCTTCGGACAACCCACAGAATGGAAGAAAATATTTGCAAGTGAAGCAACCGACTAGGGATTCATTTCCAAAATACACAAACAGCTCATCGAGTTCAATACCAAACAAAAAAGAAACCAATCCAAAAAATGGGCAGAAGATCTAAACAGACATTTCTCCAAAGAAGACATGCAGATGGCCAAAAACCACATGGAAAGATGCTCAACATCACTAACTATTAGAGAAATGCACATCAAAACTACAATGAGTCATCACCTCTCTTTGGTCAGAATGGCCATAATCAAAAAGTCTACAAACAATAAGTGCTAGAGGGGGTGTGGAGAAAAGGAAACCCTCCTACACTGATGGTGGGAATGTAAATTGATACAGCCACTATGGAGAACAGTATGGAGGTTCCTTAAAAAACTAAACTTAGAACTACCATACGATACAGCAATCCCACTCCTGGGCATATAGCCAAAGAAAAGCCTAATTCGAAAAGATACATGCACCCCAATGTTCATTGCAGCACTATTTACAACAGCCAAGACGTGGAAGCAACCTAAATGTCCATCAGCAGAGGAAGAGATAAAGATGTGGTACATATATACAATGTATATATTTCATATGATGTCACTTATATGTGGAATCTTAAAAAAATGATACAAATGAACTTATTTGCAAAACAGAAACAGACTCACAGACTTTGAAAGCAGACTTGCGGTTGCCAGTGGTGGGGTGGGGGAGGAGGGAGGGATAAATTAGGAGTTTGGGATTAACATATACACACTACTATATATAAAATAGATTATCAACAGGGACCTACTGTATAGCACCGGGAGCTCTACTCAATACTCTATAATAACATATATGGGAAAAGAACCTGAAGAAGAAAAGAAAAAAAAAAAAATATATATATATATATATATATATATACACACACACATATGAATCACTTAGCTGTACAAGCTGGAACTAACACAACATTGTAAATCAACTATACTCCAATATAAAATAAAAATTAAATTTAAAAACAAACAAAAGAACAAGATCCCAGGTGATTCATATGCAAACTAACATATGAGAAGCACCACTCTAGAGACAACAGTTCAACTTTCCATTTCATCAGTCACTCAAGTAACCAACTGATCTTTCCATCATCAGCAGGTACTAGGATCTGTCCATGGCACCAGGCACTGGACTAGGCACAGGAGGGAAAGTAGAGAAGGTACCGGAATGAGCACTGGGCAGCGTAGCATGGGGGATAAGGGCATGAGCTTGGGATCAAAGTCTTCTGGCAACATCCCTTTCTAAATCTTGAGCAAGTTATCTTACTTCTCTGAGACTGTTTTCCATCCTTTAGATAGAAACAATTTGTAAAGATTAAATGAGATAATGAACATTAAGAGCTGAGCACCTGGCTGGCAAGCACTCAATAAATGGTCCTTGTTGCTGTTGCTTTAATTAACAAGGCTCTAAAAATGGAGCTGCGGGAGATTCACACTCTTACACCAGTTGTTTAGATGGACCTTTGCAGCAGATGAGAATGTAAATGGTAGTCCATGCTGAAAAGATGCTGACTCACAGCATTCTCAGGGAATGTCACTCATCCCAAATTCAGCAGGTAGGAAGAGACAGATCTTCTGTAGAGACACATTTTTTTCATTAAGTAAAATATCATAAGATAATGGACGCATGTGAATAAAAAGTGTACTATTTAATTTTTAATTAAATATGTCCTCTGTCACAGGCCCTTGGTAAGTCCTCCCAACTACAGCTCACATGATGATTCATTTATTTAACAAATACTTATTGATAACTTCCTTCTGGGAGGCAGTATGGCATAGAGATTTACAGCATGGATTCTGCAGTCCAGCTACCTGGACTGGAAGCCCAGCTCTGTCACCTATTAGCAAATTTTTCTTGTGCCTTAGTCTCTTCATCTGTAAAATGGGAATAACAGTAACACCAACCACACAGCAATGTGTAAAGATTAAATGAGATGATACATTTAAAGCACTCAGTAGAGTGTTGGGTACCCAGGGGCTCAGCAAATATAAGCTAGAAAGACACTAGAGGTGAATAAAAAGAAAATATACATGTACCTTAAAAAAAGAAAAAAAGCCTAAAGGTTATGTGCTTAAGAAGTGTTTGGAAGTACTTTTCTTTGCTAATTAGTTCTGTTCCTACTTTGTTCACTTTTCAAACCAATGTGGCAAGGACTTGTGAATGCCAAGTGACAACAAGCATGTACAATGCTGGGGAAATATAATACACAAAATTTAATATGGTGTAGCATACGGAATCACTGCTTATTTGATTTCTTAGAACAGGTCTATTAATTGGAAACTTTCCTCCATGGTCTCTTTGGGGTCAATGCTGTTGTTAAAGGTGAAATAGAAGCTTATTTATATGAAGCAGGGTCCTTTTGGCATTCGCTGTGAGTCTTCTTGGAAAGAATCCAACACAGACCTGAATTAAACAGAGTCAGTTTCAACGGTGCTGCGGATCAAATTTATCCATGAACTGAATTAAGAATTATGGAAGAGGCTGGAGCTAATATATGTAGCAGACCGTCCCATGAAGCTCCCTTTCTCATTTGCCAACATGACTATTAAACCAGAACACAGACCTTTTGACACAAACCACTGCTCGAAAATGACTGCACCACATAACGGGAGGCCTTTCCCCTGACTCATCCTGACCCTCCCTACAGAAAAAAAAACTTGCTTATCTCACATGGATTAGGGACATGGTTATTGTCTGAGGGTAGTTAACCTGGTTTTTAGAGAATTTTACTAGATATGTTTATAGATTTCCAATGTTCGGAGAAAATTATAGAAAAAACTGAAACCATCTGAGGATGAGGTATGTGTGTGTATACACACATGTGTTTGATGACTTTGTTTCTCAGAATCATTATTATAAACTTTAAATAACACCATGGATAAGCTGTTGAAGAGCAGAAATTCCAGTTGCATCTAATTTGTTGTATGGACCTGAGGAACTCTCTGGGTTATCCCAGAAACCAGGAGTCCGGGCAAGACCCAAGACTCTTGGCTACTCAGTTCACTATGCCCCCTTCCCTTTTTTTAAAAAAAAATTTGTATTTTATTGAAGTACAGTTGATTTACAATGTTGTGTTAGTTTCCGCCATATAGCAAAGAGATTCAGTTATATGTATGTATACTTTCTCCTATTCTTTTCCATTATGGTTTATTATAGGATATTGAATTATGCCCCTTTTCGCTTACTGCCCCACAAAACAAATAAAACCTACACTCAGAACCCGCCAAAACAAAAGCATGAATAAATGGATGAGGTTTTTAGGCTCTGAAATCAGTCTGGGTTCAAATCCCAGCTATGCCACTGACTAGCTATGACACCTTGGCAAATGACATAAAACTGCTGAAGTTTTCTCATATGTAGACTGGGGATAGCAACCTTACCCACCTGATAAAGTGGTTGTGATAATTAAGTTAGTTAGGGAATATTTTGTTTATATCAGTATGTTTGAAGCACTGTTCTAAGCACTTTTCCTCTATTACCTAATTATGCCTCACAGTGCCCCACAGGACATGTCTTGTTATCTCCTCTTCCACCCATTTTACAGATGAGAAAACGAAGGCACACATACTTGGTAACTTGCCAAAAGCCACAGAGCTGGTAAGTGCAGGCTGTGGTATTTTAACTCAAGGAGTCTCACTCCAGAGCCCACGTGTTAACCCTTGTGCTGTGAGTTGCTTGACATAAATCGTCATTGATATGAGCTATTACTGCTACTGCATTTTTGCTGGACAGTAATAAAAATTAGAGCAGAAACCATTGCTAATGTCCCTATGCCATTATCTGTCCCTCCCTAGGGAAGGTAGGGCCCTGCTGATACACTTTTGAGGGCTAGAAAAATCTGTGGTTTGTATTTACAAGGGAGGGGCAAGTGGTAAAGAATCCAAGAGTCCTTTCCGATGAATGTTGTGGTTTCAGTGGTTTAGGTAAAGAATTTCCCCAAATCTAATTTCTCCCTTCTCCTCCTGCACATCAGCTTACAGAATGCAGGGGCCAGTCTTTAGCCTGTGGGAGACTCTCCTTCAGACCCTTGTCTCCCTGCCGGAGCCTCACGAGCCCTGAGGGATCCTTTCTCTGCAGGCTTCTGAGTCTTTGGTCTCCAAGTTGCCGACAAGCCACCCTAAGTTTTACTAACCATCTGCCTTCTAAACTCAGGCCCTACAATTCCCCAACCTGACTTCTATACAATGATAGACCTTCTCTTCCTCAAAATCTTGAATTTGTCCCACCTCAAGGCCTTTGCATCCACTAGAGTACTCTCCCAGCAGCTCTTGACAAGACTGGCTCCCCATCCCACCATTTTTAGGTGTCATCTCCAAAATCTTCCTCTCAGAGAAGCTTGCTTTAACCATCCAATCTAAATCTCTCCCCTCTACCACCCTTTCAGCACCTACACCTTATTTATTTCCTTAAAGCACTTACTTCTTTTCTTCTTGTAATAATCTAGGCTTATGCCCTAGAGGTAAGCTCCATGAATAGGGTCCTTATTTACCTTGTCTGTCGCTCCACATCTTATGTTAGCACGCGGATGCTCAGTAAACATTGATTCAACAAATACATACATGTCCTCCTCTCTGCATTAGCTGTCACCCTCACACTTGTCTTCTTGCCTGCCTAGAATTGAATTCTCAAGGTCTTCTCTGCCCCATTGATTTCCCATCTCAAGTTCTTCCTCACGGGCCTTCGTTCATTCATTTATTCACTCAACAAATGTTTTTTTGAGTATCTACAAAGTGCCAGACATTGGTGCACAAAAATGAATAAAACACATTCTGGGGCTTCCCTGGTGGCGCAGTGGTTGGGAGTTCGCCTGCCGATGCAGGGGACACCGGTTCATGCCAAAAACAAAAAACAAACAAACAAACAAAACACACATTCTGGCCCTTGTGGAACTTTTAGTCTGCTGGGCGTGGCAGACGTGCATAGATGATTTCAACAGAAGCTTCTGTCTGCCACTGGTATTAAGGAGTACACAGGGACTCTTAGCCAAACCACTGCGGTGGGGGAGTTGGGGAGGAGACTTCCTGCAGGGTGTGAGAGAGGAGCTGGTTTTTTAAAGACAAGAGGGAGACAGTCAAGTAAAGAAAACGTTAACAGGCATTCCAGATAGAGGGAAGAGCGTGAACAAGGGTACAGAAATCATGATGGTGGCAAAACTCTTAAGTGGTTAAATATTAAATGGTGAGGTGTGAGGAACGGATGGCATGGATGGTCATGAATCATGTGCTAAAAAGCTTGAACTTGATCCTATAAGCGAGGGGGAACTATTGAGGGTTTTATTCAGAGAGTAAAATCTCCAGGGAAGCTGTTAAATTATTTAGATTTTTAAAAAGCAACCTCAAAATTTCCTTTCCTGTGCTCCTGAAGGGCAGCAATTCACACTCGGTCAGCTTAGGAGAAAGAGGAAGGAAGGAGTTACATAAGAATACAAATGCTGAGTTAAAAAGACATTAATTTTTTTTTTTTTTTCCTGCAGAAGGCCCATAACAAAGAGTATGTCTAGTGTCTAGGCACGGGCATAATTGCAACTCCTTTTTTTTTTTTTAATACTGGCATCATTTGCTTAAGCTAAGAGATGATTTCATTTTGATTGGAAACCATTTCTGATTCAACTTAAATGACCTGCATAAATATTTTATAACCACTCAGGATCAGCACACTTGAGAATAAGCTAGACTACTTAATAAACTTGCCTGCTTTAGTGCTGCAGAGACAAAATAAAACTTGAATAAATGTAGGGAACATTAGAATCGAAAAGATGTGTGACAGAAATTATTTGGATAAACAACCCATTGCTATGAAACCACTAGTTTTCAATAATTTACTCATTAGTAATCACCTACTAACTAAATATATACTAGGATATTTCTAAGCATAACTTATTTTTTAAACTGTAAGCATGCTTATATTTATAATTTCATCAATTGCATAATTTTTCCTTTCTTCTAAGAGAAAAATAAAAGGAAGATGGGGATGAGAAAGAGTGTGGGGAAATGAATAATGTACAGAGTTGATCTGTATTATCCAACCCAGAAGTCTTCCTCCCAGAAAATCAAAATTCGAGGTACTGAGGTTCTACTCAGGGAAAGTCTAAGAAATAGCGTTTTAACTCCACACTTTTTGTTTTCAGTTATGCCTCTTTATTTTGTTCTTTCTTACACAGTGTGCCCACAAACCGTGTCCCATGGCTATGTCTGATTTCTCAGGAATAGGGATCAACTCTTTGCCTTCTACATGACTGATTAACATCTAGCTTTGGATGTACTGCTAGTAGACACTCAAAAAACATTTCTTGACTCAATCAACTCTCACTCCACTTTGTCTCCTGTCTTGTATGGAAGAGAGATATTGCCATGAAGGCAAATTTAAAGGTTTCCTACTTACAACAAAAGAATCTTCTGGAGTACAAAATGCACATGTGGAATTTTTGTACACCATCTTGAAGAATACAAGCAAAGCTGAATGTTTAACACTTATTCACTCGTTCAACAAATACTGAGCATCTACCCTGTTTCTGGCAGTATTCTTGGGACTGTGAATACAAACGTGGGTAAGACAGACGTGGGAGACAGACCATATACAAGTAAGGGTTGAATAAATTAAACATTACAAATTGAGATAAGTGAAATGAAGAATATGAACAGAGATATCAAATTTCTACCCATTTGTTTTAAAGCTCAACCCAAGTGTTACCCATGTGAAGCTGCCCACAATGTCCCTGGGATATGTTAGCTACTTTTTCCTGTCTTCTTCCATTGAACTTTCCACACAGCTCCTTGACTCAATGTATCACTTTGTATTCTAATAATTCTTGCTTGTCAGTATTTACCCCAGACTAGAACCAAAAATCTCACACATGATTGACCTACTTTAAGAATTTGTTGAAAGAATGAATGAATGAATGACCTGTCCTGGCTCTTAAAGTGTCAGAATCTCTCAGGAGCTGATGGACAATCCACAAGTCTCTCTAGACATAAGACATTCTGGCATTAACTTCACCAGTCACTGATGGTGCTACCCTATAGGACTACTTGGTAAGTTGTGGCTGCTTGTCATTTTCCAGCATCCTATTGCGATGGTCCATCTCTGGATAGCCCATGAAGGTCACGTGTTTCTAAATTGCCCACGTTCTCCAGGAGAAGAGCAGTGATGCACAGGTAGTACACCATTACTGACAACACTTTACCCTCATGTTTCGAGGGCCTGTGCATTTCTTAAATAGAAGGTTAAAGCATCAGACAAGGTGGGTAGTCGCCCAGAGTTACCTGTGAACTCTGGCTTTTGTAACTGAGGGTTATCTGTCCACTGTTGATCATCTAGCCTCATGGCAAAGTGTTCCAACTCTGCAGACAGATTTCCTAGATTGACATCTGGGTTCTGTCACTTACTCTCCCAATAAGTTCACTTGTGAAACACTCTCTTGACATCTGGTAAGAAAAAAGGTTATACCTTTGCAGACCCAATCTAAAATCTATTTTATATAATAACTTATTTCCCCTATGGCAAATATTTAAATGTAAGTATATTTTGTGAAGCAGCAAGATAACAGCAGGATTCCTTAATTCCACAGATTCTGGAGTTAAGGAGACCTGCATTCAAGAGTTGGCTTTGCCACTTTCTGTGTACGGGACCCTGAGAAGGCTGCTAAACCTCTCTGAGTCTCCACTGTGCTTATGTATGAATGTGGAGAATATACTGTTTACTTCTAGGGTTGAAATGAGGATTGAATGAGACATGGGCTTGGCCCAATGTCTGGGAAATGGGAGCCAATAGATGTAAGCCACCACCACGCTGCCACAATCATCATGATAGGGAAATAATCCTCCATGACGTTGTTAAAATTCTTGTGACAGCTTTTTTTTCTTTTTCTTTATTTTTGGCTGCACTGGGTCTTCGTTGCTCCGTGCGGGCTTTCTCTAGCTGCGGTGAGCAGGGTCTACTCTTCGTTGCGGTGCGCGGGCTTCTCATTGCAGTGGCTTCTTTTGTTGCAGAGCACGGGCTCTAGGCACGCGGGCTTCAGTAGTTGTGGCACGCGGGCTCAGTAGTTGTGGCTCACGGGCTCTAGAGCGCAGGCTTAGTAGTTGTGGTGCACAGGCTTAGTTGCTCCGCGTCATGTGGGATCTTCCCTGAGCAGGGCTCGATCCCGTACCCCCTGCATTAGCAGGCGGATTCTTAATCACTGCACCACCAGGGAAGTCCCCTTGTGACAGCTTTTCTTCTTGATTATCCTTTCAAGTTAGTTTATATGTCAAACATTTTGGGAAGACAGAGATAGGGTTTCTCTACAGGGCAGAGGGAAGATTTGTTTCCCACCAGAATTATAAAGATACAGTCTCCCTCCAGGACAAAAACCGGGCAGGTTTGCTAGCAGCACCCATATAAAACTGGAGTCTCCTAACCTCAGTGCTCCTCAGCTACGACGCAGACCCACTGAATAAGCAATATCTACCTGGGCTCCTCCCTGTGGCCCCATGGGGCGTGGGGAACGTGGGGAGCCGCTGTAAACAGGAAGGAAGCACAGGCTCCATGCTGTGCCATGAGTGGAAAAGCCCTTGGCCACTGCCACAGGAGTTCTGTGTCCTCTGCCAGCATCTGTGACTCTCTGGCAAGTTAACTTGTTAGCTTTTGCAAGTAGAGTAAAATCTCAGACGCTTCACAGTTCTTGAGCATCATCCTCCTTATCATCATTCTTCGGAGAGAAGAAAATGTTGAAAGCCTATAGTATTAAGGTCTTTAGCCAAAGTGAAGCTCCTTACGTGATTCAGGGGTACCACTCCCTATGAAGGCTCTCATCATTTGAGTTTAATATATGACTATAACTAATTTATTCTGTTTTCACTCAGAATCATGTAGATAAATGGAAATATAATTAACTGGGTAAATATTTTAAATGCCAGGTAACTCTGAGTGTGTTTACTGGACATGCATTAACCTGATTAAATATAGAATTACATTTAGGTTACAAACTGCAGATTTGCATTTGCCTCGTTAATATAAACAGGTTCATTTGCTTCTGCTTGTTTTGAACACACAGAGTTCAAAACAGAGCCATCCGGGCAATTTGGTGCATATATTGCACTGCCGTTATCTTGCTGAATGTGTTTGTTAATATCCTTTTTAATCTGTGTCATTTTAGTTAAATGATTTGGAATAAACCAGAACAATAGCAACAAAAAGATTAAAACATCGCTCCCAGAAAACTCATTTATAAAACATTCTTCTTTGATGTCTTAGTAATAAGACAATTTTACACCTAGAACCCCCAATTTCATTTTCTGTCTATTTTTATACGAAGCGCTTTGTCAGGGGAAACACGAAGCCTAGGTGTCTTTGTGAAGGTGGCAGGCTAGGGTACAGGATTAGAATGGAATCGAATGAGTTACATGGACCTTGGTTCGAGTCCTACATCCATCTCTGTGACTAACCTTGAAATGTGAACCCTCATTTCCTTATCTGTAGTATGTGGATTGTAACACATACCTCTAAGACTTAACGTGGAGGTTTAACCAAGGGATAGTGCTTCATAACCTATCAGCACACACTACTGAAATGTGTGCCTATAAAATAAAAAAATAGGTGATCTACTTAGTAATTGCCACCAATTCAAGAATATTTTGGCAGATATAAGGCTGAATTAAAGACAATTCCTGTTTAGTAATTGCCACCAATTCAAGAATATTTTGGCAGATATAAGGCTGAATTAAAGACAATTCCTGCCAATAAATGCTCTTTGGCTTACTCTGAAATACTAAAGAAAGAATAAATGAATAGAATTTATGTTTATTTGCCACGGGAATGATGTTACCCAGTGAGGTCTCAGTGAAGACCTGGATAAGACATTTCTTTCATGCCTAACTTCCCAGATAACCTTGCTCAAGGAATTTCTATGCTTTTACTTCACTGACACAATCATGTAAATTTCCTATTTTGCTGTGGACACCAGGAAGCTCTACATGAAATCTGTCGTTCAGTGTTTACAACCCAACTTTATCACATTAATCATAATAATGGTAGCTACCATTTATTTTTCACCAACAATGTGCCAGGTGTTTTTCACCAATCATACTTACTCCTCACAGTAACCCAATGAAGTAGGTATCATCACCCCATTTTACAGATAAGAAAACAGGCTTAGACAAGTGACGCAATTTGTTCAGAGTTGCACGGGAAGTGAAGCTGAGTTTTGAATCTGGGTGAGCCTGACCTTAAAATTTATGTTCTTTCCACAGTGTCATACTACTTTCAGTTTTGATCATCTGGCCTGTCTAGATTCTCCTGGATCTTGATTTTCCTCTCTTTAGAGTTATTATTATTATTTTTTGGACACAGTCCTGTAGGCATCACTCTTTGGTCTCCCTTTGTTTGTATTAACATGTTACTTTCCAGTGTCTATTCAGTGAGGCATTCATAAAGACAAAGATTCAGATATTTGCTTCCAAAGCTGAGCTAAACAGCAGAAGTCTATCTGTGTAAGCAAATAATACACATACATGGACCTTAAATATGATTCAACTACAGAATACATGAAGTTGTAACCTGGTGGGCAGTGGCCAGTGATGCCATATTAAAACACACATGCACACATACAAACGCACATAGCTGTGAAACACATCATCTTGGGCTTCTCGCGATAAAGTCATCCGGTCTGCTGGGCCTTTGCACATGCTTTAGTCTCTGCCTGGAGTGTCTCCCGTGCCTCTAACTTCACTTAATTCACTTCTACTCATTCATCCTATCTCTGAACGGCCTTTGCATCCACTGAGAAGTTTTCTACTCTCCTCACTCCAAGGCTAGGTCAAACCCCCCCTAGGCCTCCTAATAGGTACCAAGCACCTTCCCCTTCAAAGTGGTGGTCAGAGCTGTCATTTGACATTTATTCATGTGATTCTTCGATGGGCTTCTTTCTCTTCTACTACACCTTAAACTCCACGAGGACAGAGAAAGTGTTTCCCAGCCCATGATAGACAACCAACATATTTTCACTGAATGAATCAGCAAGTCTTTAACTGCTGTACTTCGCTGGGGGTAGAGTTAGGTACCCTGGGTGAGGAAGATGGTTTTAAAATGAAAAGGGATCAAGACACCCCCTTGACATTCCAGATACTGAATAACTTGAATAAACCAACAAATACTTATGGACACTTATTAAGTGACGCTCATAATGGTAGACCGTCACACTTTTCAAATCAAGAATCTGAAGCTAATGGTGTATCACAATAGTATATCATTTTTTCCATTTTTCTGTCCTTCTCTTTCCTACCATTCTTGGGTCCCCAAACTAGGTCTTCACCAGCTGTACCCTACATTGCTAAGAGGCACTAGTTCTGAGCTGGTGGTGGCACTGCCCCTGGGTCACCCAGTAGTGCTGAGTGGGCTTCTGAGATGAGCAAGGAGATCTCTCATCAACGGGGAGTGGCTGTGAGGCAGACAACAGTGGCCTCCTTCAGCACATCCCATCCTTCCACCTTCCAAGTCTGTTTCAGTGCCCAGGAGAGCTGAGCCATGCAACTCCACATCAGTACTCTCGCTGGGTAGTTTATGAGCGGGTAGGTCCATGGGGTTCAAGTACCCACTAGCCGGGGAAGAACGGAACCATTGCTCGGAAGTGGCTGACCTTGGCAAGAACGATGTTTTGAAGCAAATGAAGGGAAAGCTTAGAGAGGAGCACACAAGACATCAATGGAGGCATGACCGGGTGATGGGATTGGCGGGGATTTAATTTTTTTCTCTTTCTCTAAAGCAGGGGCTCTCAACCTGGGGGAAGATTTTGGTCCCCTCCCTGCTAAGGGACATCTGACGAAGTCTGGACATGTTTTGGTTGTCACAACCAGAGGGAGAAGGGAGGTTGCTACTAGCATCTGATGGAGAGAGGGCAGGGTTACTGTTAAACATCCTACAATCAACACTCTAGCCCCTGTTGCAGATGTCAATAGTGGTGAGGTTGAGAAACCCTGGTGTATAGCTATATGACCTTCGGTTTCTTAAGTTCCCCATGCCTCTGTTTTCTCATCTGTAAAATGGGTATAATCATAGGTCTTTTCTCACAAAATGGATGTATTAAATGAGTTACCATCTACGTATAAACTGCTCTCAGCCCATAGAAAATGCACACAATGTTAACAAACATTAAGTCTCTGCCCAGTTGAAAATATTTCCATTTTCCCACTGCTTTCAGAATAATTTCAAGCACCTCACAGACCCTGCTCTCTTCTCCAGCGGCTCTTGTTCCATATCCTCTTACCAGAGAAGCCGCACTCATCAATGTTTATTCCCTGAACACACCCAACTCTTTCTTGCCTGGGAGGCCTTTGCACATGCCAGTCCCTTTCCTAGAGGCCCTTCCCCTGCCTTGCACTTGGAAAACCCCTTCTCTTCCTTCTTGCCTCACCCTATATATCATCTCCTCAAAGAGCCCTTCCCTTGATCAGATTGCTGAAGGAGGACTCTGGTTTTGTTTTTGTCATGGCCTCTGCTTCTTTTACAGCCCTGGTCACAATTGGTACTTATTAATTTGCTTGTTTACTTCATTAATGCTCCATCCCACAGCAGGTTGTATGCTTGTTCTGCCTTAACTGAGGACTGGAGTGAAAACTGATGAATGAATGCACTGGAGGGCTGGGAGAACCACTCTTCCTTTGAGATTGGAGGAAATGAAACGAAGAGTGAAGCCCCAGAGCCATCTTGAGGTCGAGGGCATTCTGCTTTAATAACCTCAACTTTCTTGAGAGGAAAGTCTACTGTTGCCCGGGGCAACAACTCTGGATAGAATGGCACTGAGCTGAAGGAGAGAGAAAAGGGATAGATAAAATAACACAGTCAAACTAGGCTTAAGGGTGGTCCTTATTTAACATGATGTTTAATTCTACTCATCCATTTCAGATTCATTAGTTTTATCAGTCTGTGGCTTTTGTTTCCTATAGAAAAGAGCCTCACCAGAGATTACAGCTCAGGAATAACAATAGTTCCAACAGACTGCCCCCTGGTGATTTGAAATGCCCCTAGAAATAGCTCTGTACTGTTACTGCCTTACAAGTCTATAATGTGAATTTGACATAAGTGCTTTAATACTGGGTAGTTGTAGTTTGGGTCATGACATATCACAGTGATTTCTATTTTTTTCCTTATTTATCTATGCTTTATTTATTTATTCACTTAACATAGTGAAGGACAAAGTTACCGAGTATTGAAGTGCTATGTACATAATGCCACCTCATCTTTTTATGGAAGAAGGAGGACAGAAATCTCAAATTTACTGAGAATGAACAAGGCACTAGTATCAAATAACACAGAGGCCCAAAGATAGACATACAGAGATGAAAACCTTCTAGGCCAGGATTTCTGAACCTTGGAACTATTGACATTTGGGGTCAGATAATTCTTTGTCGTGGAGGGCTGTCCTGGGCAAAGAAGGTTTAGTAGTATCTTTGGCTTCTACCACTAGATGCCAATAGCACCTCCTCAGTTGTTACAACCAAAAACATCTTTTGATGTTGCAGAGTGATGCCTGAGGGGCAAAACTGCCCCTAATACTGAGAATTCACTTGCTAATATGCTTTCAGAATTTTTCTGTGCCAGGCATACTATAAATATCATCTCATTTCCTCCTCAAAAGCAGCCTATGGAGTAGATATTAACCTCATCTTTCTTTCTCAAAGGAAGAAAGTGAGGCTGAGTCACTTGGTAACTGCCCTCAATCGTACAGTTAGGAAGGGCGAAAGGCGTGATTCAAACTGGGGTTGGTGGGATTCCAAACCTTACCTCCAAACTACTATGCTATGAGGAAGACTCTTTCTCAACCTACATTAAAGATGAATTTTCAACATTTTATGAACCACCTTCCATCAGTTTTCTTTTCCTTTCCTTCCACAAACATTTATCGGCACACACTGTATGTAAAGCAGCTATATTAAATGACTGAGCCCAGAGAAGCAGTTTACTTCTCAGATCCACTCAATCTCCTTTCTCCTCCCTGCTTTGTCTTAGGGATGTCATTTCTACATGGTCTTAATCAGCATCCTTGTCTACTGGCTTTCTGTTGGGTTCAGACAATGAGAGGCGCCACCAAGAGATCAGAGGGTGGGATGAGAGAGAGGTTGGGGTATTTATCCTAGTGGCTCCCTTCCTGTCAGATAGCGGTTTGGTGCTTCTCTACCTAAAGCTCTTGTTGGGTGGCCCTTCTCCCCTGCCTCTTCATCCTCTGGGCACTCTGGTCTCCCCGCTCCTTCATCCCTTATGGGTTTCCCTTTTTCTGCCCACTCTGCTTCAAATAACCCCTTCATTCAGCATGCCTCAATTACCCAACCTGGGTAAGCTAAGCTGTTTTGTTTTGTTTTGTTTTGCTAGGACTCTGATGACTGATAAGGAGGAATATAAAGAACGAATAAAGGAAGACAGCCTAACCCTTGTCTCGGAAAATGTTTATCCTAATTGGGGAACAAATCATTTAAACCAAACAGCTAGAGTAATTATGTGCTGAGCATAGAAAATATGAAATATACTAATGATAGTGGTGAAAGTAAAGACTACAATTTGAGCATCTACTTTAAACCAAAGTATTAAAATCTTCCTCTCACTTAATCTTCACAATAATCCTATGGTGTGAGTGTTACTGCCCCCATTTATGATTGAGGAAACAAGATTAACGAGATTAAGCACCTTGTTTAAGGCCATACAACCAGTAACTGGCAGAGCATATTACTGCATTTAGAGATCAAAGTAGAGTCAAATTGGACTAATATTAACCCCAAATGCAACCAAAGACAATTAAAAAAAAAAAAAAAAGCATGAGAACAAACACATTTTAGAGAGAACTGTTTCCGAAAAGGTACTCATTCATATGACACAAATTCAGAAATTGTCCTTGCTCAGGCAAGGAACCTACAACTCTTCCTGAATAAGATGCTGGCATAATTATTTCCTCTCTAACATTTACAGTCCTAATTGTGACAGCAAAGGCTATAGTCCGAAGTGATCAGTTTTTCAAATCAAGGACTTTGAAATTAAGAATTATTTCCGTGGGCCTTTAACTTCTGGAACAGCAATTAATTCTTGCACTTTCAAGACAGTTGTGTTCATGGTGTATTATTGCATAAAATGGGCCTATCGGGGAACAAAACATTTTGACCCCAACGTTTGACCCTGCCATTTCAATGCCACAAATATTTTGATTACAAACATTAATCAGATTTAAATCAACACTGGAGAATCTTTATCAAGGCAATAGTTTCTCTGGTAAATGACATTAAGAAAATTTAATTCCTTAATCAAATTTCTATCCAGCACAGGAGAATCATCTCCAATTTTTCCATTTTCAGTTTTATCAAAATGATATTCACAGGGGTGAGCTCATTTTTTTTGAACCTTCATAAACATTTGCTTCTTTTATCAGATTTTTTTTCACAATGACTTCAAAGAGTTTTTGCCAGAGTGAATTTTCTCATTGGCCATTATCGCTACTAAGGCACATTTTCCTGGGCCAACTTCTGCAAAATCTAAATTTTGTCAAGAAGATGTTATTGATATTTCCCATCAATTTTTAGGCAATATCAAATTTTATCATATGTAGTTTTAGGAATTCTCAGTTTTATTCCGAGTATTTCTTTTTTAAAAAAATCAATTATTATTATAGTTGCTTTACAACGTTGTGTTAGTTTCTACTGTACAGCAAAATGAATCAGCTATACATATATACCCTCTTTTTTGGATTTCCTTCCCATTTAGGTCACCACAGTGCATTAAGTAGAGTTCCCTGTGCTATACAGTAGGTTCTCATTAGTTATCTATTTTATACATGGTATCAATAGTGTATATATGTCAATCCCAACCTCCCAATTCCTCCCACCCCCCCTTCACTTATGGTATCCATACATTTGTTCTTTACGTCTGTGTCTTTATTTCTGCTTTTCAAATATGATCATCTATACCATTTTCTAGATGCTACATATATGTGTTAATAATATACGATATTTGTTTCCATCTTAATATTTCTAAATAGAATCAAAACCATGCTCCACAACCAGTTCTTCAGTGGAGGTGTCACCCACTCCCGTCTATTGTGAGGACTCAGAACCCCAGTGTGTGTTCTATGCCAAGCACAGAGCTGGGGTCGGGGAGGGGAGAAGTGCACCGTCAAGCGCAGCTCTCCTCTCCATTTCCAATGAGCCTGATTAAAAAAACCAAAGGAATTAGAAAGGGGGGCCCAGACTCACAATAGGGAAATAGTATTTTACGTAACCATACTCTGTTTCTAAATCAGCCCTTCTTCCCCTGGAACCTATGACACTGTAAGTAAAAAAGCAGATATTGAGATGGGAATGCATACAGTCGTTTTTTTCCGGTGATGGGTGTGGGAGTGGGTCCTTAGCTTTCACGGAGGCTGAACACCCAACAAAAGCTGAGAGTCAGAGATGTAAATTCCATAAAGTGTTCGCTGTAAAGCACACGGAAATGAATCAAGTCCAACACTTCACGACACCTTTAACATTTAACTGAGAGAGTGGCTTAATAGTTTTACCGAATTTCTCTTTCCTCTCATTTCCGCAGATCCCACCCTCTCCTCCAATCTCATGAGAAATCTTTGAAGCCCTCCTCTCCCGCACCCCTTCCTTCAGTGCTGTACGTTGTGTAATCACCACCAGATTTAGCTCCTTGGCATTTACCTCTCTCAGAAGCCCACCCTGTCCACGCTGCAAGCTGTGAGGAAATGCATGCATCTGGCAGTACGGATTGACATTTATTTGTATTAAAAGAATCACAAGAACCAGTATTTGTAGATGAAGGGATATGCCACGTGACTGTCAAACGCCCTGCATTATGGAGACTTATTTCAATCCTAACCCATCCTTCAAAGCCCAGCTATGGCCCACCCAACTCTTCCTGAAGCCTTCTCTCACAGGTAAGCCATCTAATATTTTTGTCCAAGCACTGAAACTGATAATTCACGATTCTTTCCTAGGGCAAGGACTAGTGATTATTAAATCATCATAACTGAGTTACTTTTTGTTAGAAAGTATCTTTCTCTCCCAAATGAAGACATCCATTACCTCTGTGTCACAGTTTAAGCAAATTAATTTATAACCTTAAAAAAAATCAAAAGATACATTATGTTGGAGTTTGAATTAAACTTTTAAAATGCTATACTTGCTTTGCTCTAAATTTCTAAAATTGCCTTTTATTTACTTAAATATCCTCCGAGGGCTTAAATGTCTCTGAACTACCTATGTACCCCTATGAAAAATTATATACGAAATCAAAATTATGTTAACATTTTTTCATTATGAAAACATTTTTACACAATAACATTTACTAAATTTCATTCTAAAAATATTTACACAATAATGTCAAATGAAAAGGCAGGATACGTACTTATATAAATGTAGTATGACCTCAATAATGAAAAAAATAGTATTCAAAAACAAATGGAAAAAAAAAACCAACCGAACAAAAAAACAAATGGAAGAAAATGCACAAAAAATGTTAACCTATTTTTCTTCAGTGGTGGGAATACAGGTGATTTTAAACTTATTTTTATATGCTTTTCTGCATGAGTACATTTTATACAATGAGCATAATTTTACTGGTATAATCGGAGATGTCCCTGTTTAAGAGCCCTCTCGCCTTCATCTGTAAGATGGCCTTCCACGGTGAGGTGGCAATGCCCAGACAGGCTAGCTAATATGCCCAAGCTTAATAAGCTAGTGAGTATTAGTGCTCGAGTTTGAACCCAAAAACTGTCACCCTTAAGAAACGATTCCTTCCTGTTAGCAAATAACAGATAGCCATCTCTTACATTTGGAGTCAGTGTAAAGATGCAACCACAGAAGTCTCAGCTTCAGATATGCATGCAATCTCATTTTAAAGGCAGCAGAGAAAACAATGGGCGTTTGCTGCCTCAGTCCACACAGGCTGTCTAGGTGGTTCTTAGGCATTATGCGAATCACTCACAGGAGCAATTAAGTGGTTCAAAATATACACTCTCCACGGGCAAGAATATAAGCATGCTCCTTTACAAAACTGATGCTGGCTTCCTTTCTGAATTATAGGAGATTGAGTAGTTCTCCATCACTCCACTTGAGACAGTGCCCCGAAGCGTTAGCCAAAGGCATGGGTCTACCAGCAAATGATTTATGTGTGCATAAGAACCCCCTTCCAGAACACTCTTGGTTGGTGACCTTTTGACCCTCTGACTTCCTGGTAGAAATTAAACAGGCTTGTGTCAGTGGGGGGCAGGGGGAAGCATGGGAATAGAAAAGCACTGGTCAAAAGTGCCTAAAGTAGGTATTTTGATTCTAACACCCAATTCCAACACATACGGGGTGTTGACGGGGTTACCCCACACCAAGCAATTGTCCAAAGTTTAACTCAATTCTGGAGACAGCGTCAGACTCCACAGGTTAAGGGCTCAGTCTAACTGGACAGCCCCCTCTCCTTCTGATTCCAATCACAAGTCCAAGTTGTTACCTAAGCTCGTTTTTTTCTGGGCCAAACCACCAGTCTTTGGAAGGTGATGGGAAGGTCTACACACACCATAAGAAATGTAACGTGAGCCACATATATAATTTAAAATTTTCTGGTAGCTGTCTTAATAAAATAAATGAAATAAACAGAAATAGATGAAATTAATTTTAATACTATATCTAACCCAACACATCTACAATATTATCATTTAAAATGTAATCAATGTAGGAAGTTCCATTTTATTTCTACAATTCTTCTAAACCTGTCTGTATTTTTACATGGAAAGCACAGATTTCTAACTTTCCAAAATCTCTAAGCAAATCTCAGTAAGAAGTTACACCGTGGGAGAACCTAACTACGGTTGTTTACAAATTTACAATTCCTTCCAAACTAACAAGCCATATTCTGAAAATGCAGACGTGCATTTGTTACCGCGAGAACAGGTTTTGAATGAGGCTGGAGTGTATTCTGTGGGCTGTGCAATCATTAGCGGTTAACTCCATGAAACTGAATCATCGAGCACAGGGAGTACGCACTCTCTTCCTCCTTCAACTGTTCTCATTACTTTAAAGATCAAAGCAATTAGTCGATGACATGAATCACCAAACACATTTTCACATTTTAAAAGCAAACTCAACTCTGAGGGCTCCGCAGAGACACAAACCTCACAGACAGGTTTTGCTTGATTTCTGTCTTCTTTTTGGTCCCTCCCTTATCGGAGCTCATCAAACCCCTTTCAAACTGTTCTGTCCTTCTCTTGAAGATGTGTACAGATTTCTTAAAAACTTAAATTTCTGTTTCTTAGATTTCTAGGGGACTATGGTTCTAAAGATAAGTGGGGAAAAAATATGTATGCATGTATTCACCAAAAGATGTGTGCTTGATCATGGCGATACAAATTGTAATAGTCTCAAACTGCAAACGGCTAAAATGTCCATCACCAGCAGAATGGGTGAAAAACGGTGGGATAGTCAATGAACTACACACAGAGTGAAAATGAATCCACTGCTCTACATGCGACAACATGGATGCACCTCACCCACAGATTAGTGAGTGAAAGAAACCAGAGACATCACACCATGATTCCATTCATATAAAGTTCAAAGCCAGGCAAAACTAATCCATAGCGTTAGAAATCAGAATAGTGGTGACCCTCCATGGGAGCAGTGATTGGGTCGGAGCTGGAAGAGGCTGCCACGGGACATCCTTTTCCTTGATCTGGGTGCAGACTGTATATGTGTACATGTGAGATCTGTGTGATATTCTGTATGTCCTTTATACTTCAATACTATTTACATAAAAATAACGGGGCACAGGGCTTCCCTGGTGGCACAGTGGTTGAGAGTCCGCCTGCCGATGCAGGGGACGTGGGTTCGTGCCCCGGTCTGGCAGGATCCCACATGCCGCGGAGTGGCTGGGCCCGTGAGCCATGGCTGCTGAGCCTGCGCGTCCGGAGCCTGTGCTCCGCAACGGGAGAGGCCACAACAGTGAGAGGCCTGCGTACTGCAAAAAAAAAATAAAAAAATAAAAAATAACAGGGCACATAGAAAGTTAGAAACTTGGTGTCATACACTCCTATCTCATGTGTTTCTTCTAAAGATTGGTCACTTTATGCTGCTTCTTGCTTCTGCCTTTTTGATCTAAGTAAGTTGAGATAAAACAACTGATATGGCTTTTGTATAAGGCACTTTTTCCTTTCTGTGCGTGTGCCTTTTTTTTTCTCTCTCTCTCTTTCTGTCAGTCTCTATCTCTCTTTCTGTCTCTAGGGCCTTCTGTCTTCTTCAGGTGTGCAAATTCACTGAAAAAAGGAGAGATTAGCAATAAGTAAACTTTTCTGCTTGAATTAAAACAGCTATGGACTGTCTTTGATACCTTCAAATTAATCTTTTCATGATGATGTGGGTATCTTGAAGAGTTAAAATTTTTTTTGTCAACTTCTCATTTCATTTTCCAATTTGAGCTGAAAGAGACATCAATTTTTCTCCACCCATCCCGGTCTCACAGAGATGATCACAGGAGAGGGATATATTTTTCTAAAGCTTTAAATTAACAACTGTGTGATAAACATTCTGACCCTGCCTTACTATGAATACTTATAAGACAATAGATAAGACCAAAAGGATGAAAAAATGTGTTTTGTACACCAAGACCTATATATATATATGTGTGTGATGGCAAAAAACCCTTTCCCATTTCAACCCTTCCTGTCTCTTTAGGAAAATGGTAATCTAGCTGCAGGCTTTGGATACGGTCACCAAGGAACTGAATACATTCTGGACTTAAGAGGTTGTCCCTTGCTACCCACTCCTACCCAACATCAAATAAATTTGTTTACAAAGGTGGGTATTTTATTAGTCCCTCCCACAAAAGTAACTTGGGTTAAAATGATCTCATTTCAAAGCATCATATAGAAATCAGAGTCCACAACTTAAAAAAAAAACAACTCTATTCACAGCCTAGGACAGTCACTTAGAGCAAATGCAATACTCCAGTGTAAGAAAAAAGGAAGCAATTTCCCCTTAATGGCAAGTTAAAGAAATAAAATAAAATAAAAATCAGGCGTGGCTAAATGAAAACTTCCTGGCACTGCTGAGTAAGATGACTCCACTATCTTTGCAGAAACCTGACTTAGTGCAGAATAGTATGAAACTGTGCTTTCAGAAAGCCTCACGTTAACTAAAAATAGTGCTACCACATGATCCAGCAATCCCACTCCTGGGCATATATCGAGAGAAAACATAATTCAAAAAGATACATGCACCCCAATGTTCACTGCAGCACTATTTACAATATCCAAGACGTGGAAGCAACCTAAATGTCCATCAACAGAGGAATGGATAAAGAAGCTGTGGTATATATAGTCAATGGAATATTACTCAGCCATAAAAAAGAATGAAATAAGGCCATTTGCAGCAACAGGGATGGACCTAGAGATTATCATACTAAGTGAAGTCAGACAGAGAAAGGCAAATATCATATGATATCACTTATATGTGGAGTCTGAAAAAATGATAAAAATGAACTTATTTACAAAACAGACTCGCAAATATAGAAAACAAACTTATGGTTACCAAAGGGGAAGGTGGGCGGGGGGAGGATAAATTAGGAATTTGGGAATAACATATACACACTACTATATATAGAATAATCAATACACACTACTATATATAGAATAATCAATCCCTGTACTGTATAGTACAGGGAACTATACTCAATATTTTATAATAACCTATATGGGAAAAGAATCTGAAAAAGTATATATATGTGTGTGTGTGTGTGTGTGTGTGTGTATATATATATATATACACACACACATATAAAATATGTATATACTTATATAACTGAATCACTTTGCTGTATACCTGAAACTAACACAACATTGTAAATGAACTACACTTCAATAAAAAAATAATTTAAAAAAAAGAAAGCCTCAAGTCTTTTCACAGGAGACTTTTAAAAATGCCATTTCTCCTGGAGTAATTCAAACAGAGCTGACACACAGTCATCATTCCCTTCACATTTCAGTATCTTGTGCTAATTCCCCCATCTTTCAAATCTCCACAGTCTGCAATGACAAGAAAATCTTTGAATGACCCAGAAGCTTTGTCAAAGCCCAGGTTTCCTCCATCTTCTCCTTATCAAAATATTCCAACCAGAGTTGCAAATGAAGTAAAGGACCTGGGTTGAACTTTTCTTGGCCTTTCTCAACGTTGACCTAGTGGGAATAACATGAAAATGTCCAAGGTCAGGAAATAAAAACAGAGACAGATGAGGCCCCTGGAGCAAAGATCATCTGGAGTCTCTGAGGATTTGAACATCTTTCTTCCCTAAGATTTAAAATATCTCCTCTCCCTTAGATGGAGAGTCAAAAGTTGACTGAGGAGCCTTTCTAAACATTGGGATAACCGAATATTTGATAGACACTGCATAATTTGTTTGCCTTTGCTCTCTGGCTAACTTCAGAACCTCATATCTTGAAAGGTCAAGTACACAGTATTGAAAAAGGTACTTTCTTGCTCATAGATGGTGGGCATCACAAATCAACTGCATCCCACTTTCCTAAGGAACAGGGAAGGACCTCTGTGTGACCCTCCAGGAAACCACATCATTCAGCATTTTCATATGAGATGCAATCTACCTGCTAGCTATCTCTGTATTAACTTATTAAGGCAGTAGGGCTCCCTGAAAAAGAACGATAATCTGCTGGCACATTTCCAGCTGCCTAAGCTTGTAGAAAGTTTTTGATTCCTTGGATACTACGATTCTTTAGCCCTTTAGCCTCCCAGAATCATGAACCAAGGTCAAAACAACTCCAAATCTGGAGTTTCCTTTACAGAAAAAATGTCTAGGGCTTATTAAATAATTAGGTGGAATCCACTGTTTAATATTTTCCTCTGAGGGTAAAGAGGGGTCCTTAATTAGGTAGCTTGTTCAATATACTCTGTGAATCAGTATGAAGGTCCAAGGAATTACTGAGTACAAGCCTAACATTCTGGGTCAAGAAGGTTGCCTCCTAGACAGATTGGTACACTATGAATGTTAACACAAAGCTCAAGGGGTTTTCAAACCAGTTTTACTTAGAACAAATTTCATATAGGTTTCCACATTCAAATGTCAACATTACCACATTTCCTACTGAGAGAGGTAAAACAGGATGTGCTTTAGAATGCTGCTACCAATGGGCCCTTTGATAATGATAGTAATACCTTGTATACAACCCACTTTTGCTTTAAGTGACTGTGTCCAATCAAACTAAGAATTTTCTAGCTGAAGTTTGACATTAAAATTCAATGCCAACTCCAGACCAAGAAGAAAACCACATGCTGAGAATCATTTTTCAAATGTTTTTCTTAACAATTTAAAATAATCACCAAGCAAGCCTCTGGATGGGAAAGTCTCAAATGATGGGTGCTGCAAACAGCTGAAGTCTTAGCAAACTCATATCTTCCTCAAGCTTGTCTGGATTTCAGAGTCATATGGAGACCCCCACTCCATATACTGTATCAAAATCTCAGGAAAGCCTAAGCCAAGGAAGCACTGCTACACTCAGTAATAAGAAGTCAAACCCAACGTTTAAAATAGGCAAAAGACCTCCTACACTGTTGGTGGGAATGTAAATTGGTGCAGCCACTATGGAAAACAGTATGGAGGTTCCTCAAAACAGTAAAAATGGAGTTGCCGTATGATCCAGCAATCCCACTGCTGGGCATATATCAGAGAAAACTATAATTCGAAAAGATACATGCACCCCTTTGTTCATAGCGGCACTATTTACAATAGCCAGGATATGGAAACAGCCTAAACGTCCATCAACAGATGAATGGATAAAGAAGATGTGGTGCATATGCACAATGGAATACTACTCAGCCATCAAAAAGAAGGAAATAATGCCATTTTCAGCAACATGGATGGACCTGTAGATTATCATACTACGTGAAGTAAGTCAGAAAGAGAAAGACAGCTATCATATGATATAACTTATGTATGGAAATTAAAATACGGCACAAATGAACTTATCTATGAAACAGAAACAGACTCACAGACACAGAGATCAGACTTGTGGCTGCCAGGGATGGTGGGGCTGGTGGGTGGAGGGGAGGGATGGATTGGGAGTTGGGGATTAGCAGATGCAAACTATTATATATAGGATGGATAAACAACAAGGTCGTACGGCATAGCACAGGAACTATATTCAGTACCCTGTAATAAACCATAATAGAAAAGAATATGAAAAAGAATGTATATATATATGTGTAACTGAATCAGTCTGCTATACAGCAGAAATTAACACAGCATTGTAAATCAACTATACTTCAATAAAATAAATTTTTTAAAAAAGGAAAAAAATAGGCAAAAGATTTGAACAGACACCTCACAAATGAAGATGCAAGAGTGGCTAATAAGTTTATGAAGAAATGTTCAACATCCTTAGCCATCAGGCAAATGCAAATTAAACTACAATAAGTACGTCAAATATTTCAAGTAGGTGAGTCAAACACACATATTTGAACAGCTAAAATTAAAAAGACAGGCGACTGGTGTTAAG
Organism: Tursiops truncatus; assembly: GCF_011762595.2. Lineage (NCBI taxonomy): Eukaryota > Metazoa > Chordata > Mammalia > Artiodactyla > Delphinidae > Tursiops > Tursiops truncatus. The sequence goes on from NC_047043.1 coordinate 76,101,304, forward strand.
AGAGGCTGTGGAGCAACGTTGCTACATTTTACACACCAATTAGCAAGGGACTGGGGGTTAGGATCTCAACGTATCTTTTTATGGTAGGAAGGATTCAACCCCTCACGCTCCCAAGGTTGAATTCAAGGTGTCTGCAAGGCTGGACTTTTATCTGGAAGTTATGGGGAAGAATTCATTTCCAAGCTCATTCAAGCTGTTGGCAGAATCCAGTTCCTTGCCGTTGCAGGAATGATGTCTCTGTTTCCCTGCTGGCTGTCAGCCAGGGCCTGCTCTCAGCTACTAGAGGGCACCAGTGTTCTTCATCATGTGGCTACCCACCTCTTCCAGCCAGTAATTGTGCATCTAATCCTTCCCATGTCTGCAATCTCTCTGATTCCCCCTTCTGCCCACCAGCTAGAGAAAATGCTTTGCTTTTAAAGGGCTCGTATCATTAGATTAGGCCCACTGGAATAATTTCCCTTTTGCCATATAATTTGACATAATCGAAATAACGATATTTTATTCACAGTTTCCACCCACACGCAAAGCAGAGGAAATCACACAAGGGTGAGGGTCCCTGGGGGTCACTCTTGTAACTCTGCCCACCATATGTCCCTTTGCCAGTCTCTTTTGCAGCTTTCCTCGAATGTCTAACTACTTATTCAAAATTTGTCTTCCATGTTGGATTGTAAGCTCCTAGAGGGCAGGAAATGAATGCTTATTGTTCACAGCCAGTGTCTTGAGCACCAAGCATAAGACTGAGAAGGCCCTTGTTGAATAAACGAATCAACAAATGGATGGATATATGGATGGATGGATGGCTGGGTGGATGGATGGGAGGCTGGAAAGATGGAGGGATTTCTTCTAGTTCAATACAGTAGTTGATGCATTAGTTTGTTCATCAGATAGAGAAACATTAGGGAACACAGTCTTGCTGATGGGACTTTTGTTTTCAGGCCGGAAAATGGTGGGAAGAAATTGGGTTTGCAGAGTAAAACCCAGATGTCAAGGTTGAGATAAGGAACCCAGACCCTTGACGGAAGATAGTCAGAAACATATAAATGCTTAATTTCTGTTACCACGTGAGAAATGGCCTGTCGTTTACTCTGCCACTTTTTGTTGCTTTCTCTAGGGATATCTATTACCTTTTCAAACAATAAGTGCAGACAGTTGGATGACAGCTAATGAGAAAACAGAATGTGCCTTTTGCAGCTGTACTAACTCAGCTGACGCGACTTAAACCAACAGGCATATCTGTGTTGCTAAAAGGAAAAACCTACACTCAGCCCTCAACTGAACTGCTAAATGGAAAAACAGCTACCTTGTAAGGACGAAATCCAGAATGGGCTGGGAAAAAAAAATTCAGATACACAATACTGAAATGACCAGACTCTTGTATTCCAAGTTGATCACCCTTGTGAAGTTTGTCCTCAGGGAGGGTAATGCAAATGGTTACCTTTAATTATATTTCCCCTTTGGGTGATTCAATGAAGTCCTATTTTCAAGTGAGGTTTTTAAAATATCCTTTTTTTTTTTTTTTTAAATGTAAAAAATAGTGGTCGGGGGCAGAGAGCCTGTAGCTAATAGAACAACAGACTGCAAAGAAGGAGGAGATCAATGAGTAGGTCCAGGATTAAAATACACAGCTGTAGTTTACAAATTTGAATACATTTTAAGGCCACCCCCTCTCTCCACCGGCTAAGGGCTTAATCCTTCGGCAGTTACAGTCCTATCGGAAAGCCAGACTACATTTATTCTGGTGTTCTGTAGGAGGTAAGTAAACCTTAATCTGTTTAACCGTTTCATCCACGATTTCTTTGACTAAAGGAAAGCAACTACTATTTCAATTCCTGCTGGTTTCCTTTTCTAGGGTTGAACTGATTGGGATCTGGAGCCTTGTCAATTCCATCCTTGCTGGACCTTAAGGGGTTGCAGGTTTGTAAGTCACACAACAGCCTAAAGGAACCCTACCCGTGTTTTTCTGCCATGCAGGCATTACATAATACGCAAGGGGGAAATGACCTGAAATAATCTCAGATTAGAAGGACTCGGACAAAGAACCAAATCCAAGCTGATATCCAAGGCTGAGATCGCCATGACCATTCAAACCTCACGATTCTGAAACATTTTGCAGCTGGTGTTTCAGTACCTGTTGCTAGAACCTTAAAAGACCGGAGGTATCTTTCAAAGCTACATATATTTCAAAACACAGCCAGATATTTGACAGAAAGCTAAAGTTACTGATACTTGTTTAAAGCATGAATATTCAACAGTTAATATCTGCTAAAATGGAGTCAATTATACCACATGTGGCAGCAATGGGTTTAAGAGCCTAGAATCTGGAAGTCAAGTTTGAGGCTAGGGCAATAAATCTGAGTTCTCGCAGAGGCTGTGAGAGTGTTCTCTCCAATGCCGCAAGTCAGAGCATGTATGGAGTCTGCAGGGTGAGTTAATAAAAAAAAAATGAAGGGTTGCATGCAGTGGCAGGAGACCCAGGGCACTGAAGATTATTAAAATAATCCCTCAGGCTCACACCTGGGGTTCCCTTTCTTACAAAAAAAAATCCATGGTGGTAAAGAAAATAACATTTAGAGTGATTTTCTTTATATTGCTCACAGCACAAGCGAAGGATATCAGCACTTTAAAAAAAAAAAAAGATAATTCTATAGACTGCAGTTTATTCTATCAAGAACTGATGTAATTTGGTGTACTTAAAGAGAATACCCCAGGGACTGAAATATTTTAATTCTCTTCTCTAATGAGAGGTTCTCTGAGGTTCTTCTAAGAACACTTGTTTTCTCCATCTTCCTTCTCCCACATCTCTCCCACATCCACATGGCAAAAAAAAAAAAAAAAAAAAGCACGTAAGCTCGGCCTGCCTGGTGAAAATATTATGTGTCGGGGGTGAAGCTCGCACATAGAAAGCAAAGAAGTGTGCGTACCTGTGTGCTTGCAAACACATACACGTGTACGTACATCCAGCATGAGACCTCTTACCCTAAATTTGCTTTTAGGGGGAAAATACTTTGAAACTGGGAAATATCAAAATTGGCTGGGTACCCTTGTCCAATACACTTAATAATTTCACAGGCTTCGGTTTTACATTTTGCTGCTTAGATGTTGACCAGGGAGTTAATTTCAGGAAAGTCAGAGAACTCAGGTTTGGGTTTTTTGTTTCGTTTTTTATTAGAGAAGGCACCTCATTCCTTATTAGCTTAGAGGGGAAATTGCTACCACTGGGTGAATACCAAGGGTCAGGTATGTTATGAGGCACTTTATGAGCCTTATATTAGAGGTTTGCAAAGTGTGATCACACAGGGCTCACAGGGCTTTACAAGGTGTGATCCCCAAAGCAGCAGCAGCAACACCCGGGAACTTGTTGGAAATGTAATGCATTATCAGGTCTCACCCAAGGCCTAGAGAATCTGAAACTCTGCGGTGGGACCCGGCAATCTGTTGGGGCAAGCCCTCCAGGTGATTCCAGTGCACGCTCAAGCTTGGGAACCACTGTTTTCCATCACTGAAAGGTCATAACTGCCTTATGAAGTATGCGTTGTTACGTGCATCTCCAGTTTCCTCTAGACGAGAATAGCGAGGCTCAGAGACGTAAGATTATTTATCGCACGGCCGGTCAACGATGGGGCAAAGATTTAAACTCCAATAATTCAGGCTTCTAACATTCAAACCTCTTCCATGCAGCCTTCAGTATAAATCCTGTTGGCTATAGAAAACAACTTCAGACTTTGCAAACAGCTCTGCCTGGCCTTGCCCAGAGAGGAAGCAGCTTTCCAGGCATGGAGGGTCTCCCTCTTTATATACACCTGTAGTCACAACCTTCTTTTACCCTCAGCCCTCAGTCCAACAGACAGCATCATACACGTGAGCTGGGAAGTTTGAGCAGCATTTAAAGCATCAGGAGAGTAGCCCAGGGTGATGACCAGATCGTCGTGATTCTGATCTCAAAGAATTCAAACTTTAGCCTCCCAACTATACACAGGATAGAGGCTTATAAGTAACTGAAATATGGGCTGCCGTGCCTGATCCTAAATCCTAACGTGACCTTGAGACAGAGCTCTTTACTCCAACGCAAGAATTCTGAGTCGGGCGATAGAAGAGACGGAGGAGAGTCAGACAGATTCTTGGGGAGTTACTGAGACATTTCCAAGACCACTGTGTTCAGCTGATCAGAGTTATCAAGAAAGATTTTTCAAAGGGGGTTTTGTTGTGCTAGGTTTATATTTTCCTTAAAATTGGTACCATCGTGCATGTAAAACTGGTGAGATTTGGATAAGGTTGATGGTTTGTACTAATTTTGTGGTTATGACGTGGTACCATCGCTGTGTGAAATGTTACCCCTGGGAGCAACTGGGTGAAGGGCATACAGGATCTCTCTGTATGATTTCTTACAACTGTATGTGAATCTACAATGATCTCAGAAGGAAAGGTTTTTAAAAAATGGTGTCATTGGGGGCATGGGGAAGATGGGGAGATGTTGGTCAAAGGGTAAAAACTTTGTTATAAGATGGATAAATTCTGGAGATCAAATGCTGACTATAATTAATGATAATGTCTTTTATACTTGAAATTTGCTAAAAGAGTAGCTCTTAAGTGTTTTCAACACACACACACACACACACAAAAGGTAAATGTGAGGCAATGGGTGTGTTAATTAACTTGACTGTGGTAATCATGTCATGACATATATCATCACATGGTACACCTTAAAAAAAACCATGTCATACTACCTAAATATACACAATTCTTATTTGCCAATCAGACCTCAATAAAGCTGGGGAAAAAAACTGGTGTCATGCAAGAAGGGCAGGAAGTGGTCTGAGGAAAGTAACCTAGGGCTCTGCTATTTCAAATCCTTAAATGTCATCCCTTCCCGGGCCTTAGAATCCCAATCGCTTCCCGGCAGCTGAAAGGGAGGCTCTCACATCATCTTATTCCTTCACAGGAGTCACTAAAACCCATGCTTTTCCTCATTGTTAAAGCCACAGCTGAGGGAGGGTCTCCTTGATCTGGTAATTAGTGGGCGTGTCTAGCACCCATCCTTAGGCATGGTTGCTAGGTAACAAGGCCACTCTGCTATTTTGGTACAGCATCGTTCAACTTAGTCCTTCCTCGAAAGGGGTGGACAGGTTGTGGGGAGGGAATCGTTGTTGGAAAGAAATCTGTTGGTTGCTGCCTATTCAGTTCTTCTTTTTTTTTTTTCCTGAGCTGCCAGACGGAATATTTAAAAATACACCTGAGCTGTTGTTGGGCACCAAGACTGTCACATCAACTGACTACCTGTTAATGGTTTTGGTGGGAGGCTTGATATAACATCCTGGCCTTCCAGTAGATGATGTGATGGCAGACAATATATAAGACAATATACTGCAGGGCAAGGTGAGGGCTATTGCTTGATTTTCCCCCAGTTCTATGAAGGAATCTCTCCACCCTGTAAGTGGAAATACGTTATAGTCCCTAAGCATATCTTTCCAGGAAGTCTGAAAATAAGATGAATGCTTTCATTGGTGGTGAGGTGTGAAAACTGAGGCAGGATAGCCACTCTTCAAGCAAATGTTGGGGGCTGGACAAGATGCAAGTATGTGTTTACTAGAAACACTCACATGCCAAAGACATATCATTTAACCCTCACAACACCCGCAAGGTAAGCACTTTAATCCCTACTTTACGGATAATTGAAGATTAGAAAAGTGAATTCGCCATGACCTCATAGACAGGAAAGATGTGGTGGCAGGTCACAGCTCAAACTGGATGTCTTTCGACTATAAATTCATACATCTAGCAGTTACAGTGTGTATGTTATACAGACTTTTCTAATTGTATATTTTTCATAATCCGGAAACTATTCTTTTGAGTAGCTTTGATATTAAGTTAGATACTGGTAAAGGACCATCACAGTTGATTCTTTCAAAAATAAATACATCTGGTAACTGAGGGTTTGTTTGTTTTTTTCTTTAAGAGTAGAGACAGCCAGAAGACCTTAAAGGATCAAAACAACCATTTTGGCCCAGATGGTTCAGATTAAACCATGTGGAAAAAAAAAAAGATGGAGATCACAGATCTGTACGGTTCACAATTTGTTGTAAAGCTCTTTGCCTATCTTTGCCACTTAGCATAATCACTATAATACCTCCCGTGCATACAATGCCTTAGGGCTTACAAAGCACTTTCACATATATTATCTCATTTGCTCTTCATAATAATCCTATAAGCTCAGCAGGACATTTCACAAATGAGGAGAATGAGGTTCACAGAGGGCAAACAAATTGCCAGAGCACTGGTTCTCAAAGAGGGAACTTATGAGTTTTGGCCAGGACACTGCTTCACTGTGTGGGACCGTCTTCTGCACTGCAGGATGTGTAGCCATCCTGGGCTCCCACCCATTGAACGCCAAGAGCTCTGACTAGTCATTGTCACCACCAACCCTACATCCAACCACATTTTCAAATGGGTCCTAAGGGAGTTGAACGCCCCATGCCCTATAGAGAGCCACTGACATATGGCAGGGGTCAGGGTGAGGTCACACTTTGGTAAGCCATGGAGCAGGGGCTCAAATCTGGTCTCCAGGTGGCAATTACAGTGCCCTTTCTATGCTATCACTGTGTCAGGGCATCAAATGTGTAGTGGCCGAACCAGGGTTGGGTGGTCTTCATCAAACAGGTACCATCATGTCAAGGAGAGTACTGTCAAGCAACTGGGCAGAAGGATAGGATTATCACCAAGGAACTGAGCAAATGACCAGTTGGTCACTGAGATAATCCTACCTTTGCCATGAAAGGTAGGATTGTTTTTTTAACATAAATTACCGGAATCTCCACCAAAGGGCAAATGGATGCAGAGGAGCCTTATAAAACACAAGGATTAGTTCTAAATTTATCTCACGTATCAGTGTCCTTTTAATATTCCATTTAATTTAGTGATACGTTTACAGTTGGGAAGCCAAATTAGATCTTTATTTTAGCATGCTTTTAATAACATGTAAATACATATCAACAGATTTTAAAAATTATCTGTCCTACTTATAATTCTGCTTAGGACATATTTTATATTTCAATTTTTCTGCTGAGGTTGCAAATTGGCTACTTATGAACCCAATCCTACAATTAAATGGGAGTGTTTGCTTTGGCCTTCCTGTTTTTTTTTGTTTTGTTTTTTTTGGGGTTTTTTTTGTGTGGTACGCGGGCCTCTCACTGCTGCAGCCTCTTCCGTTGCGGAGCACAGGCTCCAGACGCGCAGGCTCAGCGGCCATGGCTCACGGGCCCAGCCGCTCCGCGGCGTGTGGGATCTTCCCAGACCGGGGCAAGAACCCGCGTCTCCTGCATCAGCAGGCGGACTCTCAACCACTGCACCACCAGGGAAGCCCCTCCCTATGTTTTTTATCTTGGTTTTGGTTTCCTTTAGTTGCTACGTATATATGTGTGCCTGCTCCCTTTTATCACAATCCCCACCGCTCCCAACTGGATTGCATTTAGTTTACTTTAATCTTTTACCTTATATGTACAGTTCCTGTAGGCAACCGAATCTGATGGCCACGTAAAGGCGCACAGTCTAAGGCTGATTATACAAGAAAAAAAGTTTGAGGATTCATGAAAATGATGGCACATCAAGAATTAGGGGCCTGATGCTAATGATTTAAGAGTGTGCAGCCTTCTATTTACAATAGCCAAGGCATGGAAACAACATAAATGTCCATCAACAGATGAATGGATAAAGAAGGTGTGGTACATATATACAATGGAATACTACTCAGCCATAAAAAAGAATGAAATAATGCCACCTGCAGCTACATGGATGGACCTAGAGATTATCATACTAAATGAAGGCAGAAAGAGAAAGACAAATACCGTATGATATCACTTATATGTGGAATCTAAAATATAACACAAATGAACTTATCTACAAAACAGAAAGACACTCAGACATAGACAACTGACTTGTGGTTGCCAAGGGGAAGGGAGGGGCGGGGGAGGGATGGACTGGGAGTTTGGGATTAGCAGACGTGAACTAGTACATATAGGATGGATAAACAGCAAGGTCCTATTGTATAGCATAGGGAACTATTCAATATCCTGTAATAAATCATAATGGAAAAGAATATGTATTAATATGTATAACTCAATCACTTTGCTGTACACCAGATACTAACACAACATTGTAAATCAACTGTATTTCAGTTGAAGTATGCAGGCTTTTCACCTTCTGAAACCTTGGTTTCCCAGGGAAAAAAATGACACTAGTGTAAGTTCCCCATGTCATATGTTAAATTGTGAAGACTGAATGAATGGATGATGTGAAAACACTTTGATAAGTACAGCATCCACCCATACACAGACTATTTACCAAGGGCCTACAATTTACTAGATACTCTTGGTTCTTGGCTTCTGGGCCAGAATAATGAGTAAGCCAAGGCTTCCTGGAGCCTGTATTAGCTCTCTGGCCTTTACACTCAATATTAATGAGTACTCTATTCAGTTTTGACAGCCAACTCTTTGATAGAGGACCAAAAAAATAGTCATCTTCAGAAGAATGCAAGATGAAGACTAGAGAAGTTGGAGGAGATGCTGTTTCAACTCTCCACCTGATTCAGGAGCTATCCCCACCCAATGCACGACCTGTTGTCGATAAACAACAGCATCTCCTCTGCTGAAATTTTATCCCTTTCTTCTGTCTACCACCACCAGGTTGGTGGGTCATCCTCTTTGCTCCTATAACATCCTGTGTTAGTGCTTAGCTCTGTTAAGGCACCTATCACATTGCATTGAAACATTCCATTCCAGAAGACCATAAGCATCTTCACACCATCCTGGCCCAGGTGGAGGCCTGGCACCCAGTAGGTCCTGTTGAAAGGCCCAACTCACGCTCATCTTTGAAAGTCATTCTCTCTCTCCTCTAGCCCACAGCAAGTCACCAAAGTTGCTTCTCTAGGGTTCTGACATTTTTACAAATCAGGATCATTTTCAACATAAAAGACAACATTTACCCCCATCTGAGATAAAAGCCTAGTCCACTTTAATCTCAATCGTCTGCAACCTTCTCCCCCCTTGGATACGCTTATCAGCCAAACTGGTACACCAAGGAGGGAAATGTTGAAAATGCTCGTGCTGTTGTCTCCTCCTCATCTTTCCCTGGAAAAGTAAATACAGGAAAAACAAGGTGGAAGGAGAATGGCTATACTGAGGACTAGAAGCTAAATTAATTAGAAACCCCACAACCCCAGACGGTCATAAACAAAGTCTCCCTACAGGAAATTGGTTCTATAACTGCAGAGTCCTGGTTTAAGAAACCTTTCAATGCATGGCCTTTTCAGTGATGTTGAAGCTATTACACTGGCTGATGGGGTGTGCTGGACCTGGACATTTCTCTCCCGAGGTTAAGAGTCCACATGTTCTGTGGAGACATCGATTAGATTATTCTTACATTAGGAAAACAAACACACACAAGAGATCCTCTTGTCCAAGCCCAGGCAAGAGATGCCATAGGATATTCCTATTATCCAGTCAGTCTTTTTAGAAATGGATGTATAAATCCTCACATATCCTCATGCAAATTGTGGACTTTACCAACTGCTGTCCATGGAACAATTCCAATTTGCTGGGGAGGATTTATTCTTTCATATGCACAAATGTCAGAATCGTTGTGTCTCCTAGACATACTGTTGTAGACAAGTATGTACATTCCAAAGATGATAACCAGGATATTTGCTTGTTAACAGAACCTCACCATTTTAAGAGTGGCCGGGCATGGAACCTCCTTAAAGTCCTGGGCAGCTTTTTAATAGCGCCTCCTCACTTTTAACCACAGACATAATAATTAGCATCAAAATAGCTAACATCTATTGTGTGCTATATGCAACATAGTGGGTAGCACTTTATATATACTTAATGCTCACAAAAATTCATTGAAGTAAATATTATTATCTTCATTTCCTAGATGAGGAAACTTAAACTCAGAGAGGTGAAGTAACTTTTCCAAAGTCACATTAGTTACACCTGGGCAGTCTACCATCTTATCCCCTGTATGAGGTTGCTTCTATGACTACAGTCCCATTGTCAGTCACTGAGTAGGCAATCAAGTTCTCTGGAATGAGCATTGGGTACGAGTCTGAAAACCTGGACTGCAGGCATGGTTCCATCACCAGATTACTGTGAGGCCTCAAATCACTTAATTTCTCTTAACCCTCAGGGTCTCATATGATTCAGGCATAAGAAAACACAGTTATTTGTAAAAATTTTAAAAGGTCACAGATATGATCTTCTAGAATGTAAATTCCATGATCATACTCTCCCAAATAACTAGAACTATAGTAGGAAGTGCTAAAAAATTTTGGTTGCGTGAATGAACGACACAACAAAGGAAAAATCACTATGCAAAAGGCATTAAATTCAGCAAACATTTGTGACATAGCTGATCTGAGCTGATTACTTACTATGTGCTACTAGCGTAATGTAAATACTTTCCTTAAGCCTCAAGACCATGGTGAAGCATAGAAGCATAGGTATTTGAATTCCCATCCATGTGAAGCAAGAACGGAAACAGATGCACAAGAGCTAAGTGTCTTGCTCGAGACTGCACGGCTAAGTCTTAGAGCTAGTTTTTGAAATCAGGTTCCCTCTGGTCAAGATACAATGGGAACACAAAGACAGATTACTCATCTGTCTCTTTCCTGAAGAAGCTTACAGTTCATTGCCAATAGGTAAGTCATGGGCAGAAAAAAAAAAGAGACCTGTTGGGTTAAGAGTTATGAAAAAAAAGAAAGAGAACAAACACAGGAAGTTGAGAGTAATTCTGATTGGGTTTGTCAGGGCTAGTATTTCTAAATTCTGGCTATACTTTAGAATCACTGGAGCTTGGTCCTGGTAGTTAAAAAAAGTACCCCAAGTGGTCCTTATGTGCAAGTAGGGTTAAGAGCCACCAATCCATGCAGGTATCTTAAAGAAGTGCTTTATGCTAAGCTTTCGGGGCTCAGTGAGGTGGCATTATGATCCGAGAGGAAAAGAGAGCTTAAATGACTTGCCCAGGTCATACCATAAAATCCAATGAAGTTAAAACAGAATCCAGAAATCCAGGGCCTGGATCTCAGGGAACATTTCAAGATAAAGATATTTCTGCTACTCTTGATGGCATCAAAGGTCACCAGGAAGGTAAGGTTTCATTCCACCAGAGGACATTGTAGAGGATAAATTTCAGGGCAGACTTTTCACCCAGCACCATCAATTCCAGCTTGAAGCGCACTCGTTACCAGCAGAACCAAGGAATGGAGAGATAGGATGAATCTGTTTAACCGTCTCACCTCACATAGCTCATCAAAAGCTTCTGATGTGAAAACACGAAGCTGCGCTTAGTCCATATCTATAGAACCTAAACGTAAAAAGACAAGCTGAGGCGTTGCCTGGCGTGATGGATGAAGCCAACTATTGCAAGTGCTGAAAAAATCTCCCAGTCTCACAGTCGTAAAACTAAAGGGCAGAGCAGAAGGGGCCATCTGCTTTTGCTGGCTACGGATCCATGCCTGCTTGGAAGGAATAAAGACCCCTCTGCTTCTTTCAAACAACAACAGCAACCAACAACTTCTTCTTGTTCACTTTTGGAGGAATTGCTTCCTCTAGGTAGGGAGTGTTTCAAATATGTTTCAATGTCTAAAATCAGGAAAGAGTAGGAAAGCCACAGGGTACTATCTTTTGTCCCCAGTTCTCTTTCAGTGGTCGGGTCTTAGGGAGAGTCCAGGCTACTCTTCTAGCCTGGGAGAAGAGAACACAGATTTTTCTATTATTCTTAGATTTTTAACAGATGATAGTTGCAACAACTGTGGCTACTAGTACCTTTGAATACAATTTTTATCTTGGAAAAGATATTCATTATCTAAGTTCTGGGCTTTGCCCTGGAGTGCTTCAGGATCCTTCACGGGGACATAAGGGAGACAGAAACTGGAGCTGAGCTATGCTCCCTCCCTCCCTCCACACCCCTTCCCTCAAAAGAGAGCATCTCCATTTTTATCTATCTATTAGGGCTCTGCATAAGATTGTTTTTGAGAAAACGATTTCAGTTACTAAGAAAAAATTAATTAGGGAAAAAAATGAGATCATTAACCACGTATATAGTATAATCTCATTTTATAAAAATATACATATGTGCATTTATAATGCACAGAAAAAAGGTACTAGTGATTAGTGGTAATTCACATTTTTGCTGTTTTAATTGTGTTTTCTACGTTTCTAAGTTCTCTGTCATGGGGTTTTATAAGAAGAAAAATGAATCACGAGTGTAGGTTAAAGAAGTCTCCATGTTTTCAACGAATTTGGACGTTTGAGAACTCCTTGGCAGTGTGAAGTTTGGTACCACATGAAGAGATGCTCTCCTAGACACAGCCTAGGATGACATCCTGCTTCCCGTGTGGAAGCATTTGCTTTGGGCATCTCTGCAGCTCAGGGCAAGTTGTTGGCTTTCAATTGGCCCCGCCCAGCATCCCTAAGACAATCACCATTTCCAACTTGATGGAGATAGTATATCCAGTAGCAGGCAATTCATATTTAAAGAACAATCTAACCCCATTGAGCCGATGCCCTCATTTTACAGATGAGAAAGGAAGAGGAGAAGTGATTGCTGAGGCTACCACACAGGATGGAAAATCAGGTCTTCTGAGTTCCTCTGAATCAACTGCTCATTGTTAACCCTTCTTCAGTGACAAACTGAGACAGCAGCACAGTAGTTAAGGGCACCAACTTTGAGGTCAGACCCCTCACCAGCTACAACCATGGACAAGTCACCTATCTTCTCCACGCTTCTGCTCCTTCATCTGAAACATCAGGGCCAGGACCTTACTATACAGGGTTACTGTGAGGCTTGGATCCAATAATCTCATGCATGGCAGCTAACACATGGGCTAGACCTAGTCTGGTCTCAGCAAACATTTATCAGTATGATTAAGTATTATTAGCATATTTCCTTTGCCCCTCCCATCTATCTGCTTTTCCTGGAAGCATCAAAATTGAATTTGATTTTAAGTCCAGCCAAGCTATAGAGGATGAGCTGATGGGGTAGGTAAAAGGCTTCTCTGGCATTTGGGAAAACTAAGGCTGCAAAGTTCTCCCAAAGACACTTCTCTTACAGAAATACACCCAGGTAGCAGACAGTAGTATCATAATCCGGTCTGTCATAAGAGTTCAAATACAGAATTTGACTTCCATTTTCCATTTGCTTGGAAGAGGGGATAAGATGGAAGAGAAGGGAGCAAGGTTCATTGTTCGGAATACAGACCATAAAATATTATAAAGCAGAGAACTTTATAAAATTTAATTTGAGATTTTTCTAAATCTTTGCAAAATATAAATCCATTTTATAAGAAACAATATTCTAGTGGTAGGTTTTGAATTGGAAAAAGGAAGTTAAAGCACTTTTTAAAAATAGTTTCATGGAAATAAATGAAGATATACAAGATAGGTTCCCTCTCCCCATTACATACTATTTTGAAATAGAAATAGAAAGAAATGATATTGCAGCCTACCCCGCAGCAAATGATAATAGTCAGGAAATGGTAAAAAGATTGGCATGTCAAATTCAGAAAATTCCATGTGAAATGCCACACCTCAGTTGAATTTTCAAAAAACCTACTTCGATTCAGGTAGTCACATAATCTGCAAATTCAGTTTTCTTGTATCATGTCTGTAAAATGACACCCAGACACACCCTCCTTGTTACTTTTGAGTCTGTGATTTGTTTGTGCTTTATGACAATCTACGGGGCTGTGTAAATTAAATATCAGTTTCCTTTATTATCACATTTATACACCTTGTAATCCTGAACTATGCAGGCCAGTATTGGCCGTCTTATTATGAGGGAGCACAGCTGTGCGGACCTCACAAAGGAAAGTCACCGAAGAGGCAAAATTGAGCTGCGTAGTCTTGACAAGAGGACCCATCAGACATCCTTCTATTTACTGTGATGCTTATCAAGATACACTCACAACATCTCAGGGAAACTCAGCTTCCTTACCCCGAAGCTAGACTTGACAACGACCAACAAAATTAGCAATGAAAGACAAAAAGGGGAGTTTACATTAAATTAGTTTTGAAAATCATTCTGTATTCCTGAAGGGAGTCGAACACATTCAGGTGACTCAATCAAAAGCTAATGGTGCCCCTTCTTCTCTCTGCCCCTTCCTCTCCGGTCTTCTCCTGTCCTCCTGTATCTATTTACACACACTGCTCAGGTGAGACTTTTGACTGGATGATTCAACCACTGTACATTTGTTGAGCACCTTCTGATTAATCCAGTGTTTCTTCACCCTTGGACGCACACTGAATCATCCAGGGAGATTGTAAAAATAACGTACTGATGCCTGCGCTTCTGGATCTTGTAGAGCTCCCGGGTGAATCCAGTGCACATCCAAGTTTCAGAATAACTGGTCTAGATGCATGGGATTCAAAGATCAATCAGGCATTTCCCCCAATCTCCAGGAACTTACTAAATTATCAGGCAAATTCAGACCCAAATAAACAAAAAATTAAGCTAAAATATTCCTTGCACCATTTCTTCCTTTTTTCCTTCCTTCCTTTTATTCAAATAGTTATTGAGTATCTATTATGTACCAGAAACTGAGGCAACAGAGACAGTGCCCTGTCCCCCAAGAGTGCATAGTCTGGTGGGAGACATAAGCAATAAAAATAAAATAAAGAGGAAGATAAACACTGCATTCAAAGGGATCCCCAAAGGAAGGCCTTTTGACCAGCCAGGATGCAGGTTTAAGGAAAAATCTTGTGAAGGAGGTAAATGCAACCTGAGTTTTCAAGGTTGAGTTACAATTAGCCCATGTATGTATGTGTATGTGTGTACATATATACACGCATATAAAATATATGAGTGCACACACACGCATGTATCAATGTGCATGTGTATATATACACATGTGTAGATACGTATATATAATGTGTATGTCCACATGCACGTGTGTCTATATAACGGCAAGGACATTTCAGTCGTTGGGAACAGCATGTACAAAGGTATAAGACGAGAAGGAGCTGTGCACCTTTAGAGCCCTGGGTCTCTCAGTGGGGCTCAAGTAAAGGGTGCATTTGGGACCAAGGCGGGATAAGCTAGGCTTAGACTATAAAGCAGTGTTGTTTGCCATGCTCATGAGTTGCAGCTTCATCCTGAAGGCTATGGAGAAGCTTCTGAAGAACTTTAAACTAGTAAGGTTTGGTTTTGAAGCAAATCCTGAAGCCTTTTGACGAAAGACACATTTGTTCAGCCTAGGATATCTACAGTAAACAGTTTCTCTGCCCATCTTCATGCCAGTGTAGACATCTTGCTCCTCAGCCAGAATTTATTAACTATTTTGTAGATAACTTTTCAGGATGAAGGCGGATGCCTCACACCATGTCTTAGTATCTGAGGGGCACTAAAACTCCTCCTTCAGGTAGAACAACAATAATAACATTAATATTGATAACTTCTATCACATTCTATGTGGCAGGGAATTTATGCACATTTAATGTTTATAGTGACGTCTGCTAAGTGATTTATTATTCTCATTTTACACAGGATGAAGCTGAGGCTTTGGTGAAGTGAAGTAACTCACCCAAGATTACACAGCTGGGATGAAAACTCACATATGTTCAAATAAATATTATTTCTCATAATTCTTAATATATTTATTCTTAAAAATAAATAATATTTATTTTAAGGGAGGAATACAAAGCTCTAAAATCAGTGTTTAGATTTTATTAAGGTGGAAAATAAACTGAAAGAAAAAACAAAACAAAACTCCAATCTGACTGCAAAGCTCTTTCCTCTCACACTTTTCAATTCCTCGACCCACGGAGACAACACCCTTTGCTCCCCCCGGCCTCATAGCAGAGGGGAAGTGGAGAAAACTACAGCATCAACAACAATCTCCCGGGGCACTTCCAACAGCTCCATAAAATCAATCCAAAAAGAAAGATGAGGAAAGCATCACCAGTTCCTCCCAGTTATACAGACAGAGCCTCATGAATGCTAATGAGGGTCTAGGCATGTGGACCAATCCAGGGTTTATTTCCAGGGTAGCTTTATGTACTGGATGTATGTTCCAGAAGCAATATAGAACAGCCCCTGATTCATAGCTTGGGCTACTCAATGTTCCAACATCTTTATACAGTTGTTTCCTTTTGCTCTTGTGAGCTGCCCTATATCATGTTTCACAATAAATTATCCAGTGATTCAGTGCCAGAATATGAGGATATCGCCAAGTAATCGATATGTATTAACATGGAAAGACCACACAGCAAGCTACCGTAGAGCAGAGAATATGGACTTTGTCGAATCCGAATCTCTGTTTACCACTTAGGAACTGAGTTGACTTGGGGCGAAAGACTTACCCTCTTTGGGTCTCAGTTTCTTCAGCTACAAAACGCAGAAAATTGTGACCACTAGAAATCGTGTATGAAAATCAAACTCGTGCCACAGAGTGAGCTCTGAATGAACGTACGGGTGTCCCGCTTCTGATGTGACTAAAGATTGATATTAATTAGCCATTTGCGAAACAGCCTCCGAAGGGGACATGCTAAAGCTGACAGAGAGGACTGGCTATGCAGGCATGGACTAGCTTTTAGGAAAACAGATGTCCCTCTCTGATACGGTGAGAAATTCACATTCTCCCTAAGTATGTCATTGAGGTGTGAGTTCTGAGCGCCCAGCACCTGTGCAGAGTTGCAAAACCACGGCGACTCGTGGGACACCTGGAGATGAGCCCAGGGGCTGGTTTCATTTGCTGGATGTATTACCGTCCTCACTAACCAATGGGTGATGGAATGAGGAGTCTTGGAGATGCCTCCGAAACGTGTGGGTCTCCTGGTTCCACAGAGCCGGGCAACACGATTTAAAAAGTTATAAAGAGAATGCACTTGGTTTATAGAAGGTAAATTAAAAAGTCAAAGTCAGGAAGCAGGAGGGAGGAAGTATAAAGCACGCCATACTTTGACAACATAAAAGCTTTGAGATACTATAAAGGAAGGAAAATCCAATGTTAGGGTCATTTAGCTGAGGTTCTCAGACAGGGACTCTTAGATGGTCCTTAGGGAATCTATGAAACTCCTAAAACTATGTGCAAAACACTGTGTGGGTATGAGGGTCTCGGGGGCAGAAAGTCTACAATCTTCAGATTTTCAAAAGGGTTAGAACTCCATTCAAATCTGGATTCTGCTAATTTCTACCTCTGTGATTTTTATGAAAGTTGCTTAACCTCTCTGGGAATAATAATAAAACTTACCTCATACTGTTGTTATGATAATTAACTGAGTTAATATTTAGAACACACTTAGAAAAGTACTTAGGGCATCGCCAGCGTTCACCAATCATCATCATCATCTTGGATGTAAAAGGAATGGCTTGTCTGTGGGTCCTGGACCAACCCTGCCCTAAAATTAATAAACAAGTCACTTGAGAAATCTGGGCATCAGATGTCCAATATATAAAATGGGATGCCTCCCAGCTCTAATGCTTTGGAACACCTGTTTTGCTCCAGGCACTGGGCAGGCCCTCTAAATATAAAGGTAAGATAACGCTGCTTCCCTGGAGGAATTAACTCATGATCTGGGATGGGAAAATGAGTACAAAATAAACACATATAATTATAATTAACTGGCAAATTCAGTAACAAGATACATTCAGAGGATGATGGGGACACAGATGGGAGATGCTAATTCAGTTGTGGGGAAAGATCCAGTCCAGGAAAGCTTTACTTACAAAGATGTTATTTCAGGGAGAGGGAGGAAATGGTCAGAGTCCTTTAAGGAGAGATATTAGCAAAGGCCAAGAGACAAGAAATACCACTGCAAGTGTGAGAGGCCACAGTGGATTCACGGTTCTGGAGTCCAAAATATGACACAAAAAGTGGTGAGAAGGGAGCAGTACAGTGGGGCTAGACCATGAAGGGCCTGGATGCCTTGGAGAGCAGCTAAGATTCACCCTGAAGGGAACATTATAGGATGTACCTAGAGGGATGAAGAATGAGTTGGAGAGGGCTGGGATTGAAGGAAAGAGACTTCTTAATTATAAGAGGTTTTGAAGTACACACGTGGAGAGAAATGAGAGTGGCAAGAACTAAGGCCAAAGCATGAACTGAGTTTGTGGCTGAGGGGATATTATGAGGAAGAAAGCTACACAAAACATTGAAGAGATAAACATGGAATGATGTGGTGACTGATTACACACGGGATGCAAGGGAGACACATTCAAGTGTAACCACTGAGGTTTCTAGCTTGGATGACTAGGTACATGGTGGTTCCAACATCTGAAAATGAGGAGAGTGAGGAGGGGTAAGCATATGTGCAGCGGGGGACAGGCAGGGATGGTGAGCTCGGTATGGGATACACTGAGCTGGAGCAAATTGGGGACATATTGAGTGAATCCAGGCTAGGTCTCTAATAAGGATTAAATTAGATAATGCACATGGATTGCTTCATGAACTACAAAAAACTGATTATCGTCATTATTATTGCCTTTAGCATGGGCCTCACAAGCTCTTATTTAACCTCTCTCAGCCTTAAATGTTCCGTCCCCTTCAATGGGAATAATCACCACCCCTCATTTCCAACTCATAAGATATTTGGGTATAAAGTGAAATTGTCTATGAAACATCGAGCACTTCGTGGGACAGACACATAAATCTAACACAATATTATCAAATGGCATTACATTCAAAGGGATGAGACATATACAACAATGATTTCCACAGGATTTAGTAACGAGACGACAATTACAGCTCTGAAATGCATGGTTTAACATGACAGCCAGATTGCCGTGAGAATTTTAATCGTATAAGTGAGAACTCAGTTTTCCTATGTCATACGTCTATTTTTTGAGAATTCTTTCCTGGAAAACACAATATTGTGTATGTTTTGTGTGTGTGTATGTGACCTGAAGTGGGTACTCCCTCACATGTACAGATGGGAAATAATTAATTAACAGCCTGGGTCCCTGGGGGTGGGTAAATTAAAGGAAGTAATACTTTTCATAAAAAGCTTTTATACTTTAATATAAACCTTTAACCAGCAAAACTGGCTCATAGGAAATAATCAATAGTCAAAATTAAGGACTGGCAATTATATAAGGTATTTGGTGAATCCTGGGTCCCAAAAGATGCAGATTCTTGTTTGCATATCTAATTTTCTGGCTTACTGCCAACCCTGTAGGATACATTAACTAAGTCAGGAAATCACAATAGAATCAGTCAGGCGAAATCCTGTTTTATAGTACTCATCTTGGTGTCTCCAAGAACCAGACAGGCTTTGTATTCATTCATCTCAAACTCCATTCGCTTTTGAGCAAAAGGGACCTGATTTACTCCATTCCCTGTCTCTAGGTAGTAAATGAGATGCCTAAATTCCTCCCTGTAACACGTTCTATTCTTTAACAGCCCTTATTGCCAGCAAATATCTCCTCTAAGTCTCAACTAAATCCATTGTTAGGCAACCAACCAGCATGTGCAACGTTGAGAGGAAAACTTATATCATCTACGAAGAGAAGAAAGAAAACCTTTTAGTCCAAAACAAACAAAAGCAAGGCCACCAGCCCAGATTCTCATTGGGCATTCCTCAGAGTGACACGTGCAGCCCGTTCAATTGTATTAGCAGCCTACTGTCCTCATTGCATGTATAGTTTGAGTACAGATTCCAAACCTATGGCTGAGTTTCTTCTTTTTCTCAGTTTCTTCTGAGTGTTTTCTTTTTCATTAATTTGCTCTGAATAAAACTGACCTGTGGGCTCTCTATAGAAAGTGGCATTTGGGGCTTTCCCTCCTCTTGTAAAGTGATTTCTTCCTAGTTTATTGTCCAGTTAACTTAATTTAATAACCTTTTTAAAGTTGGCAATGTAAAAAAAGCAACTTGCAAAAGGTTTTCTGCAACAGAGAAACAAAACGAAAACAAAACAAGAAAACCCAGTATAATGTATGGGTTTGTCTCACAAGTATCTTCTTGGAAAGGGAGAAATCCTTATTTCCTGGGTACTCATTTTGGCACTTGGGCTTGAAAGCCAGAAAATAACTCATATCGAAATGGAATAAGATAGAAAATTCTAATAGAATTACCATATGGTCCAGCAATCCCACCCCTGCGCATATATCTGGAAAAAGCCATAATTCGAAAAGATACATGCACCCCGAAGTTCACTGCAGCACTATTTACAGTAGCCAAAACATGGAAGCAACCTAAACATCCACCAACAGAGGAATGGATAAAGAAGATGTGGTATATTCATACAATGCAATATCACTCAGCCATAAAAAAGAATGAGATAATGCCATTTGCAGCAACATGAATGGACCTAAAGATTATCATACTAAGTGAAGTAAGTCAGACAGAGAAAAATAAGTATCTTATGATATCACTTATATGTGGAATCTTAAAAAAAAAAAGATACAAATCAACTTATTTACAAAACAGAAACAGACTCACAGACACAGAGAACAAACTTGTGGTTACCAAAGAGGAAATGGTGGCGGGGGGGTGAGGGATACATTAGGAATTTGGTGTGAACATATATACGCTACTATATATGAAATAATCAACAAGGACCTACTGTATAGCACAGGGAACTCTACTCAATATTCTGTAATAACCTACATGGGAAAAGAATTTGAAAAAGAATGGATATCTGTATAACTGAATCATTTAGCTGTACACCTGAAATGCAACACTGTAAATCAACTATACTCCAGTATAAAATAAAAATTAAATTTAAAAAAAGATAGAAAATCCTGAAGCTATCTGGCATCCCCTTGTAATACCAGGACTTCCCTCAGAAGGCACTTTGAAACTATGTCTGCCAACTATTTACAATGTTGTCTCCCAAATAAGTCAATACAATATTTCCTTCTGGCTTATGGTTCTTTCCCATTACAAAAGAGGACTGAGAAAAATGATTTATTTCCTGTAAGTGAAGACCATTGTTCACTTACTAAAAATGTTTCCATGACAGTTCTCCTATTCATGGACTTTAGCCACAAGGGTAGATTTAGACAACCTATACACTCAGACGAAAACCAAATATGAAGAAGTCATTTAAACCCACATCCAAGACAGATAATCCTCACTGAAACAATACAAGACATCTGGGATACTTTATAAGACAAAATCTCCATGGACCTCATTCATCCCTGGTCGAGAGGGCACAGTGTTCATTTACCTACTTGGCAATAACAAGAGCTGACACTAACACAGCACTTACCAGGGCCAAGCCATTGTTCTAAGAGCTTTATAAATATTATCTCAACTAATTTTTGCAAGAGCCCAATGAGGTAGGTACTATCATCCCTGTTTTTCAGATGAGGAAACTGAGGCACAGGAAGGTCAAGTAATTTGCCCAAAGAGCTGGTAAATAGTAAAGATGAGTTTGGAACCTAGGCAGTCTGGTTCCAGAGTCTGTATTCTTACCCACTATGCAGTGAGGACTTTCTTCAGTAAATCTGTCCAATATACAGATCAAGCTAATACTGTTTTTAATTTCACAGCAAGACTACAAGTTTAATTTTCTGCATGATCACCTCAATTATCCATTTAAACGTCTTCATCGTGATATTAACAACAATAAGAGCTTTTTATTACATATCAATGATGTGCCTAGCACTAGAATAGGTACAATGCCTAGATTATCTCATTTAATTGATTTCTTATAAAAATTCTAGCAAGGCAGAAATTAGCCTCATTTTATAGGTAAGGAAATTGATGCTCAGAGAAGTAAAGTACTTTTCCTAGGGTCAAAAACAGAGAGGTGGAGAGCCAGGAATCTAGACTTCATGGCCTCTGATAATGATACGCAGCCTCCATCTCACTCTACAGACATAGACTTTGTTTAGAATTATGATCATTTAAAAGTTTTACACTCACCCTCATGATGCACAAGATTAGCCATACCTGTGTGTGCAGTGCAAACACCCATGGCTGCTTAACCAAGGTTCTTAGAAGGTACCCAATGAGCCTGGTTGTGAGTTAATGGTTTTCCGAGCCACTGGAAGGTATGGTATTTTGTAAAGCACATGACAAATATGTTTAAAATAAAAACGATGGTTAATCATAAAGTTTAGCATCACTATCAGGCTCTGGTGTGATGAAACATTTTTTCTTCTATGTTCCAATGGATAATTAATTTCCTATTTTTTTCCTGAATTACAAAAACATTAACAGGTAATTCTATCAAGAATGATCTTTCCCATAAGACAAATGATGCAGTTTAAAGTGAAAGTGAATTACCCTTCCAAGTATTAAAGGCAAATAATCATTTCAGTGATTATTAATAATCACTATTAAACAGAAAACAATTAATTGCACATAATTTCCTTACTCTCTTTATGGCCAAAATCACGTGGATCTTACATTATTAGTGACATGAATAATGAAGACTCACAGCCAAGAAAAAGAAATATCTGAGCTTTCTATGTTAAAGACAGACAATACTTCACATTTGTATTTCGAAAAGAAACACAATCGAATTATAAAATATCCCCAAATAACAGTGATGTAAACAAGATAGTGGCTGCTATGTGTGTGTACTGGGACACACACACACACACAAACTAACGATGGGGGAAAGCAGTACAGAGTTGGACTCAACCTCATCTGGGCCCCAGTAACTTCCATTTTGTTTCGCCACCACTTTCAAAACAGAACTTCTGCCTTATGGTACAAGATGGCTTCCCAAGTTCCAGCCATCAGGTCTGCTTTCTAACCAGTCGGAAGAATGAAAAAGGAGGAAGAGAGGGGTGCTTTTTTAAATGACACTTTTTGGAAGTCACTCAGACACCTGTGCTTTTATCCCATTGACCAGATCTTAGTCCCAATGCCATATCTAACTACAATAGGAGGGCTGGCAAGTGTCTTTTATTTTGTTTTCCAGCTAAAAAATAGGGCCCCATTATTAGGAAGAAGAGGAGAATGGATGTTAGAAGAAAATTAAAAGTTTCTACCAGAGCTTAAGAATGTACAAAGGTCAAAACTCTTTTCCTTTAAAATAAGACATTGCCCTTGGGCTTCATAGGTATTCTCACCCCAAAATCTAGGCTCTTGGCAACTATACAAAATCTAAAACCTTAATTCAAATTGCATAATCCAGAGCTAAATGTAGACATTTTAGATATATAAGAGCAAATGGTACCACCGTTATGCTCTTGTAAAATGTCTTTCATTGAGCCTCTACCACCATTGTCTAGGAAAATAGGGGGGGAACAGTGCCAAACAATGATGTTAAGATTAGACCTCTTCTGATAAAGTTAGCAAGCATGTGTGTCATCCATTAGCACAAACTTTAGTTCAGCAAGTTTAAAACTGACAAACAAGAGAAGGCTTAGACCTGATAAAAATGTAACAGAAGGGAAAATATAAAACAGTAAAATCATCTTGTTTAGAAGAAGAATTCAGGCTGGAATGTGCAATGAAAGAAAAATCTGATTTGGATTTGGGTTGATAATGCCTCCTTTTTGACATTAATTGCCTATTCCTATAGGTTATTTTAGCTTTTTAAAAATGTTCAGTTCTTGAAAAAAGTCTCCCATTTGTTCTGCCTTTCCTTTTATACTATCCTGTACTGAGGAGCACCTCGTCCCCCAGTGCACACCTGTCAAAGCCAATGACACACAGGAGCCAAGTTGGCAGGGGAACAGCAAAAAATCTCAGTGTGAATACAAATTTAAGGAAGTCGCAAGGATCCATAGTTATCATATCCTCTGAACTAGTTGAAGACTAGAGACTTAAAGATCTCAGGGGTGGATTATTTAACATATGAATGTAAATGAGAAAATGGATTCTTAATGTCATATATAAACTAGACAAAGAGCTGACCACTGTCAGGCTGGTAGTCTCCTATAGTATGTGGCAAGGTGACAAGCTCAGTTTCAGACAAACTTGTGGTCGAACTCTCGGCCAAGCTAATCAAGGTTCTCGAATGCAAACAAGAGAAGCTAATTCTGGTTAAGTGAACAGCAAAAGGAACTTACTGGAAAACTACTGGGGAGGCCTCAGGGTCTTCAGGGAGGCAGATGGGTTTGGAAAACAGGCTGGAACCAAAGCTAAGCTGCTGAGAAAAGAGGCAGATCAGCTTGGAAACAGCCATGGACACTCACCATTACACGGTGGGGCTTTTCATTCTGCTGCCTTTATTACCACTGGACACAGGATGCTATCACTGTGGGTGGAATAAGTTGAAAGGGTTTCTATTCCTTGTCATCAACTGTTTCACACTCAGAAGGAAACACCCACCATACTGGTCAATCTTAGGTCAGATTTTCAGGCCTTGTCAGATAGCCTCTTGAGTTTCTGTCAGAGAAAACTGAGCCCCAAATCCCAAGACTTAACATTGTTACAATTTCCCCCAAACAGAAGTGTTCAAGAGGTTGGCCAGCCAAAAATGTAGCCATTCATAAGGAATCTGCAACTTACGTGATCTGGAGCAAGTTACTTTAGCTCTGAGTCTCAGACCCATTACCTCTAAAAAGGAGATAATTAATGCACATCTCATAGGGTCGTTTTGAAGATCAAACGAGATTATACATGTAACTGTTAATTATAAAGCCCAGAATAAGCATTCAGTATCTCGGCCTAATGTGCAGTTGTGAGGAAAGACAAGGAAAATGCTTGATTCCATCAACATTAGTAAGATAATGATTTTCATGGCTGTTGTTAGCATCATAATTATCAAGAATGGGTTTTGAGAATTCAGATTTCCAAACTCCATTTAACCCCTGCTGCCCTGCAGCATTTGATGTAATTGGTTGATATGTCCCTTAAATCTCTTTTAATCTATCAGTGTTTCCTCCTCTTCCCCTTCTTCCTCCCTTTCTCTATCATCTATCTTCCCTTGCGATTTTGTTGTTGTTGTTATTGTTGAAGAGACCGGGAGTTTTATTCTGAGGAGTATCTGATAACACCCACGTTTTCCTGATTTCATCCCCATTTGTCACGGGGCATGTTCCTCTCTCACTTGTATTTCCTGTACTGTGATAGCTGGATCTAGATGGCTGATCAGTTTCCCGTTCAATTTTCTGGCACCACTACTCCACAGGCAGTGTGCTGTGCTTCCATACACAATGATACATAATGTCTAGTTATTTCTCTTTTTATTTTTTCAGCACTTAGGCTTTTACCGAGACCCATCCATTCATTAGGGACTGCAATTCTATCATTCCTTTTTCGTATGTTACTTGACATGCTCTGTAACAGGGGTCCTCAACCCCAGGGCAGCGGACCAGTGCCAGTCCAAGGCGTGCTAGGAATCGGGCCGCACAGCAGGAGGCGAGCGGCGGGCGAGCCAGTGAAGCCTCATCGGCCGCTCCCAACCACGTGCATTACCGCCTGATGCATCGCTCACCCCCACCGTCTGTGGAGAAATTGTCTTCCACGAAAGCGGTCCCTCGTGCTGAAAAGGTTGGGGACCGCTGTTCTATAAGGAAAAACCCTTCCTTATCTGGTTGGCCTAAAGTACAGCCATAAGGAAAGCGAGGATAAATGTTTGATGCTATCCCTTTAATAGTTTTCAAAGTATAATGGTTTTCTAGCATCCTCCGGAAACGGCCAGTGAGATGAGTGTTTCTTCCCAGTATTATTATAAACTTAGGGATCTGAATAAATTTGATGGGTTTCAAATCATCGCAGTTATTATCCTTACTAATGGTCAACTGGCCCCCCCTTTGGCCAGTCAGAGCCGATTTTACTAAGCTCCTGAGTCTGTGTGCCATGACCCTAGTAGTCTCTGATAACTTTGTTGATAACTAACGTGCTTTTTGATGTGACAAAATATTCTTGCCCCATCACTTCCAGTTACAAAATCCCATCAGCACTGCTTTTAGATGACTTTTGCATCCATGCTTTATTTCTTTGTCCTCTGCCAGGAGTCAAGTTCAATTCGTAATGGCCCCATCAAGAGATTAACTCTTCCTATTTAGCTTGACCCACTTTCTCTAATCTTTCCTCACCCACACCCCAATGACTTACCCCCCAAAAAACTCATGTAAGCATAGTTCTCCCTTATTTAAAAATCTTCAGAAACTCATCTCTCCTTATATACAAAATAAGTCCAAATTTACTGACCTGATTTTCGAGGTTCACCATGATCTGGCCCCGGTGAGCCCTCATTTCACTTTGAATTGCCTGAAGCATATTCCACTCTAAAACCAAACAATATCACCTCAATTCTTTAAAAATGTCCTACAGTTCTCCACCTTCATGACTTTGCTTAAGCTGATCCATCATTTCCACTTTTTTGAAATCACAGTAATAGTTCAGGACTCAGGTTAGAAGCTACCTCCTTCTGGGAGCTTTCACAAGCCAAGAACCATCTTTGTCTCTTCCTTCTGGCATTTTTTACTCAACATTTCATATGTTAGTTACTCATCCACTTGTCTATGTAGCACAGAATGAACGCATAAATAACTACAAACTTATAATAACTCAGATCAGAGCTATGTTACTGAATTTTCAATATTCAATTATTCTTTTATTTTAAAAAATGTTTAAAAGATACTGGACTGATAATATCTTCTGGCATCTTTTCTCCCAATTCTCCAGTGATAGTAAATAAGCTGCAAGCCCTAGGAAGCCTACCTAAGCAGTGATTCAAATGCTTTATCTCAAACTTGACATATTAATTTTGCACAAAGGGAATGAACTGAATTCTTAAATGAATAACAGAACAAACAGGGGGAAACATCACTGTGATCACTGCCACTTTTACCACCTCTTTCTGCAGGCAAACTAAAACAATAAAGAAAGAAAGAACCTCCGGAAAATCTAATTCTACCAGGTCAAGTCAGAATGGATTCCATCATACTCAATCACACTGTTTTTCAATTCAGTATTTATAGCCTAGAGTCAAGAATATAGTGATATTTTGTGATAGGGCATCTAAAATATATATGACCAAGTAAGTAAAAGGAAAGCCTGAATCCTCTTTTCTTCGTTTCCTTTTATGCTCAAACTACTTGAACGGCATCCATTTCAGCATTTTCAGGCCATTTGTTAAAAAAAAAGAAAAGAAGAGAGAAAAAAGTTTTATTTGGAATGACTAAAACACAGAAACCTCAGCTCAGAAAGCTTTAAAAGCGACTCACTGGTCAACAACTCCAACCCACAAGTTCAACACTTCTTTAATATGTAGATTGAGAGAATCTATGTGGCTGGAACTGATAGAACAAAATTACTAATCTCTCTGTTAAAACAATAAGTGTCTCTGCACGTTCCTTTCATAGTTTTGCCCTGTGAATGAAGGTCACAGCAAGCAATCAATGTATCTGGTGGCAGGAACATTCATCTGTTTTGGTGCAGGGAATTTTATTCCAGAGTCTCTAAATATGAAGTGTGTAATTTTAAGCTTCAGATCACACCTTTCTGAGGGAGGACACTCATTAATGACAAAGGGGGTTCTGGGAAATGCCTTTCAGATTGGGTGTTCTCTACAGTCCAAGAACATAGAGACCAGTAAGCAGATTATTAACAGCTAGCTTAGGAGTTTTACATGTTGCTTTCCTTCAATGGATGTGGGTGAGAAACATGACCAGGGTGAGAAAAGTCTAGTTTACAAAAGATTGCATATATCTTTTGCTTGGATGGGATTGTGTGGTCATAAGAAAATGTGTTCGTTTCCTTAGCTTCTTTCCAATATGAAGCTGCTACCCTGAGCCTGAAAATACTTCTCCTTTGTGCATGATAAATTCTTCATTAAAAAGACAAATAACAGTGAAATTTAAATGCAGATGGAGTGCTAGTTTTTTTAACTTTTTAAAAGTTGGCTGACTCTTATATTTTATAACATTTTTATTTCAAATATGCAAAAATAGAAATATTCATTCAATACATTTTTAAACTTTTAGTCTAGAATGAGGTATTTAGAATGAACCCTATTCAAAATAGACAAAGATCTCAGCATGGTAATTGGACTCTCTTCTCTTGGTGTATACTCAATTTTCACTACCCGTAAGTTCCAATTATTTTCAAAGAGAACTATAACTATAATAAAATTAGTTGTCCTGATTTTATTTTCAAATTTTATATACCTGAAAGCATTCTCCTGCCATGTATAGTAGTAACAAAGAAGTCAATGTTAGCCAAGGAAATTGGAAGAAAAGGTAAGCATATTGGAAAAGAAGTAAAATTATTATTTTAATTTTAAATAATTCATTATCAAGAAATACAAAAAAATATCCTAAAATTATTTAGAATGACAAGTAATAAATATTTGAAAGATTTGTATGCTTTATACATGGCAACAAAAACATAAAATACTGAAGAATTCCTCTTGTCCAATGCAATCAAGACAGCATTTGGTGGGTTAAAAAGAAAACGTAGTTGAAGTAGAGAATCATAACACATAAGGTAACAAATACCTAATTTTATTTAAAATTTATGATTCTTCATTTGCTGATTTTTTGATGTATGGTTACAACTTTGCCTTTATATATAGGTTTCACATCCTTATTAATACACATAATATAGAGATGATTTCCAATTTTTATTTCTTGAGAGAGGAGGAAAAATTAAGGAACTTGCAAAGCAATCTGATCAAAAAATCCTTCAGATATTTATGACTTTTCCACCAAAACTGTGCTGTAGCTTTGCCCAACTATAATTTAATGACATTTTCAGATGTAATTGAAACTTCCCAGAGCAATCAACTTGGTTAAAATAAACAAAGACTATCTTCTGTTTTTGCAATCATATATCATTAAGTTATATAACATTTAATTGAATTATGGAATTACAATAACTACAGAAACTAGCCTAAACAGATTTGGGAAGCACAATTACTCTTGATGAGCAAATATCTCAGCTGATAGGGGCAGAAGTATATTAGACAGCAGCCTAATAGCCCTGAGCATCTTTTCTTTGCAGAGGGAATAGAGAATTCTGGTTAATGCAGGGAGTCACCTAAGAGCGCCCAAATAATATCATAGTTTAATTAGAAATAAATTTTACTATAAATATTTAGGGCATATATTTTGAAAAACTACAAAAATAAACTGAGATACATCGAAATATTTGAATTAATGCAGAGATTTTAATTCTTAGACAGGATTACTCAATGCCATAAAGATATCAGCTTTCCCTACATTATAGGGAAATTGTATAGATACAATGGAATTTTAATCAAAATCCAAATGATCTTTTATTTTAAAATTGAATCACTAAATACTATTTTCCCAAAAAATAAAAAATGCAAGAAGACACAGGGATATTCTGAAGAAGTGTAATAAAAGGAACTTCTCTGTTACTATATCTTAAAACCTATCAAAAAGCTACAGTCATGAAATAAAGTAGTTACGGTGCAGGAAGGGAAACTTAGATTAATGGCTTTCTACCCAGGACACAAAAATAAAACCAAATAGATTATTTAATCTATGATGTTGAGACAAGTGGCTAGTTGTTTGAAAAGAAAAGTAAGTGTGTTTCATATTTCATTCATTACACCATTATACACTTCAGATGAGTCGAAAATATAAAGGCAAAAAATGAAACCACAGAAGTTGTAGAAGAAAATATGCATAAACAGTTTTATAATCTTTGGGAAGAACAGGTACTTCTTTGCATGAAACCCAGAAACCATAAAGGGGGAAAGTGAACAGAGTTCACTACATTAAAAAATTCTGTTCAGCTAAACATAAATAGGTCAAGAACATAACAAATAAACACTAAAAAGGTCTAACAACGAATGACAAAACATAAATTGCATGTATACAACAAAGTGTTAATACCACTAAAATAGAAAGAGCTTTTAAAAATAAATAACACATAGAAAAATGAATAGAATGTAACATAGAATTTGTAAAAGAAGAACTATAAAGGTGCAATAAATATGTAAAGAGGAAATGTAAATACAGAATTTTAAAAATCACCCATCTTGTTGGCAAAACAAAACAAAACAAAAAATGATGTCCAATTTTAACATGGGGAATCAGACATGCTCATGCCCCACCGGTGGGGGTGTAAATATTTACAGATGCTTTGGAAACTGGTAACAAATTTTAAACAAACATACTCTTTATATTAAGGGCATACACATTTGAAGAAGTGTGGAAAGATACGTGCACAAAGATACTGTGGAACACATACAGTAGTAAGACACAGAAATCAATAAACAACGTGTTGAAAAAATTATGGTTCATCCATAAACTGGATTGCTACAAGCTATTTAGCAGAAGACATATTTTATATTTACTGACATGGAAAGATTTTCTTTACATATTGTCCTGTAAAAATGCAGGATGCAAACATCATATATAGAATTATTACTTGCATATGAAGTATATATATAAAATATTGGTCTCCTTCTCTGTCTCCATGTAGGTAATATAAATATGTTTTATGTGTAGCGTGGATGTCTTTGGGTGGTGGGATAAGGGGATTACTTTTAGTTCTACTTTACATATTTCCATATTATTTGATTTTTCTGTAATAAACATGTTTTACTTTTTTTTTAACAGAAAAATATGTAAACGAGTCAACTTAAGTCAGACTAAGGAAGACTATTTCATTGAATTCATTTTACCATTTTAGTTATAATAAAAGCTAACCCTGTGGTCAGACATGATTTATATCTAATCAACAAACTTTATTTTTGGCCAAATTATACATGGAATTGGAAGGAAATAATGCTTATTTTGCTTCTCACATGATAAATAGGATTTTATTTCTACCTATGTCTGAATCTAAATATGAAAAATAAATTTGAGAGTTAAGGCCTGATAATTTGAGTCCTGGAACTCCTGTTTTGGAGAAATACAGCATGGATACGCTAGTTTTGCCCGTACCTCAACATTACTTACAGAACAACAGAATTTGCTACCTTACTGGAAGTCCAGATAAAAGTTAGGCTCCCAGTCTGACTTAATGTTTTGGCTTTTTACTATCATCAGAAACTCAAGTTATTTCCATATCTCAACTATTTTACTATTTTCAGCCTTGGCTTCAGCCTAGCTCCTCAGTGTTTTTTTTTTTTTTTTTTTAATTGAAGTATAGTTGATTTACAATGTTGTGTTAGTTTCAGGTGTATAGCAAAGTGATACCACATCTTCTTTATCCATTCATATGTTGATGAACCTTTAGGTTGCTTCCATGTCTTGACTATTGTAAAGAGTGCTGCTATGAACACTGAGGTGCATGTATCATTTCAAATTATAGTTTTCTCCAGATATATGCCCAGCAGTGGGATTTCAGGATCATACGGTACCTCCATTTTTAGTTTTTTAAGGAACCTCCATACTACTCTCCATAGTGGTTGTACCAATTTACATTACCACCAGCCTTTAGCCAAACTCATCAAGAAAAAAAGGGAGAGGACCCAAATCAATAAAATCAGAAATGAAAAAGAAGTTACAACCAACACCACAGAAATACGAAGGATCATCAGAGACTACCACAGCAACTCTATGCCGATAAAATGGACAACCTAGAAGAAATGGACTAATTTCTAGAAAGGTACACTCTCCCAAGACTGAACCAGGAAGAAATAGAAAATATGAACAGACCAATTAAAAGTACTGAAATTGGGCTTCCCTGATGGCGCAGCGGTTGAGAGTCCGCCTGCCGATGCAGGGGACACGGGTTCGTGCCCTGGTCCGGGAAGATCCCACATGCCGCGGAGCAGCTAGGCCCATGAGCCCTGGCCGCTGAGCCTGCGCATCCGGAGCCTCTGCTCCGCAACGGGAGAGGCCACAACAGTGAGAGGCCCACATACCGCAAAACAAAAAACAAACAAACAAAAAAGTACTGAAATTGATTCTGTGATTTAAAAACTCCCAACAAACAAAAGTCCAGGACCAGATGGCTTCACAGGCAAATTCTACCAAACATTTAGAGAAGAGTTAACACCTATCCTTCTCAAACTCTTCCAAAAATTACAGAGAAAGGAACACTTCTGAACTCATTCTATGAGGCTAATGTCACCCTGATACCAAAACCAAAGATACCACAAAAAAAGAAAATTACAGGCCAATATTACCTCTGAACATAGATGCAAAAATCTTCAACAGAATACTAGCAAACTGAATCCAACAATACCTTAAAAGGATCATACACCATGATCAAGTGGGATTTATCCCAGGGATGTGAGGATTTTCCAATATCTGCAAATCAATCAATGTGATACATCACATTATCAAATTGAAAAATAAAAACCATATGATCATCTCAGTAGATACAGAGAAAGCTTTTGATAAAATTCAACATCCATTTATGATGAAAACTCTCCAGAAAGCGGGCACAGAGGGAATATACCTCAACATAATAAAGTCCATGTATGAAAAACCCACAGCTAACATCATACTCAACAGTAAAAAGCCGAAAGCATTTCCTTTAAGATCAGGAACAGGACAAGGATGTCCAGTCTCGCCACTTTTATTCAACATAGTTTTGGAAGTCCTAGCCATGGCAATCAGAGAAGAAAAAGAAATAAAAGGAATACAAATTGGAAAAGAAGAAGTAAAATTATCACTGCTTGCAGATGACATGACACTCCTCTACCAAGAAACTCCCAAAGATGCTACCAGAAAACTACTAGAGCTCATCAATGACTTTGGTAAAGTTGCAGGATAGAAAATTAATACACAGAAATCTGTTGCATTTCTATACACTAACAACAAAAGATCAGAAAGAGAAATTAAGGAAACAATCCCATTTATCATGGTTCTAAAATGGTTGCCAGTAGCAGTGACAGCACATGTTTCCTTGGTGTGTCCATCAGGAGAGGAGAAGTAAAACTTTTCTCCCAAGCATGAAATACAAGTCCTTACATTTAGTCTCACTGGATCAATTTAGGTCACGTGGTCACCCATGAACCAATTGCATTTTTAGTACAGTGTCGTGTGCTGATTGCCTTGGACAAATCTCCATCTATTCCTGAAGCTAGGGATGGGGAAAAATAGTTACCTGAAGAAACTATAATTCTGTTTGGCATCAGGGCATGAATAACAAGTAGGTAACCAATACTGTCCACTAAAAATAACAATTTCTGGTATTTACAAGGTACAATTGAAAGTTTCATTTGAATCATCTCAATTGGCTTATCATACTGATTAAAATTCACTGGATAATTTGGGGGATTATCCATATCACTTTAATGATATGTTTTGCTTAAATGAGTTTGGGGTCATGGAACAAGTGTAAATTTTCACCCAAATTAATATAAATGTCTCACATTGCTGTTGTCCCCAAGGATCTGGCATTTTAAGTAGGCAGATAAATTTGGTGTAGCTAAAATCAAAATAAATTACTGCAGTCTCTAAATATCTTTGTTGCTATCATATTTGTAAAAAATCTCTGTTAAGATTTTTACTGTAAATCCTAGGAGTGAACTGTTTTTGTTCCCAAACCATAGCTCAATGACAGATAATATTGAGTAATAGATTTTGCCAGAAACAAAGATTATGCCAGAGGAGAGTGATTAGAGAAATCCTTATATAAAAGCATTTGGAAGAGTACACAAGCCAGAAACACACAGAGTTCTTACTGTAAGTGGAGAAGAGGAAAATGTTCTGGATCATAAATCACCCTAAATTTTGGTGTATACAATATGCAGAATGTTAAATTTGGTATGCTTTTCCATCAAGTCTTTTCGAACATGGTTGTTTATTGCCAGGTCATAAAAAGTAAACAGACACTTAATTTAGCATAATATTTAACTTATGCTGCAGCAGACCTACATTTCTTTCTTTAGTGAAAATGGATGGTTTTCTGCACACAGAGGTGAGAGTAAGTGACTACTATGTTTTGCCCTCCTGTAAAGAGCTCAGCAGAGCCTTCCAACTCAAATCCTAATTGAATATTGACTAAAAGACAGATTTGAGGTCTCAGCACATAGAAATACGAAAAAAAAAGCTCGTTGGATCAAACAACAGACTCACAATTGTTTAGAACTGCTGCTTCGGTGGGGTAGGGGAAATGTGCTTCTGATTAATTAAAACACGTACAAATCTTAACCTGTGTCTGTTTACTCTGAAGGTCTATAATGCTGAATCATAACACACAGAAGTACCTAGGCTGCCTGAGGCGAGTAGATAGGAGAAAGAAATCCTTTTCTTCTCTCCATTGCCAGGCAAATAGAAAAGAAAGCTGGCAGGTAATGTAGGGTCATTGTCAAAGCTCATAGGAAGTAGTTTCTAACCTGGCCATGGAAAAATGCTGGAGCAAATTGTGTCCTTTGCAAATAAGACATTCTGCTTGTGTCGACATATTCTTTGGAAAATTTGAAGCTTCAGCTGCCTTATAGGAAAACATATCACATCTAGACAAGATCAAGGCCAATCACTCCCCCAACCCCCCCCACCCCACCCCCCACCCCCCACCGTTTGGCAATCGCTCAGATGTCTGCATTATCTGCGATGGGCCCTAGGCCTCAGTTTAGTGGTACTTCCATGGGAGCTACTCAGGGGTACAGGTCATTTTCAAAGGCTCCCGACTGCCTATCAAATAAAGAACAACACGCCTACTAGGATTCAGTGTTTACCACTGCCTGGTCCCAACCTCCGTTTCTAATCTTATGCCTCGTATGTGCTCTTTGTTCTAGCTTTGTGTGGCTTCTGTGTCTTTGCTCATGCTCTCCCTAGAATACCTATTCTCCTGCCTCCCCGTATTCAAATACTACGTATTCCTCAGCTGCGGTGCACCCTCCTCCAGGAAGCCGACTGTGATCCTCCGGTAATTAATGTAGTGTCCTGAAGCTCTAAGATGTTGTCATAACCTGTTGACCCAGGAATACCTGAATCTTATCTTAGACCAAAATCACCC
Source organism: Tursiops truncatus (assembly GCF_011762595.2). NCBI lineage: Eukaryota > Metazoa > Chordata > Mammalia > Artiodactyla > Delphinidae > Tursiops > Tursiops truncatus. The sequence goes on from NC_047043.1 coordinate 76,136,034, forward strand.
ATCTTCTCAGGAGAATGATGCACACAGATGACACTGACAAATGGAAAATCAAATCCCTCTTTATTATTAGAACCTGGAAGACTTGGCCGGAGCACATAACCCTTCTTTACCCCTAGGCCTACATCCAATTTTACCACCTCTATTAACATGTGAAAGGTAGAAAAGAGGATAGTACCCAACAATGTGCAGGAAGAAAAAAAAGACGACTGGGAACCTTGTGCTTCCCTTTCAATGTAAGGGACTCTGACCACTAATAAATATAGTCCAATATCTTTTCTGGAATATTACCACTAATAGCAGAATCTTTCCACTTGAGAACTGAGGAAGGGCGGCGAGTGTGAATGTACCCTACCCACCCACCCCCAGCACCACAGATGCCTGTGCAAACTGGGGTCAGTTTGGGGAATAGAATCATAGGGTGGTAGGGACAAGTTCAAGAATCTCCCCTAGTCCAGTTGGCACTCTTAGAAACATTCTCTCCAGATCCCATAGCTGTACCACAAGCCAGGCCCCCTCCATTGCCCTCCTGTAGGCTTGATATAAACCTGGCGTTATTATGGGGCTCAGGCCCTCTTGCGGCCAGATTAAGCTCCATGTGAATCCTTTAGGTCAACTGGACTGCGCAGTGGAATCACATGTACACTTTCTGAAATGACACCAGGTCCAGCTCTATGATCTTTGTTCAAGAGTCATTATGTCCTCCCCAATGTTATGCAGGAGTGTTTCTGCACCTGCACAGGAAGGTATCAGATACTGGTCACTGAAATTCAATATAATTTAAAGGGCAGGCACCTTGTTTTGCTTTTTTAAGATTTGTAAGAAGAGAAATGAACACTCATACCCCAAGCATTATGACAAATACATAAAAATTACTCTAATAAACTGCAGAGAAGGGTCAACAGTTGTTCTAATGGAATGCCTTTGAACTAGTGATTGAAGACGCTTCTATACATAGGCAATAATTTTCTGAGATTTTCTACACATTTCCCCACAAAAATATAAAGATGATCTGTGTTGGCTAAAACATTCAAGCCTAATACAAGACCTTTCCTCACACTGTGAAGACATTTACACCCCTCCCTCCTCCACACTCTCCACACACTACGCTTAGATGAATCTCCTTAAAACCATTTAGTGGTCACGGCTTTGCTGTGCTCAGATTTTCAGTGGTTCTCCATGGCCTACAGGATAAAGTACCCCCGACCCCGCCCCACTCCTTCACACTGGTGGTGTTCCTCCACAGTCATGAACAAAACCTTTGTTCTTATTTCTTTTTATCCCCAATATTGGAATCTCACACAATCCTATTTGTTCAGACGTCCTCAGACTTGCTTTGCATTATCTCATCTCTGAATATATGCAAGTATCTTTCATTCCTCCCAAAATACATCACCTCCCCATCCTTTGATCTCAGTTAGTTTGAGGCTTAATTCAAATGTCACTTCCTCCATCAAGCCTGGTCAAAGCCTATTTTATCTGTTAAGCAATTTAGGCACAGTGACCAGAATCTCGAAATTTTCCAGGGGCCTAAAAAAAGTCCAAGATCTCAAATGAAATGTACTGTCTCCAAAATGTACAACTAAAACTGGAAAACCAAAATTAATAAATGTTTATTTAAATGACTTCCAAACGTATGTCAACTTTATTGTTAAATTTAGAGCTCCTAAAATATCACTACAATTAACAACAATTGGTGAGGCTGGTTTTTTTTTCAGTTTGCCAAGGTTCCTATGAAGATATTATGATTCCTGAGAAATCATAGTCATTTATTAACCAAGTCATATAGACAAAGAGTTTCAAAAGCAAGACTGAAAAAAATCCTTTTATTTTTTCATAATAAAAAAGATAAGTGGCTGTTGGAAGTGAGGTACATTTTAATATATTTGATATGAGACTTTCTAAAAACGTGAGTCACTATGACTTTCAAAAGTCTTCAGTGTCCCTGTGACTCCAAGACCAGCTCCGTGGTGGGAGGGCCCTAGATGTGTTCCGGAGGCCCAGGTTGGTGTTCTATGGCCCTGTGCAGCCAGCAGGACATCTCTGGACCCCACTCCCACTCCAAAACAGGGAGTTAGAATACATACTCCACGTATGCAAAAAGCTTGTTTTAAAGAAGAAATGAGGTTATCTCAGTGAACTTGCTATAAATGGTAGGGAATGTTTATTACTTTAAATAATCATGAATTCAACTGGCATAAATTCATGCATGAACTATTTACTGAGCACCTATTACGGTGCACCATCTACCGGACGCTGGAGAATACTAAATGATCATCTCCGTAGAGCCAGGAGAAACAGGTGTACATTGAAGTAAGATGTGCCCAATGCCATAATATAATTAAAACAGCACAAGGTTAACAGTACCAGCTACAGTCAAACCGCCTGGACTCCAACCCACCTCTACCTCTTACTAAATGTGTGACCTAGTACAAGTTCCTTAACTACTTTGCCTCTTGGTTTCCTCATCTGTAGGGTTAAGAGGATTAGTACATCTCTTATCAGGAATAAATGAGATAACGCTTATAAACTTATAGAACAGTGAGTATACAGAGTAAACATCCAATAAATAGTCACTATTCGTTCCTGTTCTTTTTAATGCCTAGGTGCCACTGTCTGCCTATGAGTGTGATGGGCAAGATGGGAAGGGCTTTTCAAGCTGGAGGAAGAGCATGTGCAAAGACACTGTGGCACAAAAGAGCATATGATAATGCAGGGATGTTAAGGGCTTAACACAGGCTGAAGCCAAGGGTGTGTGCAGAATTGCAGGAGTTGAAGCTGGGTGGGGAGGAAGGACCCAGTTATGCCATGCAAATGAGTTTAGAGTTTATCCTGTGTAGGCAACAGAAAGCTGCAGAAGCATTCTGAGCAGGGAAAGGTCATGACTGGACTGGTGCTTCAGAATGATCACTATGGTAGACGGATGGAATGAGGGCAAGAAAGCAAGCAGAGAGAACAGTTAAAAGGTTATTGCAAAAGTCCATGCAAGCCATCATGAGGGCCTAAAGCAGGGCACCAGTGATGAAGAGGAGAAAGAGATGAAAACTTCATCAGGAGGAACATCAACAGGATGTGTGTATCCTTTGGTGGCAAGGACGCGATGACCAACAGTGAAGATCTGAAGTTGAGTTGTGCACTTCAGCCTTGAATAGCTTGGTTATATAGGAGCACCAGAACTGTAAGACAATACATTTATCTTCGTTGAGTTTGAAAATAGAGGGGGAACGAGTCTTAGTGAGAAATTCCACTGTTGAGTGGTCTGAGGACATCCTAGGGGAGATGTGATGGAGGTCAACGCTCTTCCAGGTGTCATGTGCAGACCTGTGCCATCTGTGACCTGCTCGTTACTGGTCTGCACCAAGATAAAGTGCTAGTACTGGAAATTACATCAACTCTATCATCAACCGGTTCAATTTAGCTGACACTTTTCTGTAGCAAGACTTTCTGGAAGAAAGCAGTGAGTTGATTTACATTCTAGTGCAAGTTCCTTATCTCGTTGTGGACCCATGGCCAAACATTCACTGATTGCAGCAGTCTGAGACCACCCCTTCAGCAGCACTGATGTACGGATTTGAGGTCTGGTGAGAGGCCTGTCCTGGAGCCCCGGACTTGAGAATGCAAGTGTAGAGGTGTCAGTAGCCAAAGCCATCATCAGTGGTGAGGTTGCTGAGAGACGGGACAGAGATGAGAAGAGGGCTATACTAGTTTGCTAGGGCTGCTGTAATAAAGTACCACAAACTAGGTGGCTTAAACAACAGAAATTTATTGTCTTACAGCTGTTGGCAGGGTCGGCTCCTTCTGAGGGCTGTAAGGAAGAATATACTCCATATCTGTCCCCTAGCTTCTGGCCATCTTTGGTGTTCCTCCCCTGTAGAAGAATCACCCCAATTTCTGCCTTCCTTTTCACATGCTGTTCTCCCTGTGTTCTTGTCTCTATGTCCAAATTTCCCCTCTCAATAAGGACACAAGTTATAATGGATTACGGTCCACCCTAATGACCTCATCTTAACTAATTACATCTGCAAAGACCTTATTTCCAAATAAGTCCCTATTCTAAGGTACTGGGGGTTAGGACTTCAACGTATGGATTTTGGGGGGACATAACCCATAAAAGTGAGCCAAAGATGAAGACCTGAAAAAATATTTAAGATTCAGACGCTTACCACATCCTGCCTTACACTATGAGCTCTCTGTTCAGTGTTGATGTACCTCAACTTCTCAAGCAGACTGATAGGTTCTTAGAGATCAGGAAAACTGTCTAAAATGTTTTTCCATATTTTGCCTACAGGATTTAGTGAGTTTCTTGTATGTAGAACTGGTTCAAAACAATGTCGTCTGATGATGTATAACAAACAAAAATTGAATATGGAAGAGCCCCTAAGAACTGTTTTGAGCACAGTATGTTGTGACACGCTGCCTTATAGGCAACAGTTGCTGTACTTGTCAGAAAAATCGCCAAAGGAGATGTTCAAGATATATTTTAACTCATTTGCTTAAACAACTCTATGCCTACCATCCACACCAAAAGGCTGTTCCCCTGCATGGGCAACAGAAGGCATAATTATTTGCAAGAATTTTCAGTGTTTTCCCTGTGCTTTCTTAAGTGGCACAGTATCTTCTCTGTACCACTGTGCATATTCTCCAAAGTCCCATTGTCTTTCTGAAAGCACTACAGCCCCTGGAGGGTTTGAAACTTAGCATGTACTCCCCAAAAACTTAGGGATTAAAAAAAGAAGTTAACTGCAAAGTATCTCAAAACTTTCCTACTGCATGAAGTGGTCCTGAAAACCACCACATGGACAGGTTGCATTTTCCTCCCATAGGCTCTAGAGGACATCAATATATTATCAGTTTATTCCATGTCTCTCAATTTTAGAAGGGTAGCCGGAAGCTTGGAACACTTAGGGGTTTGATAATTCAATTTATTTTTCAAACTTCTCAAATGTTTGCTCTCCTTGTTAAAATGAAAGGAATGGCTTAGCAAAGATAATTTTCCCTTTGACTAGTGAAAGGCATCAGAAAAATCCATACCTAAGCAGTTTTTCTTTACAGATATTTCAGCCCCATCTTATATTCTTATTACCACATCCAATATGCGATAGCACTACAGTCATTATTTACTTATATTCTAACTACACTCTGAAGGGACTTTAAACAGCTTACAGTGAGAGAGAAAACAGTGCCAAAATCCCATAAGAGAATAAAAGTAGAGAAAAGAAGCATATTTACTTATGTCTAAATACATAGAACTTAGATTCTATTACATAACTTTGGCATTATTGAGATTGCTAATATTTTCAACAGCCTAACTTTCGTTAGTGCTGTTGACTGCTCATTATTTTGTTTTCTTCAGAAAGAATTAAGTCAAATAAAACATATGCCCAATGTGGAGATTTAGTTCTCACCTTGGCTTAAAGTTTGGTCACTTAAACATGCACTACGGTGATTCAAGTTCAACTGAGAGTCAGCCACTGCGAGAAATTCATCATTGCTTATGGTCTTTGAAAGAAGCTTTCCTCTATAACGGATCTAGAAATTTGTCAGTTGTTGGTATAAATAAACCAGACTGGGAGGTGACTGATGGTATTTTTCTGCAACATGAATTATTTTGAAACCATGGGGTAACTGGATTACCCTCCATGGTTTCCACTAAGAAGCTTTTGTAAAAGTATGTGAGTTGTGTCTCCATGAGAAAGGCAGACTGTATTTAAGAGCCCTTCATGTCCTCTCCATAGAAACTTCCTAGGAAATAAAGCATCAGCGCAGAATTTCAACAGTCAATGTCTACAAGCACCTACTGTGTTCCAGGCACTGTTTCAGGAGATGGGGAATCGAAGAGGAATAAAATGTGGTCCCTGTCTTTGGGATTCCTACAGTCTAGTGGGAAAGAGGCACTCACAGAAAAGGTGATTTAAATATAATGTATAGGAGGAAAAGGAGCAATAGACGAGGGAATTAAGGTAGCACTTAGCCCAACATAAAGATTTAGGTAAGGTTTCTCGAAGGAGGTAACACCTGAGTTAATTAAGAAACAAACAAGAGCAAATCAAGTGAAGACAAGTGAGAAAGATGTTCTAACAGAAGGAAGAGCATGAAAATAGGTATTGTAGTTTGAAATAGCATGGGGGCATTTGGTGGACAAAAATGCAACAATACCATTATTGCTACTAGGTCACAAAACTGACCAGGGATTTGAATCAGAGACTGATGGCCTGCAGAGTTAATGAAGTGTCTCAGCAAAAGAGAAATAGGGATGTATTGTACCCTCAACCCCATCTATTCTGTAGACAATGCTATCATGGTAACCATTGCCTTCTGGGTTGGCTTATATGTCAATAATGATGATCAGGATGATGATATCAGTAAGGCTTACTCTGGTCAGAACTTCACATACAGCCCTTTCACAAACAAAAATAACACAAAATTGCACATATCAACTTAGCAATAACAAGAACAAACACTTACATACCACTTACCACAGGCCAGGCATTGTTCTAAGAGCTCTACTGTATTATCTCACTGAATTTTCACAGGAACTCCATGATGGAGCTACCATTACTATCCCCACTTTACTGATGAGTAAACTGAGCCACAGAGAGTTTAAGTAAGGTGCCCCAAATCACAGAGCCAGTTTGGGGTACATCCAAGAAAGCAAACCTAGGCATTCAAGTTTCAGAGTTTATGCTTTTAACCACCGTCCTTCACTACCCATCGCATGTCCCAAGCAATGACCAGACTTTGAGTCATTGACTGACTTTATGCCCTTTTCTTTACCTGCTAACAACAGAGAAGTAATTCTGTTATATGCTTGGTCTTACAAAAGAAAACATAATAAGGTAATTGTGACAGCCTTCCAATTCTGCAGAAACTATAAATCTGATCCCAACAGAGAAACTCTTGCCAGAGACAGGGAACACAGAGATCCAAATTCTAGATCTTTTTCTTGGATGCATTACAGAGGTCAGGGTCAGACCATCAATATCTGAGCAGCAATGGCAAGAAGAGACAGTGTTGGCAAGAACCAGATAGCTGGTGTCCTAACAACCATATACATATGATGTTCCTTTAGAACAAGCATAATTTTAGTTAAAAGTGATTAACATTCCATTATTTAAGTGATGGCTGGTAGTCTTATTTCTATTTCTTCTTGCAGACTCATAAAAACTCAGCCTCAGCTTTGCCACATCTTCCAATTATAAGAGAAGCCAGAAATATACATTTTACATGAAATAACTTGAAAGCTTTAAATACTGAGAATTCAAAAATTTGAAAAATACATTTTAGACAAAACGAAATATATATTGTGTCAGTTTCATCCCATAGGCTGAGTCTCTTGTGTATTTCTGTAGCCTTATCATCTCTTAAGATCTCACCTCCTCATCTAAAAAGGTAGACATAGTGAACTTTATGTCAGATTCTTTGAAGACAATGCCTTACTTTGCAATGTGAAAACATACCAAATACAAGTTTGAATGAAATTATAAGTCGATAATTAGTAACCTCATTTCCCAGAAAGAAATATCAACTATTATAAGCAGAGGTGAAAGTAGAGATTATTTGAGGCTTCCCTATCCCCTCTTCATAAGGCAGATGAAGAAATTACACCAGAGACAGACAATGACTTTCCCACAATCAGTGGTTTATTAATGGTAGAGTTTGAGCTCAAACACAAGTTTCAATACATAACCTTTCTCCTCATCAGCCAGCTTTCTTTATTCTGTCAAGGAAGTCATTTGAACTCCTAGATCCAGCCATGCCAGTAGTCAATCACCCTGCACTGGATTTTTCAATTACAAGTACCAGGAGACCTTTCCCCTCCCCCTTATTTTCCTAATGATGTAGCCACTTCGGTTGGGTTTCTGTCACTTGCAACCAAAAGAATGGGACTATTAGTCCCAGAAGCAATGACTCCTTTCCACATTCCTGCTACATCATGCTCTTCTCCAAATGGGAATACTTGCCTTTCTTTATGCTTACACAAATCATACAAATTTCTTAAGACCTAGTGAAACTGAGCAGGATACTGTGGGGCTCCTGGGCATGGAAGCCTTTCTGTGTCCCCCATTTCTGGTTTGAAGGGAATAGGCTTCAGCCTCCATGATCTTCCCTGATTTCCAAAGGTCAGGTTCAAACAGTTGCTAATAAGGGAAGGGAGGGGATGCAGAGACAACGGAGGGGCAGCCAAGAAACAATAGTGCAGCCTTGGGACAGGGTCCTGGTTCTGACTCAAGAGATACACACAACAGTATCTTTGAACTCTTCTTCAGAACTAGAACCCCCCAACAAATGGAAGATGTTATCTACTTGATGAAGCATTCTTCATTCCAGAGAGAAGAACTGAGGCCAGATTAAAGGAATACAGGCCCTACACACACCCTGATCCTTATCAGCAACACGACACCGCCCCCGCCATTACCACCCCCCCAACCATTGCTATAAAGCTCCTCACCGAATTCCCCCCAGTTGGGACCCACAGTTTCGTAGGGCACGAGCCCACTGTGTCCCCCTTTGCCTGGCAAAGCAATAAAGCTATTCTTTTCTACTTCACCCAAAAGTCTGTCTCTGAGATTCGATTTGGCACCAGTGCACAGAGGCTGACTTTTCGGCATCACTAACCCTCCTCTACTTCCCCCATGAAGATTTTCGCTACTATTATATCCAATCCTGTGTGTGTGTGTGTGTGTGTGTGTGTGTGTGTGCGCGCGCGCACGCGTGCACGCGCATACATACTCTCTGTCCCCCTCCCCTACTTTAGTATTTGTAATCAGCATCTTACAATTAAACACCATCTTATTCTCAATTTATTTGGTATCTTCCAAACTAGAACATAAGCTGACAGTTCAGAAGCATATCTCAAAGCTATCTTCTGGTTCTGCCACGAAGCCAGAGAGAGAACTGGTCTTTTTTAGAACTTAGCTTTATGTTAGTAGAACTCTCTTGATCATTCCAACTTAAGTTGTATAGACACCGGGCCCCAAATACTGGTTATATTTCAATGTGATGGCGTATGGTTGTGTATTAAATTTGCTTTTGCCAGAAAAAGACCTTGGAATCATTTGACATTTACCACTTTACACAGTACAACTTTTTAGGAATGAAAGATTTAATTTCCTTTGTTCTTCAGTCCAGTTTTAGGGACGCAAAAGGCTATTCCAAGTGTGTAATGAGGCAAAAACGTCTCTTATTACTTTTTTGGTAACCTGCATCTTCAAAATGTCTCTACTTGTACGAGTGCATAACAGTTCCTGCCCATTGCATCAAGAAGATCGGGGAGGAAATGCCAAAAAGCATATTGAAAGAATTCAATTCTTTCCCTGAAGCAGAGAAAAACATACAATTCTTTCTGAAGGAATCCTGGGTTGAACAGTCATTTAGTTTTCTCAAAAGGTGAGAATATTTTATTTTTTTAAATGCAAATTGTATGTTGCCCTGACAAACAACCCTTCAGAACTTTGAATAGTGGAGCTAACCCAAGTGCCTCAAAGCACATCTGAAAGCATGCATCACCATTATTGATTTAAAATACACACACTCACACACATATATAGTTCCCTAGCACTAGGCCTTAAATTTTATGAAAGTTATGGGTTTTTGAGTCATAAGTGAACAACAAAGTCAAAGAAGTTAATGAATAAAGAAGGAATTTCTCTGGCTAACAGTGACTCAATGTTAGCCATAATTTTAGGGCAAAATATAAGCTGAATCACATGGAAATGAGTAACTTGAACTTACAACACATTTGCCCTAGGCAACAGTTCTCTTGAATGAAGAATTCATATAGAACTGACACAACTTTAGGATTGCCCCTTTCTCTCATCACATACATACAGACACACATGTATACACACCTGCATATGCACACATAATATTCATTTTGGACCTCTGTAACCCAGGCGTTATGAATAGTTCCTAGCTAACTAAAAAAAAAAAAAAAAGAAGGCAAAAAAACTAGTCATGTCAATTACACAGAATTCTTTACAGTGCCTGCTTTTTTTTACATTCTCTCAGGAACACCTATGAGTAGCTAGTTCACATGAGGTAGCCACTCATCACCATTACTACACAACTTAGAAACATATGGTGTAGCTCTGCCATGCCAACTTCTAGGTATTCACTCTAGCATTCTGACAAAAGAAGAAAAAACAAGTTCAGAACTGTTTTTCAAATTGTCATGTATCAGCTGCTGAAACATACATGGTGAGAGCCTGATGACTAGGTTTTTGTTGCGGTCATAAATTATCATCACCTCCATGTTATATTTAGATTCACAGTAGTACAAGGAATATATACCTACAAATGATAAAATATTGAAACCGAGCAAAACTCTGTGCGGCTCCCAGGTACAAATGCTTTCTGTGTCCCCCTTTTCTTGTTTGTAGGAAATAGGCTTCACTTAACCTCTATGACCTTCCCTGAGTTCCAAAGGGCAGGTTCAGTTGCTAATCAGGGAAGGGATGGGAGGATGCAGAGACAAGGCGGGAGCAGGCAAGAAACAAAAATGCAGCCTTGGGTCAGGGTCCTAGTTCCTCCTCAAGGAATTTGTAACACTACCCTGGAGCTCTTTTGCAGAACTAAGGCCCACACCCAGGTGGAGGAGGGCAACTTCTGGCTGAGCACAAGATTCCGGGAGCACCGCCCTGTTACATCACCACCAACCAACCAGAAGAAAGTCACACACCCTGCAGCCCTCACCCCAAATTCTGCCTATAAAAACCTCCCTCCAAACCATCAGGGATTTCGGGATTTTTGAGCATAAGCCATCCTGTTCTTCTTGCTTGGCTCTGCAATAAACCTTTCTCTGCTCCAAAGTCCTACGTTTCCATTTATTTGGCCTCACTGTGCCTCGGGCACACAAACTTTGTTCGGTAAGGATATGTTTTCACATAGTCTGTTTCGAGTCCCCTCTTTTAAGTGGGAAGAGTGTTAGAAAGTCTAGGCATTCTCTTTCCCAGTAAAAGTAAAACTGGAGTAATTAACTATTAGAATGATCCAGCAACAGCACCTTTTTCCTCTACTTCCCAAGTGTTCTGAGCTAAAATACTTTTTTTTCCCCCAGCTCAAACCGCACAGAAAGACTGACAACAGTCTGCTGTTGAGATTTACCAGCTAACAGCCCATTTCTCTCCTTCATACTCTTTATGAAGTTAGTGCTTAAACGATTATTTTGCCCATGTTGACTACTTGATAGGTGCCCAAAGGGGGAGGGGCAGGTCTTTCTCAACTCAAATAGAAATAATCCTGAGTAAACAAGTACACGAGACATGCTATCTCTTCTATTTTTCATTTTAGAATATTCCTGGCCAGTGTTGTATATTAAAAAGATAGGATGAGAGAACTCCATGCGTAAATTCCCACTCTTTCACCTGTCTACACGGTGCTTTAGGCAAATTACAAAACCTCTCTGAGTCTCAGCTTTCTTTTCTAAAAATGAGGATGTAATTCCTAAAATATGAAGAGAACTTAAAATGATCTAAGAACAGAAATAGGAAGTTAGGTAAAAAACTAAGGAAATTTAAACAAACTGTAGATTTTAGTTAACAATAATGTATCGCTATTGGTTCTTTAATTTTAACACATGTACCATACTGCTGTAAGATAATTATAGGGGAAAACTGCGTCTGGGTTGTATGGAAACTCTCTGTACACTTTTCTCAATTTTTCAGTAAATCTAAAACTCCTGAAAAACTAAAGTCTATTTTTTTTAAATGACCTAAGGTAGGTGCCTTGCACATAGTAGGTACTTGAAAAATGGCAGCCAGTGTTAATGACATAGACTATTTGGTTTCATAAAGTCTATTAAACTCTGTACAGTATGACCTTTTCCCCCCCAACTTTATGGAGATGTAATTGACATAGAACACTGTGTAACTTTAAGGAATACAGCATAAGGATTTGACAATATGACCTTTTCCGCAGTTCAGCAATTCTTTTTCATAGGCAGTTCTTTCTCTACCCGACCCCATGCCACTCTATTCCCTTTCTCTACATCATTTTTCCTCTTTTTCTAGTTCATCCATTTCTATTCTACTACCAACTCACATTTACAACTAGTTTTTATTTCTCCAAGACTCAAAGTTCAAGCTTTCTACTTGGAGAAAAATAGCAGAACAGCTTTTTCCAGAAAGGCACAAAACACTTAAAGATATAGTAATGGGGAGAACTTGTTTTCTGTTGTAATAAAGAGATAGATATTCAGCTTCCCAGTATAGACAACAGCTGTGAGGCAGCTTTGCCGGGATATGTATTTATGCTGCAACAACTAAAAATAGTTTGACCAAATGCCAGTGTTATCAATCTGTCCTGGAGTCCGTCTGATATTAAGGTCATGTGTAAAAACAGAACTCACTTGCCCCTCAAAACCACAGCTTTGAATGGATCCAGGTAAAACATACCAAATCAGATCAGAAAAACTAGCCTCATGACAATCTTTCTCAGGTGGCTGAAGGTTCTGTTTAGAAGAAATGGGTCTTCATGAGAATGGATTTCTTTCCCCATTGTGGTGCTGGGATTTCAGCCTCTATTGGAAGGACAGAGCTATAGAGTCTTTTGACTGATAAAGGGAAGTTTGTTTTTTAACTTTTAAGTGACAACAGTTTTCATTGCCGAAAGAACAGGACATCTTTAGCGGGTGCTGTTAATAATGGGATAGATTTTGGAGACGGAATTGCCCCTGCTATAAAGACACAATTACCAAAATAATTCCAACCTGAAACTTGAAATATCAGGCCCTGTGGACCCAAACCCAACCTTAAAAGAATATCCAAAAACTTGTACTGTTCGGAGAATACTTTTGCTCTACTGTAGTTCAAAATCCTCGTTGAAAAAGCAAGGGACCACTGATGGGGGTTTGAGAGTGCAGTGTGTAGCCCACCTGCTCTTTCTCAACCAGGAAATGAGTTTTATTTCTAATAAAACTGATACCCAAGCTTGTGACAGCCGAAATAAATCATCAGCTCTGGGTGGTGTGTGTATGTATACAAGCAAAGCAAACAGAGAAATCTGTGCTAACTCAAGATAAGGGTAGATAAATATGGGAAAACCCAGCAGTCTACTACAGGCAGCACGTAATTCAGTCTCAAATGGCAGCAACCGAGAAATTCACTATTTTAAGAAATTGGTCTCCTAACCTCGATGGGGTTACAGCTGGCTTTAATCACCCCTCACACCGCCCCTCTAGGGGCTTCACTGGTTTTTCTTAGTCCAGCTGCTGCAGATTCATCTAAAACAGACAGAACGGGATGCTTTCTTCATTCACTCACTGCAGCTGGGTACCTGACCCCTTCTCTTCTGGGCCGACGCCCTCGACCTGCATTAACTAACCCCTCCTTTCTCTGGCTGGAGAACAGGTGATAGAAATAGACACTTTTTACACATCAAAGGCAGCCCAGAGCCGCCTCAGCTTTGCCAGCCTCAGACACAAAAAGCTTTTGATGCTTATAACTGCGAGGCTTTTTCCAGCTGCACTTTATCAAGCTAGCAGCGCCAGGGCTTGGAGGGCCTCGCAGAACCAGAAGGTGGCGGCGAAGTCACCTTGGGAAAAGAAGGGGGTCAGAGGGGGGAAGGCAGAAGGGGCGTGCCCCTGCTCTGGGGTCAGTGAGCAAGGGGAAGGGAGATTGGAGGGAAGCCCAGCCAGAGTGAAGCGATGTCCAAGGACCCCCGAGGCGACCCTAATAGGTGATCAGCTGACCCAGGCGGAGGGAGGAGGAGGGTGCCCTTCGCAGCATCACGGGAAGCTTCGCCTTCTGGGCTCGCTTCCTCCCGCCTGCCCCTGCGGTTGCTCTCTGCCCGCGTTAGCCTGAGAGCGGCTCGGAGGCGCTCTACTCGCTCCGCACCGGAGCCCCCCACTCTGCCGGGTGCCCCCGCCCGCCCAGCGCACGCCCAGGAGGGCGGGCCGGGAGTTGAGCGCAGCCGCCCGGCGCCGGAGAGTGCTGGGAGCCCTGCAAGCAAGCCAGGCCTCTCTGGGCGCCGCGGGCTGCAAATCACTCCCCGAGCCTCCCGGGCCACAAAGCGGGACTTGCCCGCCTCGCTCCCCGACAGGGAGACCGGGCACTGGATGCTACGCTCCAGGCTCCTTGCCGGGCCCGGGCAGCTCCTGGCGCGCTCCGGGCTGGGTTGGGCCAGGCCCAGCCGCGGAGAGGGGGCCTCGTAACCCCTTCCCCCGGGCGCGGTCTCCTCTGCCTCCAGCTCCTCCTCGCCAGCTGCGCCGCCAGCTCCCATTGTGCGCCCCGCCCGCCTGGCGACATCCCGGCGCTACTCGCTGGGCCTCCCAGGCGCACCTACCTTCTGCTGCCGGCGAGCCATATCGGTGGGCTGCTTGGCGTTGAAGGGGTAGGCGATGCAGCGCATCACGAACACGTAGAGCTGCAGCCTCTTCTTCCTCTCCTCCTCCTCTTTCTGCAGCCGTTCCAACTCCTCCTTCTCCTTCTCGCTCGCGACCGACGGGCTGGGGCTGGAGGGCCGGCCGCCACCGGCGCGGCTGCTGGGCTGCAGTCCCCCGGCCCCGCCGCCGCTGCTCGCGCCGCTGCTCCCGCCGCCGCCGGCGCCAGCTCCGGCCCCGGCGCCGCCGCCGCCCCCCAGCCCGGCGCCGCCGCCCGAGCCTTCGCTGGTGCGGCTGGGAGACAGGCGCGCGCCGGACGCGGCCGAGCCGAGCACATCCTTGCCGCTCTCCTCCTCCAAGATCTCGTCCGATTCCTCTTCGCTGGATGAAGGGTCCAGCATGGTGGCGCCTGGGGAGGGGGGTCCCTGGAGCCCCTGGCTTGGGGTGCAAAAGGTGGGGGGCGCTGGAGGCAGCTGGGGGTCGGCTCTCCCGGATGGCCGCTTCTCCCCAAATCAGGGAGCGAGCGCGCTGCTGCTCAGCCTCGGCCGCCGCGACTGCTTCCTCCGCCCGGCGTTCGAGAGCTGGGCTCAGACTCAGAAGCACGAGGGGAGGAGGGGGAGGGAGGGTTGCGTCCGTGGACCCGAGGTGGGCAAGGGGGAGAGTCAGTTGCGAGCCCCGAGCCCGGAGCCGGATGCCATCTGCAGCCGCTGAAGGAGGCGCCTCCAGAAAAGATGCCGAGTGTTGCAAGCTGTCGGTGCAGCCTAGAGCCGAAGAGGCATCTTGCCGATTGGGGAGGGAGCGGCGCTTACGTGTTTATTGGCTTAACTCTCCCCTGTCCGCGGCGTAAGGGTGGCTGCAGAGGGCTGGAGCGGGGAGAGCGCAGAGCATCCCCCAAAGTCTCAGAGCTTCCGTACTGACCCTAATGCTTTCCCGCTCTCCTCACTCCCACCCCTTTGTGGATAATTTCCTCCTTGATGCCCAGCTCTCCTGGCCTGACCTCTCTCCCCCTCCCGCGGACAAAAAGTTCTTGCGGGAGGAGGAAATAGACAAACCAGTGATGACTTTTTGTCATCGAAGAGTAGGCTGTTGGAGACTCTTAATTCAGAGGTCTCACTAAGAGGAAGTCGGCGAGATCTTATACGCGAAAGAAAGAGGCTATTTCCTATCCCCAGCTTTCTTCACACTTGGGACACGGGGGCAGTGGGGCTGCGCAGCCTATTTGTCCCACCTGTGTAAACTCTGACGCCAGCGATTTCCATACGCCCACCCTCATTAAGATACAGGTGAATGCAATTCTGAGCGGATTGGCGTATCGACCATGCAGCTCAACTATTTAAGTAGAAACCCCCCCGCCCCTGTTTACTCTGCCTTCTTCAATTCCAAGAACTGGTGATACTTTATGCTGAGGTGAGCCTACCGTAGCAACAGAAGGGTTTCTGGTTGCTGAGCCCTTCCTCCATTATGGCTCGCTGGAAGATCTGGGTGGAGGATTGGGGACCCCAAGATCAGACAAAGATACCCTAAGAACTGAGTGCATCAACATCTAATGCGTTTACGCTGTCGCGCAGTCTTCCTTCCTGCTTCTCCGTTATCTATTAATTCAAAGCAGCAGATGGTGCTTTCCTTCTCCCTGCTCCTTTCACTTAAGCCAAAAAACCCAGCTCACGGGGGAGCTGGCCAGCGTGCTGAATCTTATCAGCGACAGGCAGATGGATTGAAAACAAACCAACACCTTTTACCCTTTGATCTTAGGCTATCTAGAGAGCTCTCTTGGCTTTTCCTCACCCCATCTCCTACATTTATGTATTTTCAGTGCTCTAATTATTCGTAGATACTCGTGGGAGTTATTGTTAAAGTGTAGTACGAATTTAAAGTGTATATCACATCTGTCTTTATGTATTTTAAAATTTACCATGAGTTTTACTGTAGGCTTTGATACTCAAAGGAAGTTTTCTAGCTAGTCTGTTTGAGACCTAAAAATGAATTTAAAACAACTAGCTCCACATTAATTCCAAAATCCTGTTTAAATTTTTTTAATTAAGTAATATATACATGGCTCATACTTGACTTCACCACCATACTCACCTCAAGGACAAAACTTTTGTGGTCATCATGCATTCTGTATCAATTTAAAATAAGTAATCCAGCAACATGGAAAGTGTTATATGTTGGCAGTTCTCACTTTTAAATTTTTTCTAAAGAAGTAAAAGATGTTCAAATTATGTTTTCTTGGTTTCCCTGGGATGTGAAATATAGTAGGCCAATCAATCAGTAAATTAACCATTATCTAGCACCTTTTTACGAGTGAACATTGTTCTAGGTGCTTGGGGTAGGTGGAATTTTTAGAAGACATTCTCTTAAAGAGTCTAAAATCTCCTTTGGGAGATACAAGTATGTGAAAAAGATTAACAACACTTATTTCAAGGCAACATATCAACCAATTCAAGTTACTAAACTGCTAAAAGCTTGCTTGAATGAAGCAACTGGGAGTGGAAGAAAATCATATATTTCTCAAAAGAGAGTTAAATTTTAAAGAAAGGAGCCATATAACTGGATGGTGAAAAGGGAAGCTATTATAAGTGGAAAGGGTGACATGCAAAGACATAGTGATAGGACAAAGGACCAAGTAAGGTACAGAGTGTTATGCAGATGGTGTGTGGGTAGGAAAGGGGGAATTGAGGAGGAAAAAAAAGAGTTAAAATTATAATCCATTTGGCCAAATTGTGGGGGGGGAGGGTTCATATTTAGGACACAAAGAAATGAATTGTTAGCTAGGGAGCATGTGGTGATTTGTGGAGGAGGTGCTTTTGAAGGCAAGACAAAGCCATTTACTAATTAGATATTTTTCAAGCAAGATAAGGCATTTAAGTATCATCACATTAGGCACTGGTAGAAGAGTGATCATGAACTCTTGTCTTTAGAACCATTTGGAATTTCTCAATCACTGTAGTACATTTTTGTTTAGTTTTGTATTTTTACAAATCTTTTTGAGTTTTGTGGGGTTTTTTTCCATTTATACTCATTAGAACATAAACTCAGTATCTACCTTGTGTTAATCATATAAACCTATGATATCAGTATTAAATATGACGTTGCTTAGATAAATCTAACACTCTTCTTAATACACCCATAAGCGTTCAATCAAAGAGACTTAAATTTTACTGGAAATACTTTTATAATCTTTTTTTTCAAAACATGTCCATTACTGACTTTTAAAATGTATGTCTTCAAAGGTATTTTTTACCTTAGCTGAAAGTCAATTCAGTGTCCTGGGAGATATTATAACTCTTTGCTACTGCTGAAGATAAGATATGCCAACCCAAACTCCTTCAGCATCTAAACCAGGAGTTGTGGCTTTCCTAGATGCAAATGTTGATGAAGGAAGAAAAGAACCCCAGAACATATCCAAAGGCTCTGAACATTTGCCTACTTTTTGTTGACATCCATATTCTTCTTTTTATTTTATTTTATTTTATTTTTTTTGCAGTACGTGGGCCTCTCACTGTTGTGGCCTCTCCCGTTGTGGAGCACAGGCTCCGGACGCACAGGCTCAGCGGCCATGGCTCACGGGCCCAGCCGCTCCGCGGCATGTGGGATCTTCCCGGACCGGGGCACGAACCCGTGTCCCTTGCATCGGCAGGTGGACTCTCAACCACTGCGCCACCAGGGAAGCCCCATATTCTTCTGTTTTAAAATACAAATCTACCATAGATTCTGATACACATAAGTATTTATACGCTCACACAAGCTATTTTAGGTGCTTGCACGTTTGCCTCTACCTCCAGTTCTGCTTTGTAGGAAACTTGAATAACCTTAAGGTGATAGAATAAATTTTAGTCAGCCATCTGGAGACCATATCATGAAAGTAGAAGTTATAACATGGAATTTTTTAAATCCCAGCAAAACCTAGAGGAAATAGAAATGACTGAGACACTAAACCAGGGTTTTATAATCTGGACCTTGATTATTTCTAAACCTCATTCTTCCCTGAATCGTTTGCTGTGATTGTGTAAAAAGCTGCAAGTAAGAAGGAATAGCTGACTTGTTGGCAATCAATAGACACTTTGGTGAAAAACAATCACTTCCTTCTTTATGTCACTCATATAACATGTTTCAATCAGATAAAACTGAGTTTAATGCCCATCTTAATGTTTTTCTCAGTTTGTTACTAGAGGACAGTTTGGCCAAATTATGTATTTTTAAATCTCACAATAAATTTCATATTATCTAGATGTAATCATCTCATCCAATCAATATATATTTTTTTAATTTAAGAATAACTCACAAACACCAAAAAGGGTAAATTTGAACCTTACGGTATGCCTAAAGTCAAGTTAAATGCTTGGGCTCTCGACACAGGCAGTTCTGCCTTTGCTACTTAATAGCAGAGTTATTCTGAGAAAATTATTCAGTGACTCAGACTCAGTTTCCTCATCTGTAAAATGAGGGATAGTAGTACTCATTTCCCTCAGAATGACAAGAAAATTAAATTCAATATTATAAGGAAAGTATTTTCAACAGATTTTAGGTTTAAACTTTTTTTCAACTGGTGGGAGATGGACTTATAATAAATGAGCTGACTAGAAATTGGACATGCATAACTGGAAGGAAAAACAACATTAAAAAATCAAATAGCCGAACTTTCTCACACAATATCCAAAAATAAACTAAAAATGGATTAAAGACTTAATGTAAATGAAACCATAAAACTCCTAGAAGAAAACATAGGCAGTGTGCACTTTGACATCGACCTTAGCAATCTTTTGGGGGGTATGTCTCCTCAGGCAAGGGGAAAAAAAATCCAAAATAAATGGGACTACATTAAACGAAAAGATTCTGCACAGAGAAGGAAACTATTAACAAAATGAAAAGGCCACCTACAGAACAGAAGACATTTGCACATGTTATGTCTGATAAGGGGTTAGTATCCAAATATACAGAGAACAAATACAATTCGACATTAAAAAAAAAAAAATTTAAAAAATGGGCAGAGGACCTGACAAGACATTTTTCCAAAGAAGCCATACAGATGGGCAACAGGCACATGAAAAGCTGCTCAACATCACTAATTTTCGGAGAAATGCAAATCAAAACCACAATGTCAAACCTGTCAGAATGGGGCTTCCCTGGCGGCGCAGTGGTTGAGAGTCCGCCCGCCGATGCAGGGACGCCGGTTCGTGCGCCGGTCCGGGAAGATCCCACATGCCGCGGAGCGATGGGCCCGTGAGCCATGGCCGCTGGGCCTGCGCATCCGGAGCCCGTGCTCCGCAACGGGAGAGGCCACAGCAGTGAGAAGCCCGCGTACTGAAAAAAACAAAACAAAACAAAACAAAACCTGTCAGAATGGCTATTATCAAAAAGATAACAAATAACAAGGATTGGCGAAGATGTGGAGCAAAGAGAACCCTTGTGCACTGTTAGTGGGGATGTAAATTGGTGCAGCCACTGTGGAAAACAGTATGGAAGTTCTTCAGAAAATTAAAAATAGGACTACCATACCATCCAGCAATTCTACTCCTAGGTATTTATCTGAAGAAAACAAAAAACACTAATTCGGAAAGATTATATATTCATTGCAGCATTACTTACAATAGCCAAGATATGGAAGCAACCTAAGTGCCCATCAATAGATGAATAAAGAAAATATGGTGTATATATACAATGGAATCTTAGCCATAAAAAAAGAATGAAATCTTGCCATTTGCTACAACATAGGTGGACCTAGAGGGTACTACACTAAGTGAAATAAGTCAGAGAAAGACAAATATTGTATGAATCCACAAATTTGTGGAATCTAAAGAACAAATGTACAAATGTAACAAAAGAGAAACAGAGTCATAGATACAGGTGGTTGTAATGTATAGAAATATTGAAATATTGAGAAATATAGAAATATTGTGCACCAGAAACTAACATAGTGTTATAGTCAATTATACCTCACAACAAACAACAAACTCATTTAAAGAAAAGATCAGATTTGTGGTTACCAGAGGCAGGGGATGGGAGGAGGAGAAATTGGATGAAGGTGGTCAAAAGGTACAAATTTACAGTTTTAAGATAAGTAAGTACTAGGAATGTAATGTATACCATGATAAAGATAATTAACATTGCTGTATACTATATGTGAAAGTTAAGAGAGTAAATCCTAAGAGTTCTCATCACAAGGAAAACCATCTTTTTCTTTTATATCTATATATAAATGGAGATGATGGATGTTCACTAAAATTATTGTGGCGATCATTTTACCATACACCTTAAACGCATATGGTGCTGTATGTCAATTATACCTCAATAAAAATGGAAGAGAAAAAGAAAAAATCACATAATCCAGAAATAGATCCTTGAAAAATAGAATAGTTACTTATCAGTATTTATTTAATTGATCCCTATCTTGTTTTAGACAGTATTTTCAGAGACTTAGAAAATGGTTTTTTGTTTGCAAAAGCTGCTCTTCATCATTACTCTTTATCATATAATAATCCTTGCTAAAGTGAAATGAAGTGGGTTAAGATGGAATTAAAGGATAATCATAAGACTAAAATAATAGAATCGAGCCACATAAAAACATTTTCTTTTACTCCAGGCAACAAAACAAACGGTTTTGGAATGATAAATACTACTACTTACAGGAATTGGTCTCAGAAAACCACCTTATTAGTTAAAAAAGATGATAAGAACGGAACACTGTATTTTACAATAAATATTTAACTTGAATTCTGAAAACCAACTGTTCACAAGGGTAATCACATTGCTTGTGTATACAATTTCTTTTAATAGAAGTAGGAGCTAGATGTGGTATAGATTGAAATGGTTTATGCTGGTGTTTACGTGGACAAAGGGAAGGATTGAGTCTTTTGCATTGATTCTGGGATACAGTGACATGCCAGCAAATAAAAGAAAAAAAAAATACCAGTATAGCTGTTTCCATATGAGATATTAGGTAGATAATTCCTCTAATTAGCCCAATTCTCTAATTTGGCTTACACTGGTATATGCTGTTACCATTATATCTTTACCTTCTCAAAATAATTTTCTGGGTTGATTGTCTTGGTTATATTTAATTGGCTTTAGACCAGGAAGCTTTTAACAGCTTGTACATAGGAATGACTGACATCACGGTATTTTCATATTAACAAGTTTGTTTTTAAACAATTGAAAATAGTAAATTCCTTTAACTTGGGCTACCCTAAAACATATGGGTCTTTTGAGTAGCTAATATTCTGGAGGAAGATAATGAGTATGAAACAAAAGTTGAGAGAGGCTTGATGACTGAAGGGAAAGCAAGCAAAAATCTAAGGATGGGTCCCATTAAGGGGTAGATACTATCATCTGGGTCACAGGTCAATAGAGGCTAACCTGCTGGGAGAAATGCTTTAAACCAGGTCTAGTCACCCACATGCCATTAGCAAAAGGCTGATAATACTTGAGTAAAACATATATTTTAGGCTTTGTATCTAAGCAGAATCTCTGCCTTTGTCATCCAGAATTCATATTTTGATGTTTTACCACTTTCTGACCAGTTGCAAGGTACAGAAAACTGAAATAACAATTAGGCATGCCTGCAAAAAGAGAGAGAGAAGGCCCTGCCCCAAGACTGCAGGCCTCGAATCCACTCACCCCAGTTAAATGGAAGAAGAAAACAAAAGAGATATACGTGGCTGCCACAGCTCTTTGATGCACAGTGACCTGCCTACTCATTAACATGCTTCAACTGGTATATATTATCTGATAAATCTGATTAATATGCCCTCTTCTTGAGGAGGAGAGAGAAGAGAGCCAGAAGCTTGCCTTCCTCCCTGAGAGATCATAACCCAAGCTACCACCTTTCACCAAGTGGCTCAGGTTCTCAGATCCCTGGCTGTCCTGCAACCAAGAACCCGGGTGAACCGCTGTATTTGATTCTTAAGAGTGGGTCTCTCTCCATCGGTTGTATTTATTTGGAATTCTGGCACTTTCTTGGCAATATCTTTGAAAGAGATAATGAGTTAATGCATGTGTGTGCTTGGAACAAAGTATATAGTATACTATATAGTAAGTATATAGTAAGCATTTGTTAAATGTCGGTGGAGATGGAGATGCTGTTGGTAACTATTATGAAACTTACTGAAAATGACAAGGCTAGGTTCTAGTTTTTGCAAGCGGGAAGAGGGGCATAGTTCACTAAGGCCAGTGAGAACCTCTTGCCCTTAAGAGAAAGACAACTTAGCATTGGAAGCCCACAGCAGACTATGAGAGTCAGCACCAGAGCTACAATACAGGTCTTGGAGGAAGTGGGCATTGTGTTCCTTCAGTGTAAATTTAATACCTCCCCTTCTTCACCCATTCTAATGTCTTGATCTACTTTTACATTTTTATTTTATTTATTTTTATTATTTAATTTTTTTGCGGTACGCGGGCCTCTCACTGTTGTGGCCTCTCCCGTTGCGGAGCACAGGCTCCGGACGCGCAGGCCCAGCTGCCATGGCTCACAGGCCCAGCCTCTCCGCGGCATGTGGGATCTTCCCGGACCGGGGCATGAACCCGTGTCCCCTGCATCGGCAGGTGGACTCAACCACTGCACCACCAGGGAAGCCCTACTTCCACATTTTTAGAAGTTATACGAACATAAGGAGGAGAGTTAAGTGAAGGACGGGGCAAAGTCGTGAAGCTGGAAGAGTTGGCTAGAACTCTAAGGGGAACCCTTGGAGTGTATTTAAACAGGCACATCAATTGTCATAAAGATGCTTTCCTACCTTTTTCTTGCAAGGCATGACTTCATGCTATAAAAAGACCAGCATACAAAAAAAAAAAAAAAAAAAAAAAAAAGACCAGCATACAGATTTTCCTTGGACTGGTGAAAACCAATCTCCATTTCAGACAACTCACCATAGGAAATGCAATAAATGTTTAAAGAATATTCTGCACCAAAGTCAACTCATAGTGAAGAGACAGCAAAAAGTTAGACCCAAATCATAAGGCTTTATCTCTCCTCCCGTTATTATTTATTCTGCACAACAAAATGAGACTCCTATGAGTCACCAAGTCATTTGGCCTGTCAGCGATTAAAACAGCGCATTTACCGTGCAGTGGCCATAACCTATTTGATTACTTCAGAAAATGTGCGGAAAAGGGAAGACCTTACAGGTGTCTTGATGCCTTCAGGCAATAGGCTGAGTAATCACACAGAACCGAGTCATAATTTTTCCCCCATCCATACATATGCATGACCTTTGGCAACTTCACAGGCAGGGGGAATGGCTTCAAGACGGAGTAACTCCATCATGGGGCTCAACTATATAGTCAAGGTTACTGAGGGCAGTTGAGTCGTCAGTCCCCTGCTGACAATTTACTAGTTGGGTGATGAAAGTGATGAATGTTCAGACTGTGCCCAAATTCATAACACAAAATATGTGACTTTAAAATTAATCTCTCATAGGAGTAACGAGTTTAAAAAATAAGAGAAATTGTAGCCTGTTATGAGTTTGTTTTTATCCCTAGGTTTGCCCAGGTTAACTGGCATTTTGGTGATGAAAGAAAACTTTTAACATCTCCATATCAACCTTATATTCCATAATCATTGATATAGTTTCATGGTCAAATATTTGGTCTTTTCAACCTCATTATTCCCTTTGCTATTGCCATGGTTTGTATATTTTTTTTCTAATTCTTATAGACATGATTCACTGGGTAAAACATGTCTATATACCACCTGTTTTACCGAGTTGTTTCTAGAAAGAAAAAAGAAACTCAAACCAAGAATCTAAAACACCAAATTTTACACAAAGGTTTGAGTTGTGGCTTTGGGATCAGACTTGAGTTCAAATCCTAGCTCTTAGCTGTGTGACCTGAAAAAGATAGTTCTTTGATCCTCAATCCTTCAACCTTAAAAGTGGCAATAGGGCTTCCCTGGTGGCACAGTGGTTGAGAGTCCGCCTGCCGATGCAGGGGACACCGGTTCGTGCCCTGGTCCGGGAAGATTCCACATGCCGCAGAGCGGCTGGGCCCGTGAGCCATGGCCGCTGAGCCTGCGTGTCGTCTGGAGCCTGTGCTCCGCAACGGGTGAGGCCACAACAGTGAGAGGCCCGTGTACCGCAAAAAACAAACAACAACAAAAAAGTGGCAATAAAAGTACCAATAATCCATAGGGATTTTATGAAGGTGAATCAAATTCATGCATCTAAAATGCTGAGCACAATGGCTGACACCTGTTCAGGAAAGGAAAGCTATTGTCAACATTACACATGAATTGGTATCCAACTCTGTGGAAGAACTCAAAACACAGAGAGGTGTCCAGCACTTGCCCACTGCAGAGAGGACAGGTCCTGTTGGAACAGCTTCTACAAAAATTCTTTGTTATCAAGATTTTAAGCTTCCATCCCTGAATAAAGAGCTTCATTTGAGATAGCTTATAAAAACACATGAAGTTATCTTTACATGTTTTATCAAAATTCATCTGAGGAAATACTTATTTGCCAAATGACCACAAAATAGGGATGTTATATCCAGACTTGTAATGAGGTTGACATTCCTGGAAGAAAAAAAAAGAAAGAAAGGCCATTCAAACATCGCTTTTTGAGGGCTCAGCTAAATAGCTTTTAGAAAGAGCCTCCACTAGCTTGTATTTGCATAACAAAAAGATTCCCCCACCTTCCTATAGTCTTATTCGCAGATTCCCAAATAGAATATTTATTAAAGTCTAGATGCAATTAAACCTTTTGTGAAATGTGTGTTTGATCATGAATAGGGGTGAGTCAGAAAGTCTGTGAACGAGACTGAAACATAAAGGAAGTATACAAGAAAGCATTCTCATCCTATATTTAGCCATAACATTCAAATGACAAAAAAAGAGAGAAGGCTTTAGACTGAGATGAGGTTTTCCAATGAGTGCCATTCATCCCTAATCTTGGTTTCTTTGTTTATTGCTCACATTAATTCAACTAACATATGTTGGATGTTGGAAGATTTGCTTATAAAATGGTGATGGGAAAGGTAGTCTTGTCCTAACTTAATCTGTCTGGATTCTGAAAGTGCTTTTGTATGAAAGGAAAATTTAGTGAGTCCTCAAATAGTACTGTTTTATTAACGTAACAAAACCGTGTTTCAGGTTACTACAAAAAGATGCCACAAAATCTAAGCTTTTATATTTCACTCTAGAAACTTAAAAGGAAGTCTGTTCTCACCTCTATTATTGTTCTGAATTCTTTTAAAATAGTCTATATTTTACTATGAATATTTCAAAGAGGTGGTTCTTAAAGACGTTCCCTACTCTGGAGAGGTATTTGGGGGGCGGGTCAAGCATGGTGATTTTTTTTAACATAAAAGAGGGCTTAATCTAATCAAATAATTTGTCCATAATTCCAAGGAAACCAGAGCAGACTTATGCACTTGGATGGTGTGATTGAGTAAGTGAGAACAAATCTCTTCTCACTATGATTTTGGAGATTTAAATTTCCCTAAGTAATTTTCCTGCCACCTGACCTTATTTGCCTTTGCAAAGGCAAAACAAATCAACTTGAGAGGAAAAGGAAAGGAAAACAATAATCTATGTTTTCATGTTCCTGGATTATTTGATTCCCTGGGTAGGCTTGTCTTGCTTACTTATAATCATACCAAAATATTCATAATTTAGAAACTGGCAGGAAATGAAACTGCAATCCTTCTGTCCCTGTTGGAACATATCAGGGAATCAGGATTTTCTCTTACCCCAGAGATTCCTTTCAGCATGTGCCAATTTTCAAGCCTCAGGATGCTAAATGACAAGAATTATATGTGAAACCTTGCAGTGAGCCAAGAGTTCTGGTGTATACGCCCTGAAAGTGCATTCCAGGACCTCAAAGGCACTTCGATTCTGCTAATTAAAATGCGGGTGTCTTTTTAACCATTGGGCCCAGCAACACTTGTCATTTAAGCTAGATTTTGTGAGCAGGGGCTCAGATAATCCTAATCATCTGTTTATGGCAGGTATATGGAAACTTCCAGTAATGCTTGTTAAGTAACTCTTGACTCTGGAGTTCAATTATTTTTTTCATTGGTGTAATGAACACACCTATTTGTACCCTTTATTGAACCCCTATTGTGTCCCAGATTCTGGGCTAGATCCTGAGAATACAAAGTCAAGTGAGCCCAGTTTTTCACTTGCAAGAAGCTCACAGTCTAGTTGGGAAAACAGGCAATAAAAAAAAAATGATAATGTCCTCTGGAAGGTTTGAGGATAGAGCTGTAAGCCTATAGTTACAGGATCAGCTGTGAGTCAGGATATGAAATAGTATGCGGAACTAGAAAAACAGCTGACAATGCGTTATAGTCCAGTGTATCTGAAAGATGGAAAATATACCAAAGAGTGTGATCTGGGGAGAATCTTTACATGGATATATGTCTCTATGATAGTGCCAGAAAGGTTTTAAGGTGATGCCTTTCTAAAAGGAGAAGGAGGACAGAAGGGGTTTTCTGGGCAGGGAGAACTCTGTGAACAGAAGCTCAAGGGCAAATTGCAGAATGGCATATGGAAAGATCTATTCGGACACTGGAATCAGATGGACCTGGGTTCAAATCCCAACTCTGTGATTCTCTAGCTCACATTCAACCATGTAGAAATCGCCTAGGGCAGTTGAATCTACTCACAACCTGCTTTGTTATTGTATTTTTAATTTAGAGTTTTATTGTTAGCTTTAAATAAGTCTAAGATTAAGTAACCTTTAAAATTTGTCTATTTTGGGGAATAATGGTAATGATCATAATGACATATTGTTGATGATAATAAAGATGGCAGATATGATGTTTGTTTATGGGGTGCCTGCTTCATCCATGCAGACCCTAAGGGTTTCATATGTTTCCTCTCATTTTCTTCCAAACAAGCGCCTGAGGGTCTTGATTTGAACTTGTGCTGTTAGACACCTTGATATACCACTGTAGGGCAAATAAGGTTCTAAGGCTGCTTCTTGGTCATTAGAAAGGCCATCATTAAAAGATTTGAGTCAAATCCTTTACCACAGCAACCTGACAAAGATGTGTGTCTTGGGCAAGTTACTTAATATTTCAGGTCCCAAGTTTCCTCTGCTATGGTATTTACTTGATAGGCTCATTCCAAGGATTAAGAAGTAAGGCTCAAGAAACATAACTGTTAGATTTCATCATAATCATCACCTAGTTTTTTCCTCCCTACTCCTGATGGATATAGCTACTACGAACAAGAGCAGAGCTCAGGACTCCCCTTTTGGTTTGGTTTTTTTAATCTCACTTTAACGGAGGGCTCCTCAGTAAAGATATTTGACCTTGTGGGGTCACTCATCATTTTAGCACCTTTATTTTGCTTCCGTGAGACACCATTCAAATACCATTATGGACAACTCTCACCTTATTTTCTCTGTTCCCTAGAAAGCCCCTTTGGTGCAATTTGCAACTGATAATAATTTTTACTCCATCTCCCACTGATAACTTCTGGTCCACACTTCCCATCCTTTCCAAATTCTAGTTAAGAAACTTGGAAACAAGTTTCTCATTGTCCCTCCTATGGGTATTATTCAGCCTTAGAGCTCAGAAGGTATGGTTGTAAATTAATCACTCTCCCCCTTACCAAAAATGCAGGTTATGGTCGGTAATAAAATGATTTTTACGGCACACTGCCATCTCTGGTGGCATGAGGGATTGCCAAACCCCCAAAGCCCATAAAACAGCATTAACCACAGATCTCATGGGAAGTGACTTTGAGTTGAATTTAGGAAGGAGCTTGAAGCTTCTGGAATTTTCAAAGTAAGTCTCTCCCCACAAACTAGAGAGAAACAGGACCTATTGCTTTGACAATGAGGTGGGAAGGAAAACGCAGCATTACACTACTTCTTTCTTTTTTACTTCTCCCCTCAATCAAGTTTGAACACCACACCTTCAAGTGGGGCCTTCGCCTGGAGGTCGGAGGGCATATGGTGGTACAAGGCCCTACTTTGCATCTGCCTGTGGTAACTCAAAACATTTCCTCTCACCACTGGACCATGAGTTTCAGATTTTAGTGTGCATAAAGGATGCCTGGAAACAATCTTAAAGATGGAAATTTCTGGGCTCCATCCGTCAAGTTTTTGATGTCTTAGGTCTATAGCGGGTTTCTGGAATATACGTTTTTGTCAGGCGCCCATTGGTGCAAATGGTCCATATCCTTCCTTTGAGAAATACTCCTTAGGGAATTCTCATTCCTAAGATACATGGATGGAGGAGAGGGACAGATCTCAGATTATTACTTGTGCAGGAAGTGCTGAACAGAAATGGAAGAAAGAAAGATATTTTCTTCAAAGTATGCAGGAAAGAGAATCCTTGGGGAAAAAACAACCAGAATGGGGTCTTAATGACCTTGTCATTCTGAGGGAGTCAGAATGAGGAAATACCCAAGGCCCAGAAAATGACACTATCCACAAATCACCGCCTGTCCTGAAGGATTTGCTTTGCTCTGAGGATCGATTTCTTCCCTCTCGTCTGTTCAATCAGCTCCAGGATAATCTAAGCAGCCACTCCTCCCAAGGACTTCCCTGCCCTCTTCCAACTTGTCATTCTCGGCACTCCAGACGCTGCTTCTTACTCTCAGTTCCAGGCTTCAGTTTCATGGAAATAGGATGAGAACACCAGATGCATCGCTTGGAGAAGTGAAGTCTGGGAGCCTTAAAGGCCTGGTCCTCCTCCCCACCTGAGGTTGGAGGAGCAGCTCACTAGGGAGAGCTGGGAAATCGGGGCTGGAGTCTGCACTCAGGAACGGAATCCCTGTGTACAGTATCCAGGTGCATAACTGCCTCATACACCAAGGCTTCGGTCTCACTCTGCTTCAGTCCACAGAAAAATGAGTCAGGGCCCAGATAAAAATTTTCCTCTGGATCCTACTCAATGGGAAATATATTTTAAGAAGGGAAAGCTATTTTTAAAGATTGCTTTTATTAGTCTATTGATACCAGACCCCAAAATGGGTCAGCTCTCTTCCTGTGCTGCTAAAGGTAGTTTTGAGAAGTCATTAAATAAATGCAAAGTCATGCATTTGGCACTTGGAGTCCTGACCCACTCTTGTGCTCTGCTGAGGGTATGTGGTGATTTTGTTCTTAGCCTGTTTTGCTGTCAGCCAATTATTCATTCACAGAGAATCTCTGACCCCTCCATCCTAGGGTAGGCAGTCTGGAGCCCCAGCAGGATTCTCAGACTCCGTCTGCAGTTATTTTAAGAATTTCAATTACATAAGCAAGGCCCTTTTTAGAATCCCTTCTTAGGGTCAGTCTCACACAGGACAACCTTAAAATTGCTGCCATGAGCATATGAATGGCTTTTGCCATTTGGTCTTTTACAATAAGAGCTCTGAGGCTGTTACCAAGGGAAGGAGAATGCAGGTCATCTGACCTCTACTCCTACAGAGTTGCTGGGAGCAAGCCTCTTACAATGAGGAAATGGCAGAGTGAATATCCTGCTTTGGTTACAAGAAACTGAAACTCAGCTGACACTGGCTGAAACACAGAAGGCTCACACACCTCAAGTCCAGCAATAGCACTTCAAGCATGGTTCGTCCAGAGCTTAAGAGATGTCATCAAGATTCAGTCCCTTTGTCTCTAGTTCTGCCTTGCTTTGTGCTGCTTTTACTCCAGCTCAGGGCTTCTCCATGTAATATCCTCTGGCAACCCCAGACAACATCCTTTCAGTTGAAGTCCTCTGGAAAGAAATATTCTTTCTTCCCAAGAGTCCCCCAAAAGTTTTGACTTGAACCTCCTTGGATTGATTTGGGCCAAATGCCGCTTGTGCTCCATCACCATGGCTAAGGGCATGCATGCTCTGATTAGCTGATCCATAATCACGTGACCCATAATCACATGCCTCCTCTTAGAGTCAGAATCACCCACCAAAGGATGTGAACTGCAACGGGAAGGAGTGGTTCCCCAAGGAAAATAACTGTTTGGTCTTCAGAAGAAAATCAGTGGACCTCGGTGGGGGTGGGGAGCAAAACAACCCTAGTACGTATTATTCAAATAATATGGCAAAACAAAGGATGACTGTGAGGCCCCTGATGGACTTCTGGATTTGGAGGCCACCCACTATCCCCAGGGCCCTCACAATCCCAAATCTCATGTAGCCTCTGAAATATGGCCAAACGAAGAGAAGCAAAAGAGCAACAGGTACCACCTGCTTGTACTGCTGGAGAGCCCAATGTACAGGAGGACTGCACAAAAGTTTGCTCCATTCTAGCTCCTGCATATCACAAAATCTCATTTAACAAGAGAAAAATTGCTATTATTTAGTGAGCGTCTACCATGTGCTACACACACACACACACACACACACACACACACACACACACACAGAGCAAATATGCTGACATGTACAACCTATTTAGATTCATACTGCTCGTCTATGCATACTATTTAGACTCACTGGATTGGGGGCAGTGGAATAAATTAAAATTCTAAAGGCATAGCAGTGGTACAAAAGCTTCCTAAGGGTAGGGAATAGATCTTGTTCATTTCTGTAGCCTTATCGTTTTACTCTATTCTGGGAACTATGTAAAAAGTACTTTTTAAAACGCTAAATCGTTTAATCCTCACAATAACCCTAAGAAGCAGTTACAGTTTGTAATCTCCATTTTACAGATGAGGAAATTGAGGCACAGAGAGGTTACACAGGCAGTAAATGGAAGATTCAATCTCAGGCAGTCTGACCTCAGAGCCCCTTCTAGAAATGATACTAATTTTCATGAATGTAAACATGAAAATAGGAACCCAGCTCCTTAACTCACAATTTTGACAGACCATACTGGGCAGCACACCTGCACTGTCCAATGTGTTACTGGCCATATATGCCTATTTAAAATTAACTGAAACGAAATGAAAGTTTAGTTCGTCAGCTCACTAGTCATATTTCAGGTCTTCAGTAGCCACATGAGGCCAGTTCAGATATAGAACAATCCCATTCTTGCCAGAAAATTCTGTTGGGTGGCACTAGTAGATGAATTGCAAATAGCATTCCCAGCCTTGATAAGGGAAGTGGAATTGGAGCATGAAGCATCCCTACCCACTATGGTGGCTGCCCTTCCATGCTCCCTCCCTTTACATACTGTCTGTTCTGGGCATCTCTACAGTCTTATCAGGCAGGAGTCAACAGCCAATAAACGTTACCCCCTCCCCTAAGTTCTGCTGGGAGCTTTAAGGCAGGGAACCTGGCTGCATTGTTGGCAGGAGATCCTGGCAAAGGTGGGGATGGATATAAAACTCTGGTTTGATATCCTACAAGATACTGCCTGTGTGTTAAAAAAGCCCAGTCTTTGGAGACACACAGATCTTGATCCGAATCCCAGATCATCACATCCCTACAACAGGACCTCAGATAAGCATGAGCCTCAGATCGTCACCTGTAAAGTCCAGTTAATACAACTTGCCTCCTATCAGCATTAATATCCTTGACACAGTGTCTGCTGGTGGCCAAGAACTGGCAGCTGCTGAGGTCACTATTATGATGACTACATTACTCAGATGACCCAAAGTTCTCCAGCCTTCAGGAGTCACCCTTCTGTTGAAAACCAACAAGACAATATCCTGAGGCAACTCTCAACAGACCACAATCCCCTTCCTAGGTAATTTCGGGACATGCTGAAATCTGTCTTGGAGGCTTCATGGCACCCCCGACTACATTTTCAGGGTAACATGGGTCAATTTTGCCATCCTGGGATGTGTTTCCCTCTTTGTTTTATTCACTCCAAGCATGACTACAGACCCTTCTCTTAGCTCTTCAAAACACAATGACAACTGGGCTGTGGTATTTAACAGACTTAAGGAACAGAATTATAAAGCAGAAAAGGAACATTTAATATTGGATAATAACTATTACTATTGTATTTGTAGGGCCTGCGGACTGCGCACCTCCAAAGGGGGTCTCCAAGTCCTCTGATTTATCACCGTGTTACAAGGGCCATCTGACCTTCTCCTGTGATAATTATTTTGAACAGGACCTCCTTACCTATGAATAAGGCCCCTTGCCCTAGAGCTAGTGTCAAATGATCCTGCCCCAGCCCAGGCAAACACAAATTGGCCTCCATTCTTGTCCTGGAATGACTGACTCAGATAAATAATCTCTATTTCCTGAACTTGAGGGCAACATGTAGAAAGCAAGATGACAGGGCAGCTAGTGAAAGGCCAAGCCAAGGGAATATACTTGCTGATTCCTTAACTCCCTCTTCCACGACATCTGTGAGTGGATGGAAGGACATTTCTCTGCTTATATTGGGCCCTATCTGTGGCTCTTTGACCTCTTGGGTTGTTCTGTGATACAGAGCAGTCAGGAGCTAATGCAGTTCACAGTGTGGCCTAAATAGGGGCGCAGGGGCTCCTGACCACTGGCTTGCAATCAAACCACAAGCTGGATCTCACGTTCTCAACCCTTTTCTGCAGCCTTGATTGCACTGAGGCCCCTATCTATCTCTCAGAGACAGAGTCACTGGGTCTTGGCAAGAACAGAGGGCTCAGGAGAGGAAGAAAAGCAGCTACTTAATGGAAAGAAATGCTTTAGTAACGTCAGAAGAAAAATCTAGAGCTTCGTAAAAGGATTATCACATTTGAATAGCGCTTTACAAATAATAGCTCTGTATTTATTGAGATCTCATTATGTGCCAGGCACTGTGCTTGCACTTTTGAAGGCATGATCCCGTCTCATTCTTAAATCAGTCATCAAAGTAGTTATATTCTCCCTCTTTTGGGAAGCTGACGCTCAGAGGGCAAGTAATAGGATCAAGATTACTGAGGAGGAACCAGGAAAGCCACAGAGACTGGATGACTCCAGAGTCTGTATTCTCAACTTCTATCTTTGTTTTCAATGTTCTTCCAGGTATGTTGTTTCATTGACTGCAGTGAGGTGTTACCCCAGGGGGCAGGGGGAAGTATTAGCCCCATTTTGCAGAAAGGAAATGGAAACTCAGAGAATTTATATGACTTGCTCAATGGTACCTAGATCTCCTGATTTCTAGTGCGGAGAGTTTCCATTACACTGAACAGAAGTGGGAGGGCATTCACAGTACAAATTCTTCTCTGCTGGGTATTTAAAGCCCTCAAGATCCATTTTCATAGCATCTCTGTGCCAAGGCTTCTGTTGAAGTATAACATTAGTAATCATAAAAGAACTGTTATTCTGTATAAGAAGTCTAATATGTCAACTGGGCTCCAATCTAAGAGAATGAACTTCTTCCCTTTCCCTAGCAAGCCTTCTTGAGATCCAAGAGTGCTTTATCACCCTGCAGACAAAACTGACTCTCCCTTTGTTATCTGTATTGCCCCTAACCCTTTCGAAAACTGCTATTTCCAAAGGCTGTCACGAACTCTGCTCCCCTCAAAAGAAGGGTCCAGTCTCACTTTTTAAAAAAACTTTTAGGTGCCTTTGATTCTTCAAAATAGTAATTAACTAGCGATGGGTAAATTTAGCATTTTAAGGAGGAGATGGACACCCTGGCTAAGATACTATTAGAAACAGCTTTACCTACTCCCTTCACTAAGAAGTTGTCATGGTGATGAGACAGGCCATGATGAAAGGCCTAGTGAAGCTAACATCACACTTTGGTAACTGAATTCTCTGTGAAAAGCTCTTTCCATCAAGCTCAGGTGGGGACTTTGCTTGGTCCTGTGATGTGAAGGGTATTTGTGCCAATAAATTCACTTTGAATTCTGCGGATCATTGTTTTTTTATGTTACTATAGGACCCTCAAGGGGTCCCAAATATTAAAAGAAGGACAATCGTTACTTGTGGTTATGACTGCCTCTACATCTGGATTGCAAAATAGGTTGCTTCCTTGAGCCAGTAATCTCATTTTGGGGTATCTTTCTTACAGAAATAAAGTATCTATGTATACCCATTTATATAAAAATGTAGATATCTAGTATATAAATATATAGAGTATTTACTGTAACACTGTAGTGCAAAACAAAACAAAAAACCAAGTCCACGGATAGAGGGCTGGTTGATTAAATTAGACACATTTATACTATAAAGTACAACATAGCTGTAAATTAAAAAAACAACGAGTATATTAGACCTCTATGTGTGGGCCTACAGGGATGTTCATGATGTAATCGTCAAATGAAAAAACAAGCTTCAGAGGAGAGTGAGGGATATGATCCCATTTTTGTAAAATACTATGTCTAAAAACGACTTGTGGGCATTTATGTTTTTACATGTTTGAATGAGCACAGATGCCATGTTAATAGGTTAGTAGATAGCTACTACCTACTAACCTCTTAACATTGGCTTTGTTACCCAGAGGGTATGGGGAGAGATGCTTGGAGGCAAGGGCATATTAACTTTTGTGAGTCTTGTCATGATTAAGTACATATTATACTCATACTTTAAAAAAAAAATCCTATTAAATAAAGGCAATAACAAAGGGGGAAGAAGGTGATTTAAGGCAACAACTGTCCATGCATGTCACTCCTGGCCAGAGTTACCTGGGAGGTTAGCCCAGTTCCTACTGATAATCTTCTGATCTTCAGAACCAGCATCTTATGACCAAAAATAATAACTAACCCCAAGAAAAAGGTGAGGCTGGGCTGCAACCTGCTAAAGCTCTCCTTCAGAACGGCAATTCCCATGAGACTAGTGGAAGGGTTACTGTGACAAGGACCAAAGAGACAAATCTGTTATCTTTCTTCCTTCTTAGAAAGCGTCTTAAAACTGTGGGAGTGCTTCTCAAACTCAGTATTCTTGGAAAAGGAACACTCTTAAGCTTTTTGAGTGGGAGAAGAAATGCTGGTGTATTCAATTAAGCCCCGGCAGTATCTGTTTTTAAAACATCTGTTCTTTCCTCCCACCCTCCCTCCTTCCCTGCCTCCTTTTCTTTTCTTGCCTCTTTCCTCCTTCTCTCCCTCTTTCTTTTACTTGTTTTCTTTCCTTCTTTTTTTTTTTAAAAGATATTACATTATTTTAATATTTCAAATCGAGGTAATATCAAATTAACTGACTTAATTCTTTGGCTTGCAGTGAAGAAGTGCACTATTTAGTCTTTAGATTATACTCTTCACTGATTTGTAATAAGAGTTATAGTAAAATTATGTCCCCCACCCATGCCACACAGATAGAGATGGTCCCTGACTTACGACGGTTCAACTCCCAATGTTTTCACTTTCCCATGGTGCCAATGCACTATGCATTCAGCAGCACCTGCACTTGGAATTTGGATCTCTTCCTGGGCTAGCGATGTGCAGGCGCGCTCCCTGGTGATGCTCGGCAGAGGCAGCCACTGCAGCTCCCAGTCAGCCACGCAGTCACCAGGGTAAACAACCGATATATGTACAGCCATTCTGTTGTCCATTTTCAGTACCATATTCAATAAATTACATGAGACGTTCACTACTCTATTATAGAATAGGCTTTGTGTTAAATGATTTTGCCCAACTATAGGTTAATGTAAGTGTTCTAAAGAATGTTTACGGTAGGCTATGATGTTCGGTAGGTTAAGTGTATTAAATGCATTTTGAACTTGTGATATTTTCAATTTACAATGGGTTTACCAGGACATAATCTCACTGTAAGTCGAGGAAGATCTGTATATATATATATATATATATATATATATATATATATATATATATATACACACACACACACACACACACACACACACATATACATATATACTTACATATGTGCATATATATATGCGTGTCTGTGTGTATATATTTATATGTGTGTACATATATACATACGCAATATATGCAACCTGCCCTCCACATCCTGGGGTTTCACATCATGGATACAGACGGCTGACTGTACCATGACATTTCATATAAGAAACTTGAGCATCCGTGCATTTCGGTATCCAACAGGGCTCCTGAAACCCGTCTACATGAATGACTGCATATATTATGATGGAGTGCACCCTCTCTATCCCAGGTATACTACAAAAAAGTCACACAATATTTTCTATCTCATTACATTTAAAATCAAAAGTAACATGTGTATCACATGTTGAAGTTTACATACTTTCCTCAGTTTATGCTGAATTCAGCTTGCATCATAGTTTTTGGTTTCATCTCCCATTTTGGGGAATCACATACATTTCAGCAAATATGATGCCTCTGTTGGGCAGTTTATTATAGACACTTTTTCTAAAAACTGTTAATCACTCTTTAAGTGAAAAGAATCATGTATACACATGAGTCCAATTAGCACATAGTGGGGATTTAGTAAATAACTAGTCAATGTTGAATAATAGAATTATCAGAAGACAGCATCCAATGTCCTGAATACTTTCTGGATTTTTCCCAGTTATGACAGATTTTTTTTCATCTTTCCTCCTCTCTCTCAAAGAATTAGAGTTTACCCAGTTAATTTTTTTTCTCTTTCATCTCTAAGTTGGCAATCTCAAAAGCTTTCTAACTTTTGAGATTGCTATATCTAAGGTTAGGGTCTTCCCGATTGTCTTTTTCTTTGAAAGTTCAGCCCTTCTCCCTATGGGATTTGTACACGTATGTTATACTAACATTTATACAACTGTTGACACTTGAAACAACACTTATGAACTAAGCAATATCCTTAAATGCCAAAACAATCAGGAGCACAAACTGGAATATTTCCCATGTTCGTGGGCAGGTGTTAAATATCCCAAGATACCAAGTACCAACAATAAAAAACAAACTTGCTGGAGGAGTCCTCTTTGGGCGATTGGGAACCAAGGTCGTACTTTCCTGCTTGCTTATTCCTCCTCTCTTGTAACCCCACCACTTGTCATAGGATGCAGGTTGCTATGATGATAGGGGAAGAGAATATTGAATTGGGAGACCATTGCAAAAATATTACAGGGGGCACTAAAGGGTATTTTAAGTTAAATTTTTAGTTTGGCAATGATTTTAGATTTACAGAAAAGTCACAAAGATAGTTACAGGTGGTTTCCATACACCCCTCACCTATCTTTCCCCACTGTATATTACCATGGTATAGCTGTCAAACCGAGAAACTGTGTGACATTGGCTCATTATTAACCAAGCTTCAGACTTTATTTGGATTTCACCAGCTTTTCCATTAATGTCCTCTTACTGTTCTAGGATCCAATTTGGGAATTTCCATTGTATTTAGTTATTATACCTCCTACATCTCTAGTTATGCTCCCAAGTTCCCTGCATCCTGTGACCATTTCCCAAGTCTTCCTTTATTTTAGAAAGGATTGCAGTCTACTCAGGATTTTATCAAGGTTTACTCCTTTGAACTGGGCTTGACTTGTTGTATTATTGCCTTCTTCTGTGGGTTTTGTTTTTTTTTGTGTGTGTGTGGCTCTTATGAGGACAAAATATTTCTTAGGATTTATATGACTTGGCAAATAACATTTCTAGTTTTGTTCTCTTCATATTAATCCTTTGATTGTAGGAGGTCATGACGACCAAGAAGAAGATGTTTCTGGCTGGTGACATTTTTCTTCTGCTAGGTAGATAATCTTAGTTCTGGTTTAACTTATTTTACAAATAATTTAAACCTCCAGTTCCAAAATATTCAAATAGTTTAACACCACCACAGCAGATTGTGTGATATAGGTTTTTCTCCCCCCCATTTCCACCTTCAGTGCTCTACAAATAGATAATAGTTTCCTTTAACAAGGTTCTTTAAACAATCTGTTTGGTGCCGCCCCATAAGCTCCACACCCCAATCTGTTGTTTTAGCTCCAGTTATTTTAGTGCTGAAGTTCTTGCTGAAGCAGAATGTCCAAAATCAATCTTGTTGCTTGATTTTTGTCACCACCTCTCCATAAGATCTGTTTTGAGTTCCAAATTAAACATATATTTTAGAAAGCTTTCTGTTTTATCCTCTTTACACAGAATCAGAGTATACATTTTGGAGAGAGAGATCTGGACTCAAATTCCAGCTCTGCCACCCACTCTATGACCTCAAGCAAGTTACTTACATCCTCTGAGCCTCCATTTTCCCATCTGTAGAATGCGGGACATGGCTTCACTCCTGGATTGGATTTTCAAAGCCCTTCACATTTTCTGAGCTGTTCTCTTGGTGGCTATCGCTATTACCCTAAGGTTAGCCAAGAATAAAATAAGCTAAAAATAAAGATAGCTGCTTCTGGTTCTCTTTCTCCATGCATCACTCTCAGATACCTGGAGAATTAAAAGAAAGGGGTAGGCGTGAGAGGGACGCCCGACTGTGAGCCAAAGGTTTGCAAAAGGTGGCTTCCGGTGGACATCTGGAAAGGGGCGGGGCTGCTGAGCTGGCAGGCAGGTGGGAGGAGCCTGCCGTTAATGGGGGCGGGGAACGGAATGGTCAGCAGATCTGCTCTATCTTGTAGAAGGCTGCTTCTTGTTCGTATCCTTTGCCACTGAGTTAGACGAGGTGTGAGAAGTCTGGTCCCTGTGTTTGAATTTTCTCCCTAGAGTGGGGCCCCCTTCATCTCTCCGTGCCCATGGGACCACTCCAGCCATCTTCTCTGAACTCTGGAACCTCTGCTTTGACAAATAATCCATAAAATTGGACTCTGGACCCTGTCGTAGATCCCGCGCATCCTTCATATTTTAAGAAGTGCACTTTGGGCCATTATTTCTGGTGGTTTACAGAAGTATAGCTAAGCTACATCTACAGTCTGAAATATAGATTCACATTTTACATTATTGTTTTCCCATCTAAACAGTCCTTGTTCATGAAGAGTATTTTCACAGCTCTCCTGATTGGGAGGTTCAGTCACTACAAATTTTTTTTTTTAATAAATAAATTTTTTTTATTTATTAAAAAAAGAAAAAAAAGCAAGAAAGAAATACCCCTTAGCCCTCAAACAAGTAGTTGATCTATCTTGGAAAACTTTCAAAGATCATCTTTTTTTTTTTTTTTAACATCTTTATTGGAGTATAATTGCTCTACAATGGTGTGTTTGTTAGTTTCTGCTTTATAACAAAGTGAATCAGCCATACATATACATATCTCCTCCCTCTTGCATCTCCCTCCCATCTTCCCTATCTCAGCCCTCTAGGTGGTCACAAAGCACCAAGCTGATCTCCCTGAGTCACTACAAATTTTGTGGAAAGGAACAAAGAATGAGCTATTGCAGTACTCCCAGATCTGTCACCTGATGCTCTCTACTTTGAAGTATTAGCTTGGCTGTCCAATTCAATGCATATTTGGTGGGTACTTACTCTGTGGCAGGTACTATGTTAAGGGCAGTGCTGCTGTGTTGGTTAAAAGAAATACTTTTAAAGCACTTAGCACAGGTCCTAATACATGTTCAGTGCTAAAATGTTTGCATTCATTCCGCTTCTCCTTTGCCCACACTCATTGATCTATTGATCAGAATGGTTAACAGGGCCCAGTGCAGTGGCTTTCCATATTTATGGAAGGAATCAAAGAAGAAATGTTGAAATATTCACATCATTTCTCTTTCCAACCTCCTGCCGTTTAGAGGAAACATATGAGGTCGAGATAGCCAGGGATTAAGAGAGCAGACAGTAGTGTCAGACAGCTTCTTCTTCTTTTGTTTTTTTTTTTTTGCTGTACGCAGGCCTCTCACTGTTGTGGCCCCTCCCATTGCAGAGCACAGGCTCCAGACGCGCAGGCTCAGCGGCCATGGCTCACGGGCCCAGGTGCTCCACGCCATGTGGGATCTTCCCGGACCGGGGCATGAACCCGTGTCCCCTGCATCGGCAGGCGGACTCTCAACCACTGCGCCACCAGGGAAGCACTAGACAGCTTCTTCTTGAGTACCGTTCTGCTGCTTGCTATGTGGGTAACCTTGGGCAAATTACTCAACATTTCTGAGCTTCACCTTCTTCATCTATGAAACTGCGATTACAGCAGGAACTACTCCATAGAGAGGTGAGACTTCAATAAACAGATGTAGAACCTTTAGCATAGTGGTTGACATGCAAATAAGTATTTGACAAACAGGTGTTGTTATTATCATTGGTAAGAAATTATATTCTGGGAAATGGATACTAATTATTTCATAAGGTCTTAACAGTAGAAAAAGCTAATCTAAGAGGGTTGTGCATAAGTTTACCTTTCTAAGAGAGTCAGTTATCAGTCTAAATTTCTATTTTCAAAATAGTTGCACGTGTCTAGTTTTTTGCCACGTGCCATAGGGGGATCTCAACCTGCTGGATGATGCTCTTTGCTCCTGAGAGCTTCCTAATTGTTTAAAGTTTGCAATAAAAAGAGAGTGAAAGGGTAAATATATTGTTTGTGAGGGATATTTGTCATTCTGGGCAGACAGTACTTTTCTAAGACATTTCTACCTTGGGCATTACCTAGTCCCATTAAAATGGAAATATCAGCCTTAAACAGAATGTTATTACTGTCTAATTGAAATCTTTGATGAATGAGTTGAAGGAGAGAAAGAAATGATAGGTGGTGTGAGGAAGAAATTAATAAAAGATTAAATTCCAAGAAGATTAATTCAGAGGCGATTTGTAGTATAGATTAGAAGGGGAAAAAAGCCCCAGAGGAAGATTGTTAAGGTAATTACAGTATTTGTAACATAATCTGATTTCCTTTTCTTGAGAGAGCCACTAGCCTGGTAAACTGGGGATTTTAGTAAATTAATTAATATCCTGCCTTGATCCTTAAAGGATTCAGAGTGGCTTAAGACCTGCAATATTGCTCTCATTAGAAACTTTGGGTTTTATTGTAATATAGTTCATTCGTTCATCCATGCATCCCACACGTGTGAACTGGTGGTCTGCTGCTTGCCAGGCACCGTGCTGTTGTTGCACATATATTACTTGGTAATATGATCATGCCCCTTGACCCCGTTGAGCATACAATTCAATTCTAGCTGATCAGAAAGTCTGTGTATCATTTTGTTCTCTCTTGGATTTAAGCTAAACGTGATGCATATTATAAAGTTTT
Source organism: Tursiops truncatus (assembly GCF_011762595.2). Taxonomy (NCBI): domain Eukaryota; kingdom Metazoa; phylum Chordata; class Mammalia; order Artiodactyla; family Delphinidae; genus Tursiops; species Tursiops truncatus. The sequence continues at coordinate 76,177,144 of NC_047043.1, forward strand.
ATTTTTTAAAATTATTTATTTAATTTATTTATTTACTTTTGGCTGCGTTGGGTCTTCCTTGCTGAGCAGGCTTTCTCCAGTTGCAGAGAGCGGGGGCTACTCTTCATTGCAGTGCGCGGGCTTCTCATTGCGGTGGCTTCTCTTGTTGCAGAGCGCGGCCTTCAGTAGTTGTGGCTCGTGGGCTCTAGAGTGCAGGCTCAGTAGTTGTGGTGCGTGAGCTTAGTTGCTCTGCGGCATGTGGGACCTTCCCAGACCAGGGATCGAACCTGTGTCCCCTGCACTGGCAGGTGGATCCTTAACCACCGCGCCACCAGGGAAGCCCGCATATTATAAAGTTTTAAACAAACTTCTTTGGTTCAGAACACTGACATGCTTCTAATCATCTGAAAGTGGCAATCTTTTGGAGAAAAACAGATTATCCCAGGAAGAGGCTGCCCATCTTAGGAGCTACATGAAAGACTCAAGTCTCAGGAGACGATCAGTCATCATGATTAATCTTGCCAAACAGCTAAGGTTAGATTGGCGTTTAGAGCCCAATTCAATGTGATTAAACCAGCCAAGGTGACAAAATATAATACCACATAAACTCATTTGATTTCTCCCATTCCCAACTAGTAAATCTTGACATCTTGAATAACAGTTTAATCAAATAAGCAAAGGTTCTCTCTAGTGTAACTCACGAGGGTAGTCAAAATAAAGAGGTAATGAGTGGTTTCGTGACTTTGACTTACCTCATTCAGACAAAGGTATAGGGGAACGGTAGAAGCTGAATAAATTACTAACATAAGGGAATACTATTAGTAGCGGCAGTTATAGCTGTAGCTAACATTTACTGAACACTATGTGTCAGGCACTGTGCTGAGTGCTTTACGTACGTGATCTTGTTTAATCCCCAAGAAAACTCTATGATAGAGTATTTTATTGAACAGATGATACATTTTAGGTTCAGAGAGTTTGAGTAACTTGTCTAACACAGCTTATAAGTGGGTGAGTAGGGATTCAACCCAAGTTGGTCTGACTGCTGAGACATTGCCAAAGTATTATATACTGCTTCCCTATGTGAGCTTTCTCCTCTGCCATCTTCTAGGGTTGGCCAGTGGATTTTTAAAATTTCCTGATAGCATCTAACTTTTATTAACTCCTAGGTCGACCTGAATGATTTATGGGTATTAACCAGCGTTCAGGGTAGGGAGGGCTCAAGAGAAGTCTGGGATGGTTATAGGAAGGAAGACTTGAGCCAAGACTAGAAGGATGAGTAGGTCTTGAATGGGTGAGAGGGAGGGGGGTTATGCTGCTCCTGGGAGCTGAGATGGGGAGCCACTGAGACAAAGTTCAGAGCTTGAGCTAGTTAGGGTAGAAGGCTCATGTTGAAGAGTAAAGGCAAAAACATCAGATTAGCAAGGTGGAGACAGAGTAGTGAAGGCCTTGTATGCCAGGAAGAGGACATGCACGAGGAAGGAAAAATGGAAGTTTTATGTGGTAGGTGGATTCCATTTTTTGACCCCCATTAAGGGCCTCCTTGTACCTATTGCCTTTGCAATGTGACTTTGCAACATTTCCCATTAAGTGATGGAGTTCAAGTTCCCTACGTCTTGAATATGGGCTGGCCTGTGGCTTGCTTTAGCCAATAGCATGTGGCAGACAAATGGTATACCGTTTCTGAGTTTGGGCTTTCAAGACACCTTATGTGCTTTTACTCTCTCTTTTGGACTCATGCAGTGAGAACAAACTCAGGCTAGCCTGCTGGAGGAGGAGAGACTGCACGGAGGAGAGGTCATCTGAGACCAGCCAGCCCCAGCTAACCCACCAGCTGACCTCAGACATAAGTGAACCCAGCTTAGATGGGTTGAATCCAGTCCAGATCAGCAGAAACACCCAGTTGACCCATAGATGTATGAGCACAAATAAATATTACTTCACTGTGTACCAATGAAGTTTGGGGGTTGGTTGTTACTCTATTGTGCCATAGATGACTGATATAGTACAGCTCTTTATGGATAAAGATGCAAAACTATAACTTCCTTTCCTGTTTCTTAAAAATGCAAACAGTCTAGGAAGTTAATAATGGTGACCATTTATTGGTCACTTTGTATGTACCTACCAGGCACTTGTAACATCCCTATGAGATAGGTAGTCATATATATTTTTTATTTTTTCCCATTTTATAAGCAAGAAAACTGAGATTCAGAGAGTTTTGCTCAGGTAACATGTAAGATGAAAGAGATTCAGGACTTGAAACAAGGTTTTCTAAATCCTAGGCTGGTGTTTTCCCCATGAAATTCTATGAAGGTCAGAAGTCTGGAAAGTCAGGAGAATAATGCAGACATAGCATATCTGGATTGTATCAAATCAATGTGACAAATGTTGTCACAAAATTAAAAAAAAAAAGGAGAAGAAATGGACCAGGACAATAGTACAGGTAAGTGGAGTGGATGAAGCACTTGCTTCCAGAAGAGCTATTTAACTGCATTTGTACCAACCGAGAAGTCTATGTATAGATATATATTTTTAAAATATGACTCCATCAACATTTTTCTCAATGACTTGTTACTGAACAAATCTGTAGGTGACAAAAACTGGGAGGAATTCTAAATACCCTAACAGATTCTAAGCATCTCAGATAATGAAATCAAATGTATTTTAAGGTAATCAATTCCACAGTTACCTAAAACCAGATTACGACTACCCAAGACGAGGAAGCCACAAGCCATAGATAGGGCTTCTTCTAACTCCCCGACTGCCCAGAGAAGGTGGATAGAAGTCCTGGCCAGAGCACCCCACCCTACGACCAGTCTACCTCCTTCTACCCCACGTTCTCCCAGAGAGAGAAAAAAAGGAGCATGGATTGTGGGGTGATTCTGGCCTGGGTTCATACCCCAGCTGCTCCATTTAAAGCTCCATAACACTTAAGCTCTCTGAGCCCCATTTACCTTATTTGTAGAATGAAGAAAATTATACATATGCCACTGTGTTCCCGTGAGAATTAAATAAGCTGTACTATGCCTAATTAATACCAGGTAATTCTAAGTCCTCTAACTGGTTAAAGCATTCAATAGAATAAATGTCAAATGGGGTGATTTTGGCTACAGCCATTCATGTGGTGAAGATACGTGGCATTGTTCTGTAAGCAGCGGAGGGTTGTGAACTCCATGTATAGCCCCTGACACAGTGCTTGGTCTGTTATAGGTGCTCAATAAACGTACTGATATCTATGTGAGGGAAGGAAGAAACCTGGGAGACATGGGGGTGGGCGTAAGGGGGTCTGGGGGCGGATAGTACAAAGAACCAAAGAGAAAGCAATCAAGTTCCAAACTGAATGTTAAAGACAATGAAGGGGAGTAGACACTGTATATGTCCCACCCAGGTCCCCTAGAATCCCTATCACCTGGGCCCCTCCCCTGTCTGCTGGGTGAGCCAGCACCTGCTATCTTTGGCCTGGCGCTACCAGAGCTGCTTCAGGTAGAGAGGTGGCATTCCTCAGGGCATCCTATAGAGCAGGACTAACGGGTGTGGGGTATGAAAGCCCAGCTCTCCTGCCTCGGGTAGCGACAAACTCTGAGAGGTAATTTAGGGTCCAGACCTCTCTGGCACGACCAGTCTGAGGCTGAGATTTTGTCTGAAATGGCACCTGTGATTGGCTTTCTTCCCATCCCCTGTCCTGATTCCCCTATTCCTTCACTGGTTTCTCCTAAGAGCACTGAAGAAATCACTTGCAAATGAATCATGGTCTTGGGGTCTCCTTCAGGTGTACAGCATAGTGAGTCAGTATATTAGCAGATTATACTCCATTACAGGTTATGACAAGATACTGGGTATAATTCCCTGTGCTGTACAGTAAATCCTTGTTGCTTATCTATTTGATATATCGTAGTTTGTATCTGTTAATCCCAAACCCCTAATTTGTCCCTCCCCCATTCCTTCTCCCCTTTTGTAACCACAAGTTTGTTTTCCATGTCAAACAAATCTAAGTCTGTTTCTGTTTTGCAAATACATTCATTTGTATCACTTTTTAGATTCCACATACAAGTGATGTCATATAGTATTTGTCTTTTTCTGACTTCTTTCACTAAGCATAGTGTACTCTAGGTCCATCCACATTGGTGCAAATGGCATTAATTTCATTCTTTTTTTATGGCTGAGTAATATTCCAACGTACATAAATTTTTATGTAAAGTAACATGGGTCTGCAACTCAGATTTCTGCTCAGTGTCAAGGCTTGATGTCCCCCTCTCCTTACTCTGGAAGTGATTCTGTAGGAAGAGGCAAGAAGTTACACTTGGACTCTCAAGAGCTTTCCTACGTAAAAGAGGATTTAGCAGAGAAGTCAGGGCAGGTGGGCCCTCAGTCTGTGTACATGGAGATTATGGGGCAAACACAGAGGATGTCATTAACCCAGCCACCACAAGGGATGAAGCAGGAGCCATAAGCCTTTTCCTTTCATAAGGAGAGGCAGATGGCCCATACTTCCCACCAAGCTTTAATTCTTTCCAGCCTGGGGGGGTCCCTTGGGCTGCTTCCTCTCATCCTGTTACCCACAGCCTCATTTTAGAGGAACTTCTCAGCTCAGTGAACCTCAGACTCGTTCTTGGAAGTTCAACTTCTGCTCCCTCCCCATCTGCCAGTGTCTGTAGGAAAAGGGTCTACTGCACCAGCTGATGGATAACTTGTTCAACGAATGATAACTGCAAACGCAGCTCCCCGGAGAGGAAAAAAAGAGCCTTCTTACTGGAGGATGTCAAGGCATAGAGTTTGGGTGCAGGACTTTGGAGTTTGTGTCTCAGCTTTACCACAAATCTTTGTTGGGAGGTGATCGAATGTCTAGGTGGATGACTTCTTCGCATAATAATAATCACAGCTAACATTCATAGAGCCATTGGTATATCCCAGGCACTGCCCTAAATACTTTGTATTCATTACTTTTCACGATCTTCAAACAACACTACGGGTATATGCTGTGATTATCTCCATTATAGAAACCGTGGGACAGGAATTTTAAGCAACTTGCAAAATTCAAACAGCTATAGGTAATGGAGGGATGATTTGAGTCCAGGGAAGTTGGTGGAAAAGTCGACGTGCTTAACCACTCTTCTACTGCTGCTCACAAGTTTTTATCTTGTTTATCCTTCATCTTATTAGTACTCTAACTGGGAATTGTTGTGGGCATTGCTCTGACCTCTGATTTATTGTCTTGGAGCTCTAGATGATATTTAACAGTATCATCTAATACTAATCTAATAAACTAGTTTAATTGGATGACATAAACACTGTGCAGTCTTCTGAAACCAGAACACTAAATCATCTCGACGAGCCTAGCAGTTACTTTCTAAACATGTATTTCACAGGAGCCACAAAAAATTTCACCAGGAATCCCATGCAGCTTTTGGCTCAAATTGCTTCAAATCTTATTCAGAGGACAATCAATGGTTTCTCTAAAATATCACATGATTTCGTCCATTGGCACCTCACAACACAGGACCATCCAAATCTCACTGGGGTGAGCCATGGGCGATAAATTCTGTAATAACTGTTCTCTCGGTTCCCAGCTATTTCTATGAACATGGTGCACACCCACAAGTTTCTTAACAAGCAGCAATTTATAGTGCTGATATTTTGTTGGGAGAAGGGTTGTTACTTCCAGAAGCTCTCCGGGAGCTCCAAAATTGGTCATTATCGCCAGACATTGAATCACAATGTGGTTTTTTACTCTCAGACTTTCCCAGTAACTTCATCCAAGAGAGGCAGAATTTGGGGTGTGGAAAGAACATGAGACTGGAAGCAGGAATGGCAGATTTAGTCCGAGCTTTGCCTTTGCACAGATTCATTCTTTTCAATGGGTCTCAGTTTCATCTTCCATAAGACAAGGTGTTTGACAAGTTCTTACAAACTGGCATTCTTTCATTCATGCCACAAAAATGCACTCTGGGTTTCTAGGAGTCAGTTCTCTCCGAGACAAGGAAACCACATGGGGAACAAAACATCCATCATTTCTTGCCCTCATGGCACTTATATTGTATAGCAAGATTGTATTTCCCCAAAATGGTCCAGTGATATTTCTAGCCCCATACATTCTTCCACAAAGAGAACTTTGTCACTCTTCTACCCAGGGCGGAGCCTATTTCTTTCTTGTTGTACCTGGGTGGGCTCATGACTGCTCCAACCAATCAACTGTGGCACAAGTGATGCCTCAAGGCCAGGTCACATTGCCTGGCGCTTCCTCTCTCTCAGGATGCTCACCCGGGGACCCAGACACCTCCATAGTGAGGAAGCCCAAACTAACAAATGTACAGTGACCACATGATTCACAGGCCCATATTCACAGGCCTGGAATGTAGTAAGTACTTATTTATTATTGGCTATTACTACCTTAGCATAAAGTAAGCAAAAAATATTTTCAGCAAGCAAATTAAAATGTCAGACACAATATAGTCCCTCTTATCTCACACCAGTCTTGCACCTCTGAGGGAGATGAGGAACAAGAATCAGAGATTAACTGGTCCAAGGTCATGCAGGTGGAAAGAACAGAATTTTGAGACAAACCTCAATTTTCCTGATGCTAAGGCCCCTTCCTATAACACCACAGGATTAAACAACCATGAGTAGGCTTGTGCTTTGTCTTACAGGTGTAAGACCTATGCCTTCTTTTGTCAACTGACATTTTCTTTAAATACCTAAGAATCTACTGAAAGTGATATTTCAAATATCCCACTGGAAACGCAGCTGTGGACTAAATAAATGAGTCATGTTAGTAAATAGGGAAGTTGAGGAGTGTTACTCAGTAACTGACAAAGAATAAATATTTAATATTCCTCAATTCAAATATGGCACGGAAATGATATACATACATAGTGTTCTGTGCACTTAAATGCAAACAAGGATTTCAGAGACACTGCCAACCTTTCATCAGAATCTGGCTCTAATTAAAGACATTTTCCGTAGGTGTATCCCTATGCAGCTTGCAAGCAGGCACCCAGTCTGTTGGGACTGAGTAATTGGCATTTTACTTCTTTTCTCCCTCTCTGTTTTATACTTGGACTTCACTGATCATCGTTTCTCATGATGGGCAAAAGGTGACAGGGCAGGCTAAGAATGGGGAGGAGGTGGGGCAGGAGGACGGGGGTCCCAGATCGGGACGGGGGATGCCCGACTTCCAGACCTAGGTGTGTCTCTGCCTCACTGGGGGACCTCAGGCTCTCCAATCCTCAACTTCCTCATTTTTAACGTGAATCAAGGTAGACTAGCATTGAGAGACAAAATATATTTATGTGCCAACTCTAATTACTAACAGCTGCCCTGAAGGCTGTATGGGGAAGAATCCTGAGGTATATACAGGTTAGGCAGGAAAGAGCTTTGTGTTTGATTAGCTATGTCTGCCGTAGGAGAGGAAAGATACAACCTGCCTTAAAACAGCAGAATGATTAGACAAATTGAGAGAAGTTGCCTGGGGACTCTGGGCAGGGGAAGGTCAGTGAGCAAAGGCACAGAGTAAACATTTGCTGCTGGTCCCTGGGGAGAACCAGTCAACAAACTTGTTGAGATTGAGCCCTTTTTCTATACTTCCATCATGATAGTTTCCATTTGTATTTCATTACATTTACACACCTATTTCTCCTTCAGGAGAGTAAGCTACTTGTGGACAGGAACTATCTAGATCTCATGCTGGAGATACAGCAGGGACAACTGCTCAATATTTAGATTCTGGAGTTAGAAACGTGTGACTTTGAATCTTGACTCCGCCATTTTTTAACTGTGTGACCCATAGGAAGGTTGACACCTTCTTTTTGTTCTGAGTTCCTCGATGGTAACATGGATGATAATAGTACCCACCTCCTACACGTATAAACACAAAATAGGTTAGCGCAAATAAATTGCTTAGTCTAGTACCTGGCCTGTGTTAGGCAGTTGATAAATATTAGTTATCATGATCCCGATTATTATTATTATTACTTTCAGAATGCCCAGTGGCTAGAACATGGATGGCACATGGTAGGAACATGATAAATGTTCTCTGCACAAATACATAGGTCCATGGATGCATGAATGGACTATTGAATGTAAGGTGGGAGTTCTTACATTTCAGGTCAGTTTTAGGTTCTGGAGGAACCTGAATATCGTACTAAGGAAGTGCATTAAATCCTGAAGGAGAAAGGGCCATTAAACGTTTGGTGCAGGAAGACAGTACACAGCAGCCCTGGGTCCTCCCGTTATTGGCAACAGAAAGGGTGGGGTGGGCACACTACTAATCAGACCTAGAGAATTTGTGAGGGCTCAAGGGTTACACCATTATGTACCCACTGCCTGTCTCACCAGGGGCTTGTTAATCGTGCACGTGGAGCTAGTGCAGCACTGAAACCAAGCAATCAGAGAAGACAAATCACTTCTAAAGATTTCTTTTTTTTTTAAATTTTTTTTTGGTAAATCTTCATTGTGTGGCTTGACTGTTGATCAAATTATGTAACAGTCATTTCCACTTCATTTGGGGTTGTATGGAAACAGTCTCCTGCTGCAAGATTGACTGACTGCTGTCGGAATGTAATTTGAAAGAGATGAAAAGGGAAAGAGCAACACAGCTAGAGTTTGGGCTACTTTCATGGTCCCTGGGGCTGTGGGGGTCTTATCATCTGGGCTCTCTCTTAGCCCTTCACTGGTCACATCAAGTGAGGTCAAGCACTAAGAATGGAGGATGATGAGCCTGGGCAAGTCCCTGCTGTCACTTACTAGTGAGGTGACCAGGACTATTTCCCTAATCAGTTGGAGAGTCAGTATCTACATAGGTAGAAGTATAGAACTTGCAGAGTGCTGGTGAGGATTCACATTTATGGCGGTCACAACCAGTGGATTATCCATCCTGCTGTTTCTGGTCACACAGAGGTAACAAATAAATAGCAATAATTTATTATTATTATTCAGCTGTTAGATCCTCTTAGTACATCTCCTTCCCTGTACTTCCACAATAAATATTTACTTATGTGCTTCATCATTGCCCAAATAGTCTGCCTTCGTGAGAGACCAGTTGGTAACAAGGAACTGGACCTGCTCAAGCTTGCCTAAGAAAAAGGGAAATTTATTGCAAATAAAAACACACAGACAAAAGAGGCAATCTCACAGACATCTAAGGGTCAGAAATAACAGTCTGGTCACATAGGGACCAGAAGTGGAAATTTGGAAGACAAAATTACTCTCTGTCTGTCACTGCCTTTGCTGGGTTTCACCTCTCTCCACCTCTTGAGGACTGGGTTGTTCCCCTCATGCTTGCTCATTTCCCTATTGACTTGTTGCTTCAGTTTGCCAGTGGCCTAACGTGGCCACCAGCTATAAGATTACAGGCATTTATGGCTGCAGGCCACAATTCAGACTACGTCTCCTAAGACTTCTCCAAGGGATGGGATGACTGGCTCAGATCCAGTCGATATAGTGGTTCCTCTTGGGTCAGATGTTCACCCTGGTCCGAGCAAGGGATCATATAGCACATTGAACAGCCACTGCCAAAGTCAGCGGGAGAGAATGGGTTCTTTGCAAGATGGTGTGCACAAAGTGAAGAAATCAACAGACCCATCCTCTGTATAGAACAGTGGTCTTCAGACATTTTGGACTGTGACTCTGTAAGAAGCACATTTTCCCTCATGCCCCATCAGACACACACACACACAAGCCAAACAAATATTTACTAAAGTGACACTTAAATGTGATGACTGCTGATATATACTGAAATTTCTGAATCTTTTTTTTCTGTTTCATTCTTTAAAAGTGCTGGTCATGAGTGATTCAACTGATTTCACAACCCACTAAAAAGCTGTGACTCACAGAAAAAAGCTGACACAGGTCATTGGAATAGCCTGCTAATTAACCTTCTCTTTCAAGTCTATTCTATAGACCCTTATCTAATTAACCTTCTTTGAAGCCCAGATCCTATGAAACCATCAGATTGTCCCTCATACCTATGGAGCTGATGAATCCTAAATGCCTTCACCGCTATACTCTGGCTTCATCAACCCCTTCTTAACTTTATGTGCTTGACAAAAATCTATACTCTGGTGAACTAAATCTCCTCTATATTTTCCTGTCTCCTACTTTTTCCTACTGTTTGGAGCACCCTCTCATATATTGCTGCTTCCAAATCTTGCTTATTCTTTAAGGCTCGACTCCTAGTCTACCACCTACATCATCTTCCTTTAGTTTCTCAGTCAGATGTGGCTTCTGCTTCCTTTGAAACCACTTCCTTTGTGGTTGAAGTAATGAATGAAGTAATTTTCATTGTCTAATCACTGCTGGAACTGTATTATACTTGCACGGATACTCACTTTCTTGCCCCACGTAGGATTGCTAGATGTAGATGGGGAGCAACAGGATATCTAGTTAAATAATAACTAATCTTTTAGTATATCTAAGTCTTGCCTGGGATATACTTATCTGACATTAAAATTTAACTGGGCTTCCTGAATTTTATCTGGCAACCCAAGCCCCACTGAACTGTAACTTCTTGAAATTAGGTACTACGTCCAATTTGCTTCTGCTTTTCAGGGATGAGAGTGGCCCACAAACCCCGATTAAGAGTAAATTATTCTTGGGCTTCCCTGGTGGCGCAGTGGTTGAGAGTCCGCCTGCCGATGCAGGGGACACAGGGTTCTGTGCCCCGGTCCGGGAAGATCCCACACGCCGCGGAGCGGCTGGGCCCGTGAGCCATGGCCGCTGAGCCTGCGCGTACGGAGCTTGCGGGTCCGGAGCCTGTGCTCCGCAACGGCAGAGGCCACAACAGTGAGAGGCCCGCGTACCGCAAAAAAAAAAAGAATAAATTATCCTTAGATGTCCTCGCTGTTTTCCTAGATGCTATTAAAATACTCTCATATATTGAGCCAAAAAACATTCAAACTTGTCACCAAATTCCCCCAACAGCAGAAAAGAAATCACCCTAAGAGCAGGAAAAAAGGGTTGTATGACGGAAAATGAGTTCCACAAGCATACACACACACACACACACACACACACACGCACACACGCATGCACACACACAATTACTCTCACAGTCTATAATAGCTCTGTTTTTAATGTCTTAAATTACTCATGAAGGAATAAAACTTGATGCTCAGAAAAATTAAAATAGCTCCTTTTACCTTGTAGCTTTGCATAACTCCCACCCAGGCTTGCTTATCTCTGGAGAGATCCCAGCTGAAGAAGTACCAAGTAGGTTGGTTGGTGTCACAGTTGAGTGATGGAACAGGCTGGGGGCGGCTCTGGAAGAAGATGGTGCTGGAGAAGACCCAGCCCCAGAGCGTGTCTCTGAGCGGGAGGCCGGAAGTAAAGCCAGTGCAGTGCTCCCTGAACCTGATTCATCAGGAGATTCACCTGTATATTTAACATGAGCCTTCTGCAGTTGGAACCGTTAGGCAGCTTGGAGACACATGGGTATGAGAGGAAAAAGCATGGGCTTTGCAATCAGAAAAAGGATCCCTGTCTTGACTCTATAGCTTACTACTTAGCTGTGTGGTCACGGCCAGTCATTTCACCATTCTGAACCTCAAATTCCAGTAAAATGGTTATTAGAATAGTTTCTTGTTTGTTTGTTTCCGGGTTGTTTTGTTCTGTTTTGTTTGCAGAAAAGCCACAGCTAAGAGAAGTCTGGACTCCCACAGTCTTCCCATGCGTCTGCTTGCTCTAGCACAGTGGTTCTCAAAATGTGGAACTCCAACCGAATTCTCAGCATCACCTGGAAACTTGTTAGAAATGCAAATTCTCAGGCCCCACCCCAGACCTACTGAGAGAAGCTCTGCGGGGCTCAGCAATTTGATGTTTCCACAAGCCCTCCAATTTTGAGTGCATCAGAGGGCTCTGGGGGTTTCTGATTTAGCTAATTCTACTCCAAATTATCATGTGCAAATTCTTGCTATTTTCCACGTCTTTGAGGGATCGATTGAGTGTATTAAGCTAATTAAAGATTTTAAAATAAAAGGACACCTTTTTGCTATCAGCATCTATTTGATTTCAAATCTCTTTACCCACTGGAACAAGGAAGTAGGATATTTGAAATAGTCTGTTCAGAAACAGACTTTTGACTCATTTAATCATATAGTCATTGATTCAAATACCTTATATCTCAAGATGATCCAGGAACTGTTCTGGATGCTGGGCTATGGAGGTGAAAACACGAGAATCAAAGAGCAAAACCTGCCTGGTCGCTGTCCCTGCCCTCAGGGAGCTTATAAACTAGTGGGGCAGAGAGACGTTTATCAAAAATCCACAGACAAATGGAAGCTTTCAACCAAGACAAGAGCTAAGAAGGAGAGACATGAGGTGTGGAGAGGGGCTGTAATAAAAGGTGAAATCCAATAAAGAAGGACCTTATGGTCATTTCCTTGAGGAAGCGTCCCTTGAGTGAGCTCTGAAGGATAAACAGGAGTTAGTGTGCAAAGTAGGTGAGGGAAGGTCCTTCCACATAGAGGTACCAGCTTGTGATAAACCCCATGCAGAGGGGAGTGTAGCCGAAGGAAAGAAAACAGGGGGTGTATGGGTTTAAGATCCAGATTGACAGGTGAGCTGTGGCCAGAGCAGATTAGCCAAAAAGGCCAAGTTTAGATGCTCTGCCTTCTCCTCAAGAGCAGAGGGAAACACTTTGGTTTGCCCACAATTAAATTCCTGTATTGAGTGCCTCTTGGGTAAAACCTCTGTGCCTTTACACTGTCAGTGGTCCTCAACCAAGGGTGTTTTGTCCCCTTGGGAACATTTGGTCATGTCTGGAGATATTTTTGGTTACCACAGTTGTTGTGGGGTTGGGGAGGAGTTGAACTGACATCTAGTGGGTAGCATCCTTGATACTGTTAAATATCCTACAACGCATAGGACCATCCCCCAAACAAAGAGTTACCTGGTCCAAAGCAGCCATGTGCTGAGGCTGAGAAACCCTGGACTAAGCAAAGAAAAGACTTGTAGGTGTCTATTTTTTAAAAACCTAAAAAGCATTTTTCCTCCAAAGAGAATACCGCTGTGCTGTTAAAACAAAAACAAAAAACTTACTGGATCTCAGTGGTTCTTCTCTAAAATACAGAAATACTCTGGCTCAGAAAGAGAATTCGGTCTTAATAAAACACACACACAAATACACACATACACACACAGTGCCTCCATGTTGAAGTCTTCACATTTTTCAATTCTATAACTGATAGACAAGTATTCAGCAAACGTGATAAGGTGTTTGCTTCTGCAGGGAATTTGTTCCTTGAAAACACAGGCACGCAAATACATTAAAAAAAAATACTCTGAAGTTTGAGAGAAAGGAAAGAAAGCCTCCTAGGCATTTCCCTGATAGAAGACTTGCAATTGATCGACAGAGAGTAGTAACTATTTCCTGGCAGGGAAAGAGGATGGATTTTGAACATAACTGCGCATTTCTTTTTACCAAGGCTTTGGTGCAGCCTGAAAGGCGTCAGCAGACTGTGTTCAAGAGGATGGGAGACAGCCCATTCGCCACAGGAGGCATCTGCTGAGGCGTGAGAGGGAGGCCGTCTCCTTTAACCCTTCCCTTTGCAGTAGGTACATCGCCAAATGCCTAGGGACCATGACCGCAGCCGTCTCGTGATGTCCTTCTGTTTTGTTTCAGTTCATTTCACAGCTTGTTTCCTGGCTCTGTTTGTCTTCCCTTCCGTCTGCCCACCCAGTGGACTCACCCAGGCAGAACGGTCTCTGACCAGGTCACACAGATCTGCCGGCATCCTCAGAACCTGGGACCGGGCCCTCCAAAGAGAAAAGAGAGAGATGGGAACACCAGGAGGAAGAGAACACAGCAGCCACGGCAGAAGGACTAAAAAAATATCCAGACACATGTCTGCCTTTGGCTTTGGGCATCTACCCAAATTGCTAGTGCTGTTACGTCAGCAGCTGCTGTGGCCCCTGCTGCTGCCACAGCTGAAGCTGCTACAAAGTAGCTCAGACGTTGGACCCATGATTATTTCTTCCTTTTCTATTTTGTGGAGAGTATTATGGTGTTAGCCACAGAATAAGGGCAATGTGAGTTCCAATGCCAGAGAGATCCTGCAATCACCTGGGAAGTCTTCCTGGAGGAGGCGAACTTAGCACATCTTAAGGGCAGGTGGAATCTGAATTAGCTTTTCCCGTTGTTCCTTTTTTATAATCAAGGATCCGGGTTAGGAGAGGAAGACCTGAGTGTCCTTGTCTATTACACCTCCATTGCTTTCCTGAGTCCATTTTCCCAACCTCCTTTTGGAGAAGACCCTTCTCCAGATGATCCCTAGGGTCAGATACTGTATTTGGACCCTGAACAGTGTGCTGAGGGCATTGCCACATCAACTGTGGAACCCCCTCCATTCTTGGCTTTTTGATTGTTTTTTTGTTTAGGGGCTTAAAAAAATCCTCAGGTCTTATCAGGGGTTAGAAATACCCCAAACAAGCAATCACTTTGCCCTGTTGCACTTTCTGAACGTCACGTCCCCTAATAACTCCTAATCTATGTAGGGGCTAAGAGTACAAGCTGTCTGTGCCTCAGTTTCTCTATCTCTAAGTAGGATGATACTTTAAAATTTGGGCCAACTTCATAAAGTTATGATTAGCAGTTCACAGGATTGTGGGCAAAAGGCATTTAAAATAGTGCCAAGCACACAGAAGGGGCTGACACATAATACCTGTTGTTTTATTAATACAGAGAGACTTCAGGAAAAGCCCAGAATAAGCACATCTGTCCTGGTGACTGTCACAGCTTTTCCCACCACTGCCACTGATGAGGGGGTCGTCTTACGCCAGGATGATTTTTATACTGTATCCGGGTTCTACCATTCCCCCCACCCTCGCATGCGTGCGCGCGCGCGCGCACACACACACACACACACACACACACACACACACACCAGAGTTCTTTGGATGAGGGACGTGCATCACAGCCAATCCATGGCCTGGGCAGCTCTGTAGGAGAGGAACTGGCAAAAAAGCCCCCAAACAAACAAACAAAACTTCTGTCCAAGTAAAGATGAGCTCAGGCAGTCAGAAGCTAGCTCCAGGACTTTGAACAGGGAAGCATGGAGCCCACCAGGCTGTAATTGTCCTGGATGAAGTTGAAAGGTACCAGGTAGAGGAACCGGGGCCATGATGAAACTAAGTATGTAGGAGAAGCTATAAGTACACGGAAGTCACAAGAGAGCAGAAGCCATGAGTAACAGAAGTGATGAGGTAGAGAGAAACAGAGAAGTGGGCAAGGAAGCTAGTCAGCAGTGAGAGAAGCAAAAATACACAAAGGTGGGACGAGTAGTCAAGTCACCTTCTGTATTGAGCATTGGTGGGAAGATCTGCTCAAGTCCTGCCGAGGTCTCTTGAGATGCTCTGGCTTCCCCTCTTGTCTTTCTGAGGCCCATTCACACCCGGGTTTCTGCTTGAGGTCCCTGTCTACTGACCGGCCATTAACTTTCTTGCCATAATTTTGTCTGAGTCTCTTTCTTACGGGCAAAGAGCTAATGTAAAGTAAGCACAAATGTAACTGTACAACTTTATGTACATTGTAGTTTTGCCCGTAGTTGTGTCTTCTTTTCTTCTTTTTTTGTTTATTCCTTGCTCATTGCCTACATTTCTCAGAAGGATGGGCCTAGTTCTTCGTTCTTGCTTTGAACAATTTATGACAGTAACTGTGTAGGCTTTTATAGTCCCTGGGTACAGAGGCTAGTAAAGAAAATAGGCACTTACTCATTAATGCTTTAGAGGGGGCAGGGATGTATTTCAGAAGCAAGCGGCTGTCATCATATTTTCTTTGTACCCTCATAATTCACAAATGTTGACGTTTAGCTTTTGACTAACATTTCTGAGCTTCTGAGGTTTTTCTTTTTTTCCCCTGTTACTTCTGAGGTAGTTTACAGCATGATGTAGGAGAAAGTGCTTGGGGCTCTGGAGTTCAGGAGACCACAGCCATAATCCTGACTACTTCAAATCACTTAAATGTTTTGCATTTGATAGTCCCAGAGTTGTCATGAGAATTAAATTAGTAAACTTATGTTAATATCCTAGCAGGTAGTAAACATTTGATAAATACTGGGCTCCTCCCCTAATTCTTACTGGATCAGGACACTCGGGGTTGCAATAACAGATAGCAATTCCAGCTATCTTAAGCACACTGGGAAATGCATTGTATAGATAAGGGGGCAAATCCCAAAACTCCAAGGAAGAAATGCAACTGGGCTTAAGAGAGATTTGAACTCCTGAAAAGCCAAAAAGAACATGGGTAGTATTTGGTTGACATACTGCTTATAATATTTAAACATATATTATTTAAACATAATTTATAAAGATTAGGAAGCCATTTAGAAGTTTTGTAATAAAGAAAAAGGCACATTAAGAGGGGACCCTAAGAGAAAACAATGAGTTAAGTACCAGTGCTTTATTGAGAATACTAACCTACAAATGGGGTGCCTTTGGGAATGCTAACATGAATTAAGTGAAGTGCTAAAAAATGTCAGTTACAAGCATAATAGTGAAGCAAATAACAGATACAGGTTTCAGTAGTATTGTCTAATTTATCAGATTCTACAGATTTTCTTAAGTACTGAAATAACTGTATTTTTAAAAAATCTGGGAAGGGGTGTCTCCAGCATTGCTGTTACTATTGAGGCTGCCACTAAATCCTTGTTTCAGCAAATGCTATTTAAACAAATTCGAAAATGGTTTAAGAAATAACCCCAGGGATGCAAGAATTCTTCAGTATATGCAAATCAATTAGTGTGCTACACCATATTAACAAATTAAGGAATAAAAACCATATGATCATCTCAATAGATGCAGAAAAAGCTTTTGACAAAATTCAACACCCATTTATGATAAAAAACACTCTAGAAAATGGGCACAGAGGGAACCTACCTCAAAATAATAAAGGCCAGATGTGACAAACCCACAGCAAACATCATATTCAATGGTGAAAAACTGAAAGCCTTTCTTTCCACTAAGATCAGGAACAAGACAAGGATGTCCACCCTTGCCACTCTTATTCAACTTAGTTTTGGAAGTCCTAGTCACGTCAATCAGAGAAGAAAAAGAAATAAAAAGAATACAAATTGGAAAAGAAGAAAAACTGTCCCTGTTTGCAGATGACATGATACATAGAAAATCCTAAAGATGCCACCAGAAAACTACTAGAGCTAATCAATGAATTTGGCAAAGTTGCAGGATACAAAATTAATGCACAGAAATCTCTGGCATTCCTATACACTAACAACAAAAAATCAAAAAGAGAAATTAAGGAAACAATCCCATTTACCATTGCAAAAAAAAGAATAGAATACCTACGAAAAACCGACCTAAGGAGGCAAAAGACTTGTACTCAGAAAACTATAAAACACTGATGAAAGAAATCAAAGATGACATAAACAGATGGAGAAATATACCATATTCTTGGACTCGAAGAATCAATATTGTGACAATGACTATACTACCCAAAGCAATCTACAGATTCAATGCAATCCCTATCAAATTACCAATGGCATTTTTTACGGAACTAGAACAAAAAATCTTAAAATTTGGATGGAGACACAAAAGACCCTGAATAGCCAAAACAGTCTTGAGGGAAAAAAATGGAGCTGGAGGAATCAGACTCCCTGACTTCAAAGTATACCAAAAAGCTACAGTAATCAAGACAGTACAGTACTGGCACAAAAACAGAAATATAGATCAATGGTACAGGATAGAAAGCCCAGAGATAAACCCACGCACATATGGTCACCTAATTTACGACACAGGAGGCAAAAACATACAATGGAGAAAAGACAGCCGCTTCAATAAGTGGTGCTGGGAAAACTGGACAGCTACATGTAAAAGAATGAAATTAGAACACTACTTAACACCATACACAAAAATAAACTCCAAATGGATTAAAGACCTAAATGTAAGACCAGACACTATAAAACTCTTAGAGGAAAACAAACCTTTGACATAAACCACAGCAAGATCTTTTTTGACTTAAAAGATCTTGACATAAACCACAGCAAGATCTTTTTTGACTCACCTCCTAGAGTAATGGAAATAAAAACAAAAATAAACAAATGGGACCTAATTAAACTTCAAAGCTTTTGCACAGCAAAGGAAATCATAAACAAGATGAAAAGAAAACCCTCAGAATGGGAGAAAATATTTGCAAATGAAACAATGGACAAAGGATTATTCTCCAAAATATACAAACAGCTCATAGAGCTCGGTATTAGAAAAACAAACAATCCAATTAAAAAATGGGCAGAAGACCTAAATAGACATTTCACCAAAGAAGACATACAGATGGCCAAGAGGTACATGAAAACATGTTCAACATCACTAATTATTAGAGAAATGCAAATCAAAACTACAATGAGGTATCAGCTCACGCCGGTCAGAATGGCCATTATCAAAAAATCTAGAAACAATAAATGCTGGACAGGGTGTGGTGAAAAGGGAACCCTCCTGCACTGTTGGTGGGAATGTAAATTGATACAACCACTATGGAGAACAGTATGGAGGTTCCTTAAAAAACTAAAAATAGAACTACCATATGACCCAGCAATCCCACTACTGGGCATATACCCTGAGAAAACCATAATTCAAAAAGATATATGTAAAACAATGTTCATTGCAGCACTATTTACAATAGCCAGGACATGGAAACAACCTAAATGTCTATCAACAGATGGCACATATATACAATGGAATATTACTCAGCCATAAAAAGAAACGAAACTGAGTTATCTGTAGTGAGGTGGATGGTCCGTCATACAGAGTGAAGTAAGTCAGAAAGAGAAAACCAAATACCATATGCTAACACATATATATAGAATCTAAAAAAAAAAAAAAAAAATGGTACCGATAAACCTAGTGGCAGGGCAGGAATAAAGACACAGACATAGAGAATGAACTTGAGGACACGGGGTGGTGGGGCAGGGGGAAGGTGGGGGGAAGTGAGAGTAGCATCGACACATATACACTACTGAATGTAAAATAGATAGCTAGTCGGAAGCAGCCCAGCCGCGTAGCACACACAGGGAGATCAGCTCGGTGCTTTGCAATGACCTAGAGGGGTGGGATAGGGAGAGTGGGAGGGAGGCTCAAGAGGGAGGGGATATGGGGACATATGTATGCATATGGCTGATTCACTTTGTTGTACAACAGAAACTAACACAGTATTGTGAAGCAATTATACTCCAATAAAGATCTGTTAAAAAAAAAAAAAGTAAACCCGAAAAGGAAAAAAAGAAAAGGAAAGTAGTATTTGGAGAATTAGTGGAAAGAAACAAAGTATCACTGGTTCAAAACATTTTCATTGATATCCTATCTTCCTTGATGCTACCATTAAATTTTTATTTGTAATTAAAAATTGCAAGTTTTAATTACTTAATATTTATTCCTAGTTTTTTTCCATTTCCATGTGAATAAAAGTATTCCATGCAAAAAAAAAAAAAAAAAGAAAGAAATATCAAAACTTCTCTTGGCTTATCTTCTTCATTCTTCTGCCCTCTGCCATCCAAGTTTTCCTGCTCCTAAGCCCCACATCATGTGGAGAATATGTCCACCCAATCCTTCCCAGATTATATCTCTTCCACCTTTTAAAGTTAACACAGACTAAGCAGCAGTCTCTTGATCTCAATTCCAGATTTCCAGAATTACCCCAGTCCGTCCTTCTCGGGTGAGACACCTAACCTGAACGGTGGGAATCAAGATGGTGAGGTCACATATACCAAGCATGGCTGCCAATGAGCCAATCTGAATGAGTGAGACAGGTAAATGGATCTGCAAGGCTATGTGGTGGTTGAACCTGGGTTCTAGAATCAGACAACTGGGTTTGACTTCTGGTTTCATCATTTATACGTATGTGAAGCTGGGAAGGCTACTTGATGTTGCAAGTCTCAGCTTCCCCATGTATAAAATGGAAGCAATAAAGCCTACGTCATGGGCTGTTGAGAGGGCTAAACGATCTGATGTACGTAGATATCTTAGCATATGGCGCCCTGCACCCAACCATTAACGTGAGGGAGGCAGACAAAACAAGGTGTCTATTACAGTTGCATCACGGCACATTTTGGTGAGTGAATTTTAATTCCTCAAAAACAGGGCATTAAAATGCCAAGATTATGAGCTCCCTTGAAATACAGCATCTTTTGTGCGGGCTGTCATAGTTGGAGACCCCAAGGGCTAATTTAGAATTTCACTGAAGAAAATAATGTAATTTTTTCTTTTATTTTGAGTACGTCAGTTCTAACATAGAAACTGCAAATTAAATGAGGTTGTTAGTTCCAGAAGAAAGCCGTGAACTCTGCTCAAATCACTAAATACGTCTCAGGTAGAACAGAAGCTTGGTATCAATGGCAACTCTAATCCGTTTCTGTAAAGGGACGTGTAAATAGAATTCATAAACACTGTTTGCTGTTAACGTGAATTTATGAATTCACATTAATGTGAATTTGGGCTCTGAACTTGAAAGTGACATTCTTGTTTTAGATGCATCCTGCATTTAAGATGTGACCGAGGCCATTTTCTCCTGCCATTGTAGCAAATGTCCTGCCTTATGAAACATAAGATTCCGTTCACCCTGAGACTAGAGTCACTCTTTTATACTATGTTAAGCATTTAGGCAGGGGCCCTAATTCTTTCAAGTCAAGTCTTTTCAGTCTGCAATATTATTCATCTACTGCTCAGGGAGACATAAGCCTTGGGGAAAATTAGGTCCATAAAAGCTTCCGCTGAAAGACTCATTTTTTACAGCCCCTTGGATATAAAGAACATGACTGAAATCTGATGATGTGTGTTTGTCAAATATATATGTATCTATGTGTGGATAGATGGATAAATGGCTGGCTGCCAGGCTGAGCTGATGGATGGATGACTGGATGGGTAGATGGGTGGGTAAATGGATGTCTGGGTAGGTGGTTGGCTGGACGGGTGGATGGCTGGGTATTTAGCTGAGTAGGTAGATGGATGGGTGGATGAGTAGATGTGGAGATGGGTCTTACAATGAATATTTAATTATTTATTTATTTGATTGTCCAGCATCCCCTCTTGGGAAGGTACTATAACTATTAAAACTTCTTTTCTCCTCTTAGAAATGTGTCATTGTGTGCATTCTTGGGAACTGGAAAGCAATTGGGGCCAAATTCCCTTCACTTCCGTTCTGGCAAGTTCAGGAGCAGGCATTTGACTTCAGCGTGGCCGATCGGTCAGTCCTTTACAGCCCTTGGAAGTTGAGTTGAGTAAGTGCTGTAGGGTGTGGTGGATCTGAAGGAAATCATCATCTTCACAGCAGAGGTGGCCTGTGGATATATGAATGGACCTGTTCCTACTGGAAGAACCGCTCTGGTTCCAGGATGCCTGGCCCTCCAGGAGTTGCTTGGTTTGGGCTTGTTTTCTAAGCCTGTTTCTGCAGCCTGCCTGGTCCCCTCATAACTTCTCTTTTGCTTAAGTCATCAAGATTTTTTTTTTTTATTGCAAGCTGGAAGTCTGACTAATATGAGATACTGAGAAGTAACTAAGTGCCAGGCACATTCTACGTTTTTTACAGACATTAATTTATTTGATATTCACAAGGATGCTATGAGTAAGTACTTTCATTTATTCTTGTTTTACAGAAGAGTAAACACAGAAAGCCTACATAATTTCTCAAGATCACATACTTACTGAAAGCAGAACGTGGATCTGAATCCTGGTAGTCTGACTGGAGGGCATATTTAACTCTGCATTCCTAACTGCTCTGCAATATTACTTCTGCAAAGATGAGAGAGGGATGGAGAAAGCAAGGAAGAGAGGGAGGGAGGGAGTGTGGCAGAGACTATGACATGTTCACCAAAACCTTTCCCTTCTCCTCTTGATATGCAGTTAGATTATACCTCCCTGCCTCAGTTTCACTTGGATGTAGACGTACAAGTGAGTTCTGGCCAATAGAATGTGTAGAGAAACGATTTGTGTCATTTCTAATTCAAAGTAGTTAAGATGTGGGTGTGCTTTTCCTATATCCTCTTTTTCCTGCTGCTGGCTGAGCGAAGAGGACCCTGAGGGCCTAGAGGAAGGTGGAACCACACGATGAAATGACCAAGTAGAAGGTTCACTAATATAATTTTAGGGTTGTCTTGTAAAGCCTCTGACCCACCCTAGTATGGGTATAATAAGTAGATGGTGGATAGAGGGATGATAGAGCAAAGTACACTTGGCTTCCAGTGTGGGGACTCCAATGCCACTTTCACAGGTATGTGTTTTTCTCCCTGGAGGTGAAACTCTAATTCCCTGGAGAATTCTTCCTAGCATCTCCATTGCTTCATTATCATTTCTAACAGTGTTCTAAAAAGTTCTGGTTTTCAGAGTTTTCTCTCTCTCCCTAAATGACTTCGTATCTTTTTCTCCTGCATCCCAGAGCAGATGGGGTAAGGAGATTGAGTCATATTTTACAGTCTGCCTTTTGGAACTCATCCAAAACCTTTGATTAGCCTGAACCTGTACTCTCACCTCTCGAGCGTTCTTTTGTTATAAGTCATATCTTGCATTTTAGAAATGAACATTTTTCCTCCATGCCCACAAATTTTGGTGCTAGGCAAGAATAAAATATGGTAATTTCATGACATTGAGTTTGTTAAATTATGTACTGATGAGGCTTCATATTTCTCCTTCTAATTAGAGGGTAAGATTTGAGTAATAGCAAGTAAATTGTGGCAACATGTCTAAACGTATTATTTTATTTTGAATGACACCCTGGTAATAAAAAGGACTAGTTGCACGACAGATCTCTTATCTCAAAAGTTCAAAATATTATATATTTTCAAAAGCGTTCCCACCTGTAAAACATCTTCTGGGAAGTATAATACCCTGCCTTACGGGGAAAATAATTAGCAGGGGATACGGATGCTGTCTATCAAAGAATTATTAAACTATGTGAGATTATATAAAAGGGTTTATTCATTGCATTTGCTAAATTGTACAAGGAGAATTTCATCAAATGCATGTGAAACCAAAATGGATGCCGGCCAGATTTATTCACCAAAATGGGGGCAGGAATACTTAGGATCATGACACGGGTTGTGAATGATATCTTTGATTAAGTTAACTTAGACTTTTGCCCTTGAGCCCCATCAAAACGAAGATACCATGTATAAACCAGTTTTTGTATATTTTCAGTTTAGATCAGAGACTCAGAAGAAGGACTAGATGACCCCTCAAGACCCCTACAATTATGACTACTGTATGAGTTACCTTTTTTATCCATGAAGAGGGCAGAGATGGTCAGCACCCTTTATTTTGTCAATTAAAATTGGGTCTATTCAAGAATTATATCAAAGGAGTCACTAATACATGGTCAGCCACAGTATCAAAATATGTAAGATTTGAAAGAGATCTTAGGCAGTCATCTAGTCCAACGCCTTTGTTTTATTGATGAGGACATTGAAGTCCAGAGAAATAAAGTGATTTGCTCAAGTTCATCTGTCAAGTTATTGTTCGATATAACTGAGAAATCTAGGAGTGAAAAGCCTACTGAGTACAGTAACAGCTGGGTCCAGGGGCTCAAACGTCATCAGCAATCTGTCTCCATCCATCACTTGGCTCTGCTTTTTTCTGTGTTGCTTTCTTCTCGTGCAATGATGAGATAATTCTAGTCTTCGTTCCTTCCAACTCAGTGGCTCCAGCCAAAAGAGAGCTTCTTTATGCTACTGGTTCAAATAAAAGTCATTAGCCCAGTTTGGGTCATGGCCTAGTTCTGAACCAATCACTGGCAAGGGGCATTGTACATTCTGATTTTCTTGGTCTGGGTCAAGGTGCCCATCAATAAGGCAGGGAGTCAGGTCAGTGTCACCTAAACCATATGGGACTGGGACTGGGAGGCAGTAGTTCTCAAAGGAGATTCCAGGCAAAGTTGCCAGAAGAAGAGGAAATGATGCTGACCGGAAAAAAGTAAAAAATGTCTACTACACACAGGGATGCTTCATGAATCCCCTTGTCAGGTTAATAAATAACTTCATTATTTCTTTCATGGAATATCATGAAGAAGTGATTTTATTTTTTAATTTAGATCTGTATTATATAATAAATTTTTAAATGATCATCATTAGCAATCACTTTATATGTGAAAAGAAATGCAACTTTTCTCCTTTAAGAGGGCAGACACTGGTTAATCTACTTTGAATCAATTCTGGAAGAAAAATGCATTTTAAAAGAACATCATATCTTCTTTCGTTTGAGGACTGAACGGTTATTAAAATAGAGATCGGGATTTAACAGGTGTTACAGCATCAAAAATAGATTTTTAAAAATGGCTTCATGACTCCATTGCTTGGAAGGCTTGGATTTTTCACTTTAAAATTAACTGGTTTATTTTTAATGCTTTTCTGTTTTGTTTCCAAATGGCAAGTTAGTGAAAAACTTCAGGGCTTCTATTTGCAACGTTTTTCTGCAAACAAACCATCATATGGGTAGTCATTATTATCTCCAATAAATCAAAAGCCAAGTTGACTCTAATCACCACTGAAGTTTTTTATTGAGCGAGGCATGTTAAGGCAATAGAGTCATCCTGACATGTGTGGTTTAAAAAATTCTGATCAGATGAGTCAAGGTATGAATCTAGAAAGGTACCAAAAATTGGGAAAGATTGTAGATTTGCTATCATTTGCATGATCATTAATGTCTTGCTTTCCTCCTGCTTCCTATCTTTATTCCATCTAGTAAGAGTATAAATTAAGCAAAATATGTGAACAACAATAATAAAAAACCAAACAAAGCTATGTAACTGTAAAGCCCCTAAGTTGGTCAACAGCGTTTAGCTGAGTGAAAAGTGACCACGTAAACTTAAAAGTGCTAATGATAAGAGCTGCAAGTCCTCAGCGTATTCTGCTTTCTGTTGTTTCTTTAACGGAAAAAAACTGCACCTCATTATTTGATATTATAATTATACTCCAATAAAGATGTTAAAAAAAATCAAAATGAATGCGGATACCCCAACATCTCTAACAATGTAACCCTCAGAATACCTCCAGTGACTCCTGGGGGTTTGCAAAATGCAGGTTAGCAAATATTGGCCCACTCCTGGCTCTTTTCCATGTCACTGTTCATTCCATGAAGACTGTTCCTTTCTAAGGATGGCTGCCCTCTCGCCTCAGGTGATAACCAGTTGAGAACCTCAACTGGTACTATAGGTGTCTTCGTTTCTCTGCCTTGTTATTATGAGGAAAAGTCCCAAGTCTTTGCCTCTCATGGGTCGCCATGTCATGGGCGCACATAAGGCATTATGGGTGGAATGTGGCATTTGGAACCAGGCAGAACTGGGAAATGCTAGCCCTTTCTTTTGACATTGGTCCAGCTTTTCACCTGATCTAAGACAATCTCTTCACCTCTGAGGGAGCCACGAGCTTCACTCTACCGGTGAGCTACACGGCTCAGGACTGGGACTGTCTAGACCCAGAACCCCGTCTCCATCACATGTCAGCTGCCAATCTCTCAAGGCTCCAGTTTCCTCATGTGAAGTGGGATAATAGTAGTCCACATTCCTTGGGGCTGTTGCAAAGATTATATAATCAGTTGTGTGTGCAAGACAGAACCACTTCCACTCAAATCTTCTCTTCATCCCTTTCTACCCCATTCTGTGCCTGGTATGCTGACCATATGGACTACTTCAACGGGCTCCCACACCCTGTGGATTCTGCTTGACCGGTGGGAGAACAGCAGGAGACCTGAGTGCAAGAGGAGCATGAGGTCGGGACACTGATTTCTCCAGGTCCCTCCCTTCTAGGTTGCCCCTCAGAAAGGCCACAGCTCCCCTTAGTTGACTCTCTTCATAGAGTTCTCTCCATGTTCTCATGACCCTTCCTTCCCCCGGTTGCTTCAGGCTTATCTTCCTCTTTGTGAATAACATCTTTATTAATGTCTCTTCAAATTGGAATGTGTCCTCTTGTTCCTGTACACACACCATGTGTTTCCTAGCACACATACCATGAAAAGTGCTTAGCCTGGCCCTTCAAGCAACTGCATGGCTGTTGGGAGGATTAAACGAAACTATGTGCATAGAATGATGGGTGCAACATAGGGGTCAATTCACGGTAGTGATAATGTATTATTAATACTATAACAGGTATTATTTTAAGTACTCATTATAACAAAGCACTAGACTAGCACTTTATATTCATGATTTCATGATGCTCTCCCAACCCCCAAATCTACAAGTAGTTACTATTTCCCCCAGTTTATGAACAAGAAAAGAGAGACTCAGAGAATTGAAGTAACTGGCCCCAGAACACACATCAGGTTTGTTCTGACTCCAAAGCTCGTTCTCCTAGTGCCTTCACTGCCATCGTAGGAGTTTCTAGTTCTGTTTCCTGATAGAGATTTTTGCTTTCAAATATCAAATTATTTTAATAAAGAATTCAGGTTGGAATAGTATTTAACGTACAGGTAATTTTGGAGAGACTTGACTTACTTCCAGAGTAGAATATTCCTATCTGTTCACATGGTAGCAATTTTTTTAGCTTTATTCCCCAGTGTCATAAAAATGTTATAAATGAAGACTTTTAAAATCAATTTTCTAAATCTTTGATGCAGCTGTATAGAGTTATTTTTTGTACTGATTTTATATCCAATTACCTTTCTTAAACTCTCCTATCATTCATTCTAATAATTTGAAGATGATTTTGAGCTTTTTGAGTTTTATCATTTGTCAATGACAGTTCCATTTCTTCCTCTCTAAACTTTATAATTTTGTTTTCTTTTTCTTGTCTTACTCCAAATTCCTGCAATCTCTAGGATAACAGAAGAAGTTAGAGTGGATATGAGGGGGTTTTCCTTGATTTTAAGAGGAGTGCATCACCATTAAGTGTGGGGCTTGCTCTAGGGCTTTAGTAGGTAACCTTTTCTGGTTAAAGATGTTCCTTCTATTTCAAATCTCCACATTCTATTATTGTCCTCTGATGGAACTTTTTGTTTACCAGTCCTGTTATAGATACTTAAAAATGTCTTCTTTGTTTTAAAGTGTTTAGAACAGCAGAACTAGATTTGGGTCCTCAGGCAAACACATAGATACTCTCAGTGTTTAACTTTTTTTATTAATAAATTTATTTTATATATTTATCTTTGGCTGCATTGGGTCTCCGTTGCTGCATGCGGGCTTTCTCTAGTTGCGGGGAGCGGGGTCTACCCTTTGTTGTGGTGCGTGGGCTTCTCATTGCGGTGGCTTCACTTGTTGCGGAGCAAGGGCTCTAGGCGCGTGGGCTTCCGTAATTGTGGCACACGGGCTCAGTAGTCGTGGCGTATGGTTTTAGTTGCTCTGCAGCATGTGGGATCTTCCCGGACCAGGGATCGAACCAGTGTCCCCTGCATTGGCAGGCAGATTCTTAACCACTGTGCCACCAGGGAAGCCCAGTGTCTAACTTTTGAAAGATGCAAAAATCAAGGGCATTATTTATATGTCAAGAAATTCCTCACAAACTCCCGCCCCTCCCCCACCCAAAGGCAGCATGAGTCAACGCAAAAAAGCTCTGGACTTCGAGTGAGGAGGTCAATATTCTCAACCTAACTAACTGATGCCGGCTTTTGTCAAAGGTCTCTTTGCAGGTCGCCTATTTTCACTGCTGTTGCACCACCACTTGGGGATTTGCTTGAATGATTTAGAAAAGCTGAGTTTTATGGTAACAGGGCCTCCACTTCTGGTTTTTCTGAGACGGTATTGCATGGACAATCCAGAAACCGCAGTTGTCAGGCCCCTCTTTTCTCCTCTCTCTTAGCGTATGAGGGTAAACTAAAGCTTTAACTGGAGCAAGGAGAAAGAGGTTATTCAGAAGGAAAAGAGCTTTACTCAGTCTGAGAGGAAACACAGTTCTTAATAGCTCAGACTTTCCACCTGAGTGAGAGAAAATTGCACAGGTGCTGTTCAGCGTGCTGGGATCAATCCACTGTGAGCCGAGAGAGACATTTCCTCAGGTGGTCTTGGGAGAGAAGGCAGTAGCTGGAGGGAAAACAATGCCTCTTGATGTTAGCTGAGGTGTGATGTTGAAAAAGACAGACAGCCCTTTTCTGAGGAGAAGAGGCCCTAGACACGCAGAAATGAGGTCTGAAGGACGGGATTTAACACTTGTGCTCCCAGGGAAGGTTAAGAGTGAGTAACAGGGGCTTCTTTTCGTACTCTGTCAGTGGCTGCTGACACTATTGATAGCAGTCATGTTGTGTCTCTTAGTATATAATAGTAGGCCTATTGCTCCACAGAAAGCAGAGGAGCTGATTAAATCCACCCAGCAGTTCAGAGTGGAGGATTTCATTTCCTCCTCAGAGACATTTTATGGGTGAACACAGCTCAGTTTTATTTATATGTAATTTTTGCACTCAAAAGCCTTTTTTTTTTTTTTTTTTTTTTTTTGCGGTACGCGGGCCTCTCACTGTTGTGGCCTCTCCCGTTGCGGAGCACAGGCCCCAGACGCGCAGGCTCAGCGGCCATGGCTCACGGGCCCAGCCGCTCCGTGGCATGTGGGATCTTCCCGGACCGGGGCACGAACCCGCGTCCCCTGCATTGGCAGGCGGACTCTCAACCACTGCGCCACCAGGGAAGCCCAAAAGCCTTTTTTTTACTCCTGCTTGAAAAGTATCTGTCCATCCATGCATCCATCCATTCACCATTGAGTCAGCATGTATTATAATAATAATAATAATTACTATTATTACTAAAAGCTAATGTTAGTTGAACTCTTACAAAATTTCACTAATTTTACAGGTACTTTCTCACCTATTCTTCACACCACCTATGACATACTTGCTGCTATTATTCCATTATACAGATAAGGAAAGTGAGGCATAAGCAGGTGAAGTAGATTTGCTCAGTCTCAGAGTTAGTAGTTGAAGGAGTCAGGACACAAACCCTAATCTTGTGGACCCAAGAGCCTTTTCCAGTGGCAACTGAAGTCAAATCCTATCGGTTCATAAGAGCCAACTGTTAAATATTCAGCAATGTTGAGCACCCGTTGCTAAATGCAGCCATTACTAAAAATTAAATTACACAAACTTTTGACTAAATAAATTGCAATAAAACAAAGGTAATAAAAACTCTAACTCATCACTTCCTAATTATTTTAGTACATTCTACTTTATCCCTGCTCTTGAAGTCATTTTTGTATATTAAATCTCTACGGTGGAAATACTGTGTAATGGTGTGTTACGGCATATCTTTTTGCAACTCTGCATTCAATGACATCACATAGGTAGATTGAAATTGGCGATGGTTGGCTATTTACACCAGGGAAATAGGCAAAAGCTACAAATCAGGGGGACTTTTTTCTCCCAGGGAACCAGTTGTTAAACACCAGTGCACCAGTGGCCCTTTCTCTTTAGAATTGTGACATATACCTCCATATAATGCCATGATATTATGTACTCGGCGTTATGCTGGATGCAGAGGATACAAAGTTGAATCAGTCACAGTAGAGGGAAGGAAGAGAAAATCTCATCCTCCACAATTAAAAGATTGTGGAGGCTGCTTAATTCCAGTTTGAAATGTCAGGTCAAATAAATTGTCCAGGTACAGTTTTATGTATGGTGAAATAGGCCTAAGGTAGCCAGGAAAACTATAATCTAGGCTTTAACTTAAGTTTTCTCAGTCTCTCTTCACTTTTATTGTAGAGAACACAAAAGGAATCAACTGTACCATGAGGTGGACCCATTTCAGGTACAGTGTACCCTGAATTTGAATGAGTCCCATCTTGTATCTTTGAAATATATGGCTTTTTGACCAAGAGAAATACCATTCCTTGTCTTGAACCCTTTTGTTTAAGAACCAACTAACTCATCATTAAACCAGATGGACGCTTTGTACAGTCAGGAAAATGAATCCTCTCAGGGACAGTTAAAGCCCATTGATATGGTAATTTCCCCACCGGATATCTTTCTAATAGCATGTCACACCAGCTTGGACAGTCTGGTCAGCCAGATTCATTCTCAGTGACCCTGTGGAAATGGATGTACAGATGGGTAGAAAGCAAGAGATGAGGTTAAGAGTAGGGCAATCAAGACACATGGGTATAGCCCCAGCTCTGCCATTTCCCGACAAGTCATTTCCCCTTTCTGCGCTTCTATGGTCCTGTTTATAAAACGGAGTTAGATTATCAACATTTTTTCAAGTGTAGCCTTCATAAGCATCACCAGTTGAGCTAATTAATATTCGGGTTCTCAGATCCCACCTGCATATCGTTAGCTCATTAGCTCTTGGTCATGCCCAGCAATTTGCACTTTAAGCTAGCACCTGAGTTAATTCTCTTCCCAGTGGTCTGCTCTGTCCCACATCCAGATCACTAGACTAGGTGATCTCTATTCCTGCCTGAATCTGCTGCAGTGTTGAGGTTAAAAGCAATACATTTTCAACGTTAGTGAATTGCTTTTTGATTGTAAATAGCAGTCTTAAATGTCACTTGAAATGTACACTTAAGGAAGAGACATTTTGCCTTGTATTACCTACCGGTTTACTTCTTCTGAGTCTCACCTGTTATTTCCCAAATTTGATAAAAGCCATCTGTATCCTTTCATCTTTTTTATTTCTGATAGGCTTTAGTGTGTATGTTTATGCTATCTGGGTGATGGAAAAATTTAATTGCTAGTTTTAGTGGCTAAGAAGCATTCCAATAATGGATTTCCTGAAAGGGAGAAAAATATAAAGCTATCACCATGTGTTTGCTGGGAATGATTCTGAAAGCAGTTGGAAAGTGACCAAAATCTGAATTATTGTACTATTGAATTCAAGTCAGTATTGTAGGAAACAGTGTGTGTATGTCAATCCCAATTCCCAATTTTTCCGTTCCCCCTACCTTTCCTCTTCGCTAACCATAAGTTTGTTTTCTGTGTCTGTGTGTCTAATAGCTTTCTTTTGGTTACTTGAAACCAAACTAATCCTAACTGATTCACTATACAACTGGCCCAAATATAAATTGGGCATGTAAATTCTCTAAGCTACATGGCTTTCGTTTTAGGGTTTTTTTAATGTATGCAAAAGGAAGGTATAAATTTAAAAAAAGCTTTAATTCTCTCAAGCAGTAATACAGTTTTTAGAATATATAAGCATATATAAGAAAAGAAAGGAAGAAACTGGTAATAGTGTTTTCCTTGAAGAATGGAGAATTAGAGTTAGGAGGGAGACAGTTTTCACTGTAGATCCTTTTGTACTATTTGTGTTTTTTACTTTTATTATGTATACATTTTACCTACTGAAAATCCCAATTACATGATTCTACAAAGTTACTTTCTTTGACAAGCAATAGCATGTTTTTTATTTATATACCAAGTACATCTTTTCAATTTACTACTTGGTAGCATTATGACACAGTGAATAAATGCTAAAGTGTATTTTTCCATTTGTTAAGATTCATTCTCCCCCCAAATATGCTATAACAATGACAATGACATAAACATTTAAATTAATCTTCAGCTGCATCAAAATATACCATATGCTTTATTCATGCTTTCTGCATTTTGTAGACAATATGTCTCCTCCCTCATTTCCAGAGTATTAATTTATCAAGATGCCATCTGTTCCATTCCTCTAATCCTCAGCTCACCCATTTTGAAGATGAGACATCTCAAAGTAAACGTGACATTCAAATTCTGGACCTAGGGGTGGCTTTTGTAATTCTATTTCATTGCTTCTTCTAGCCTCAGGGATGGGTTATGCCATTTCATTTGATTTCCCACTGTCCCTACCTCATCTTATTACTTGGTTTTTGGCAAACAGAGCTTATTGAAATGACTGAAAAGAAACTTCTGCTCAGAGGAACAGAAAAACAATATCTAGAAATGAGATCTATAAAGATGAATATTAATGGAGTATATTTTGATCCTCCTGTATTTTATTTTCTTTATCTTCATGGAATTACCTGCTGGGGTCAGAACCAGGTGGGCTCGAGAGGCTTGTCCCTTGGCCCAGCTATTAAGTTTCTGCCCCCTTCTCCTTCAGGTGCTGATTACAATATCATTTGTACTTTCGATCTGAACAGTAGAATTGTAAAGACCCTTTTAGGATTCAAGGATCTAGGGGGTACTTTCCTGGTGGTCCAGTGGCTAAGACTCTGTGCTCCCAATGCAGGGGGCCTGGGTTCGATCCCTGGTCTGGGAACTAGATCCCACATGCATGCCACAATGAAGATCCCGCATGCCCCAACTGAGACCTGATGCAGCCGAATAAATAAATAAATATTTGAAAAACAAAACAAAACAAAAAGGATCTAGGGGTACTTTGCCAGTCGAGACCCAGTGTTGTAACTTTACTCCCAAGGTGGTATAAAATCAACTAAATAGCACTAAGGATAAGAAGACTATAATTAATAACAGCTAATATTATTTAGTAGCCCATGTCAGATATTTTACTAAATGTTTAATACTCATTTAATTCTTTCAATATCACTTTTAAGCAAGTACAATTATTATTCCCATCATACAGATGATAAAAAGGAGGCACGCTAGCCCCAGTTGTATAAGTTGTCCAAGCTGTCCAAGGTCCCACATGGAAAAAATGGTAGCCCAGGTTTTTGAACTCTGGTAGCCTGATCCCAAAACCTGTGACCCTCAATGGGCTCAGGCTCGTAGAGAGACAGATCACAGCTCAAACCAATAGATAAGGGTGAAAGCGGGCTCAAGCACAGGCACAAAGATAGATTAGAGGAGGGCATGATTAATTTTATCTGGAGGGACCAGAGAGGCTTCCTAGAGGAGGTGATGTAATAAGTGGGTTTTGAAAGGTGAATGGGTGTTTATCAGGCAACCACAAACTGCATGTGCCAAAAACAAAGACGCAATTTTACTCACTGACCTCTAAAATTTAACTTCAAACTATCATTGCATATATGAGCAAACCAAAGGATAAGATGGTAGAAGTAAAAATAAATTTCAACATTGAAACAACTTATAGTGCCTTCCTAAAAGGATTAACCCTCTTCAGTCCTTAGGGATGTACTTAGATATTAGAAGATGCATAACAATGTTTTGCCAAACACACAACATCACAGAGAAATGCTAGTTCTTATTATGTAATTTTATATGGCACTTTGATTGCGTTATTGGCCTCAATTTTTTTAACCCTCTCTTGTAGCCTCAACTTTTGCCACTTGACTGCAATTCCTTTCACCAAAGAGGCAGAATCTACTTCCTCACCCTTGAGCCTGGGCTGTCTTAGGTACTTGCTTTAGCCATGGGGATGTTAGCAGACAGGACACAACAGATGCTTAAAAAGGCACTTGAAAAAAAAACGGGGAAAATATAAGACGTATTTTGAAAAAAATGATGAGGGAATAAAAAGCACTTGGGCATTTTTGCTTGTGCTTGCTCTTCTCCCATCCGGAGACCATGCCTAGGAGAGCCTGGAGGACAAAAATCATTTGGAGCAGAGCAGAGCCCCTGGCCCCTTTGTTTCAGCCAAGGCTACCCTGAAGTAGCCCACAGTCAGCTGACCTTAGACATGTGAATGAGATTGAGTCCAACTCAGATCAGCCAAGCCCAGCATGATCGACGGTACCCTGCAGACTCAGGAGTTAAATCAATGCTTATTATTGTAGGCTGCTGAGTTTCCATCTGAATTTTCTCTGTCTATAGATAGTTTGAGGGTTACAGGAACTGACCTTGCAGTTACCCCAGGGGAAAACATGAAATATTCTACTACTCTCAGGGAACTGATGTTGCTATGTCAATTTCACCTAGTTATGTAGCATCACCATGGCAAACTGATAACTGATACAGTGTATAAGACCATTTCATAACAGCAGCAACATGGATAACTCCTGGAAGTCAGTCTTCTATTTATTTTATGTTCCAAATAAAAGCGGAAGCAACAGGCATATGGTACATACGTTTTAGACAAAAAACCCAACAGCAATCTGGCTTCTTTGACAGTAGTAGAATATTTCATGCTTTTCCCTGGGGAACTGCAGGGTGAGCTATGTAACCCATCACTTGTCAAGTAAAATCACGAACTATTTTTACACAGGAATAGCCAGCAGCTAACTTAAATGCCTTTTGGAACCAATAGGTAGAAAGAGG
The DNA here is from genome assembly GCF_011762595.2 of Tursiops truncatus. NCBI lineage: Eukaryota > Metazoa > Chordata > Mammalia > Artiodactyla > Delphinidae > Tursiops > Tursiops truncatus. The sequence continues at coordinate 76,211,104 of NC_047043.1, forward strand.
TGGGTATGTTATAATTCAGGGTGTTTTTTTTTTTTCATTGTTCTTTAAGGAGTTTTAAACCAAAGTTATTTTTGAAAAAGCCTTTAAACTTCAGACAGGGAGGAATTGAAATTACAATATTAGGAACGTTCTTGAATGTTTTGTAGTCCAAGTTTTTCAGATGCCTTTGCGTATGGGAAGAGATGAACCAACATTAATTTCAAGAACATATTATTTCACTCGTTCCTAATTGTAATTCTATACATGCTCAACATAGAAAATGGGGAAAATAAAAGAAAGCAAGTAAAAATGTTTCCATCATTAAAATATAGTCATTGTCAATCACTGGTATTTTAGATGTATTTTTATCGTATTTTATTTTAATAATGGTAGCACACTTTCTGGCTCAGTGCTGGGAATTTTACATTCATTTCTTCCTTTAACTGTCACAACCCAGTGAGTTGATATTACCTCCATTTTTTCAGGTAAGGAAATTGAGAATATAATGAGAGGAATGTGGCTGACACATTAGCCCCCCCTGCTGATATACAAATTCAGCACTCCTGTTCAGGAGGCCCGCAGTTATTTTTCCTTTATTTAACCTTTAATTATGGAAAAATCAAACATATATCACAGTAGAGCAAAAAGTCTCTATACACCCATCACCTAGCTTCAGCAATTATCAATGCACATCAGTCTTGTTTCATTAACTGCACCCACTTTTTGCTCATGTCTTTTGGCTCCAGGTTTCCATTTGGACTTCTCTGTCTATAGATCACTTGAGGTTAACTCACCCTGCAGATCCTCAAGGGCAAACTTGAAATAGTCCCATACTTCTAAAGAGGCAAGTTTGCTCTGTTAATTTTGCTGAAGAAAGAAAATTTGCCTGGTGCCTGTTATAGTGGGCTTGGTCCTGGTTACAGTGAAGCACAAGGTCCCAGGTAGCTAAACATATAGACCCTGTCCTGAGATGTACACCCCTACCTACACAATAGGAAGGAACAGGATGCTACACAGTTTGCAAAGCACCGACCTAAGTTTTATCATAAGTGATGGAACGTCCCTCTTTGAGAAAATGGCTCTGCTTTGGGCATTGTTTCTCTGGCTCCCAGAGAAAGCCTTCGAACTGTCAAACTGGACTGTCCTCCCTTCAGTCCTTCCCACCTAAAGTCCAGGCCCTTCTTCACCAGTTGGCCTGGCATGCTTGGCTGTGCCACCATCATTGACCCTGAAATGTATAAGTGGTTACTATTCATGAGGACTTCTACCACTGGAGTCTATAGAGGCATGTGGAAACCACAGCCTCTGTTCTCAGCAAGTTTGCACCAAAGCATCTGAGTCTATTTACTCACCATTTCCTGATGTTTTGACATTTCCTTGATGATTTGCCTCATGAATGAATGCCTCATGACACATTCGAGATCAGAAGTGACATTCCAATGAGCCAAAGGTTGGCTTCTCCTCTTGCCATGGGCCATCCCCGCTCATTTTTGCACAGAATAAATGTTGCACTCGAGGCAAAATAAAAGAGGTGGCTGTACTTAATGTCTTCAATTTCTGTCTCTTATGCCTGGTCTCTGTAGAAGAGAAAGGAAAACAGAATGGCCACAGAGCTCTACAGCAATTACTTTGGTATGATAACATTCGTCGCTCCAGTATTGTGAAATAAGAATGAAGACATTATTATTATCATACTTTTTGTGTGTGTGTGTGTGGTACGCAGGCCTCTCACCACTGTGGCCTCTCCCATTGCGGAGCACAGGCTCCAGACGCGCAGGCTCAGCAGCCATGACTCACGGGCCTAGCCGCTCCGCGGCATGTGGGATCTTCCCGGACCGGGGCACGAACCCGTGTCTCCTGCATCGGCAGGAGGACTCTCAACCACTGCGCCACGAGGGAAGCCCCTATCATACTTTTTTTGTGATTTGAAAAGTAAAATGTGTTCACTGTCAATACAATGCAAAAAATGTAAAAAGTATAAAATCTGAAAAGCAAATCTACCTCTCTCAACTCACTCCCAGCCCTATTTGCTTACTTCTCCTCCTTCAAAGTGACTGCTGTTCATTTGGTATGCATATTTCTAGGCATTTTTCAATGCTTTGATATATATATATATATATATATATATATATATATCAAAGTATATATATATACACACTGTAAATATATATATATATATACACACATAGTGTAAAGGAAACATATATGAACACATCCACTCACATATGTATGCCGTTCTTTTTGCATACTGTATTAAATCTAAGATGCCACTGATTACACAATCTGTCGTTATTGTATATAACACCATCAAGACTGTTGCCTGGCCAGTAGCAACTGTAAGACACCATCCGTTATAAGACATAATGATGTGAAAATGTGAAAAATGCACATTTTAAAATCAATGAAATATGGCAATGTTTTGCATTTTATTTTTTCAATTAATAGTGAAGCACAGTTATGTTCTCACGTCAGTGCAAATGGATCCACTTCTCTTTAAACTGTTGCATATTATAACATAGTTAACTCTCCCACAATTTTTTGAACATTTACTGAATATTTCCCACATAGTGCTAAACATTTAGATTGCTTCCAAACTTACTATTAAAAAATAACACTGGATGAATATACGTCAGCATAAACCTTTGCATACTTATATGAACATTTTATAGAACATATTCCTAGTAGTGTAACTGCTGGGTCAGAAGTTATAAGCCAGTAAAATGTTTACAGGTACTGAGAAAATAGAATCTGGTGATCTGAATGCCTGTTTTCCACTGGAGAACACTGGTTCTGAGGACCCAAGTGCCTCACTCAGGCTCATGTGGTTGCTAAGAGACGGAAGAGTTTGCCAATTGTTTTTGCACTAGGACAGTACTCTCAAGCCCACACTCTCCCTCCTTTGTCTTTTCTACTACGGATTCATCTTTGACAGAACATAAAATGATCAGTAAGTTTAACGAGTAGGCATTTCAGTCCTTGGAGAGAGGCATTCTGTTTTTTTCAAGGCTCTGAGAGTGACCTTTATGGGAACAGCTGTGCACTTTGTGGGCATTTAATGACCTGTGATGGCAAAGACACCTAAATTATTTGTACATGCTTTTGAGCAATCAGATTCAGAGCTGATTGGTCCAGTTCAGTAAGAGCTGTTTCCATTTTGTGGGAGGAAAGGAAAAGAAGGCGTTGGCGGCTTCTTGGTTTTGTGGAATGGTGTGATGACTTGTGAATTGCACTGAATTAGACCGTCCAGATTTGGTGAACTGTTCCAATTTTGTAGTCCTTAAAACGTATCCTCCTCAGCTTTTCACATTCCTCTCTCCACTCATCAGGAAGAATAAACAGTGTGGACCTGGGCACATCAAACCAAGCAAATTTCTGCTGTAATTACACTCAGGCAATGTTAAATGGAAATAAAAGTTTATTTGAAAACTCATATAATTATTCTGGTTGATAGTCAACACTATGCAAGTCTCTTAAAGTGGTGCTTCTCAAATGTTATGAGCATATGAATCCCTGGGGCTCTTATTAATTTTAGAATTTAGATTCTAATTTAGCAGGCCTGGGCTGGGGCTCACACTGCATTTCTGGCCCAGGTGATGCCTGTGTAGCCAGTCCACAGACACTACTTTTGAGGAACAAGGTCCTGGACGAGCAGTCAGCAAACTAGAGCCAGTGGGCCAAATCCGGCCCTCTACCAGCTTGGTAAATAAACGTTTATTGAAGCACAGCCATGCCCATTTGCTTACGTGTTGTCTATGGCCGCTTTCCCACTGCAATGGCAGGGCCAAGAGACCTTATGGCCTGCAAAGCCTGAAATATTTACTGTCTGGCCTTTAACAGAAAAACTTTGCTGCCACCACCCTATACGATTCCTCTGATACTGAATACTTGGTCCTCAGGAAATTATTAAATGATCTGTTTAATTAGGCACTAAACAATGTGCTAAAAGGATACAGTCATGAACAAGATACAGTCCCTATTTCCATGGAGCTTATATTTATTTTCTTCCTCAATATGTGAGCAAGTGACTACATTCTCTAAGGCTCAGTTTTCTCATCTATAAAATGGGGATAAAAATGCCTAACGCTTAGGGTTGACGTAAGCAGAGTGATAGGTGCATTGTACATACTCAGAAAAGGTTAACTATTATTGTATTCTTTTTATTATTTTTCTTACTCTCCAGATTCCTGGACAATGAACATCTTCCTTACTCTGTGTGTGTGTGTGTGTGTTTGTGTGTGTGTGTGTGTGTGTGTGTGTTTCCTTCCAGGCTATTCAGAAAGAACTGGCCCTGAAAGTGACTTTTTCTTAAACTTTCAAAGAAAGGCTTATCATTTCAATCATAGCTTCTGACATGGAAACCTCTCTTTGATTCTGAGACCAAAGCAGCAACAGTGTCCTTGGTTCCCAGAAGGAGCCTTTCTCTGTTTCTCTAGTTGCTGAATTTGCCATCAATGAGGTGCTAATGGTGGCATGGCCCCTGCTGGGAAAGGGTGGAGGAAACAGGAGGAGGGCTGTGCCCTCTCATCAGGAAGGACAGCCTTTGATGGGATTAGCGAACAACCCCCTGTGGGAGCCACAGACAGCTAAGAGCTAAGCTGAAATTTTAATTTGTTATTTATTTGATTTCAAAGAAAGCCTGGATGAACATTGAAAATCTGCATGCATGTTTATGTTATGTTGTGTGTCAATTGAGTATTTAATAGATTATAAATTCTTCATGTTCGGGAATGACACATGCCTTAATTTTGTTTCCTAAGACACAGATCTCGAAGCAAAGATTCGAGTGTCAGTAGTTTATTAGGGGGTGAGGAAATCAGTAGAGCAGCGAGGAAACAAGAGAGGGAAGAGAAGGCAGTGACATCTTGTGTTGTCATGACGTAGGTAGCATCTAGCTACCACTAGAGAGCTCCTGGAGTTGAGTCCTGCTGTGGAACTCTGAGGAATGGTGTAGAAAATGTGCCTCACATAGACATATATACACTACCAAACGTAAGGTAGATAGCTAGTGGGAAGCAGCCGCATAGCACAGGGAGATCAGCTCGGTGCTTTGTGACCGCCTGGATGGGTGGGATACGTAGGGTGGGAGGGAGGGAGACGCAAGAGGGAAGAGATATGGGAATATATATATATATATATAACGGATTCATTTTGTTGTAAAGCAGAAACTAACACACCATTGTAAACAATTATACTCCAATAAAGATGTTAAAAAATATTCACAAAATAAAAAGAAAAGAAAAGAAAATGTGCCTCAGAAGGATCCCACTGAGAGCTGTGGGTACTGGTGACTTTATACACCAACTACCATCACTCAGTCATTGGTCCAGGGCTCCCATAGGGGTGTCTGTTAATTTTAGGTATTTCTGACTAAAGAGAGGCCACGACTGTCCACTGGAACCAGGCAGAGGGACTGAGTGGTGAGGCCCACGTGGTAGACACAAACCACTGAGAGCCTCTGGATGGCTTAGCTGTTTCTCCTTCCCATTCCTGCAGTGTGCACAAACTAGGTGTTTATTAACCATTAACTGTTGTATTCTGGATGAATCTAGACATAAAAACCAAACTGGGGGCTGGGGGAGGGGAAGAACAGGTTAAAACTGCTTAAGTGAATTTAATCACTTGTGGGAAAGTGAATGACAGAGAATGCTTCATTCTATAAAGATTCTGAAGAGAAAGAATAAAGTTACCTTGATGTTGATGGGGTTCTGGACATGCCACCCCCAAATATGGTACCTTGGCCTATGGAATTATCAGATGAAGGAGTTTGAGAAAATGGCAGCAGTAGAAAGGTCACTCTGACCTTCCCCCTCCTGAAGTAGATCATAAAACACTTCTGTGAGGGATGCCCCCCTACCCCCGAAGGAAATGAGCATCCTTATCTCCTTAGACAAAGGGATGCCGAGAAGAATCAGAACAGGTCTTGCTAAGTTTCGCCCAGGTTACTCCACTTACTTCTTACTCTCTGACCTATCATATTTCTCCACAATGGTCCACTCTTCATAAAACCTAGCAGAAAGATCTCAGGTTGAACTGTTTCTTCAGGTCTTCATTTCATTTTGAAGGCTCCCATGTCCATGTAAAACTTATATAAAATAAATGTGTCTGCATTTCTCCCAACAATCTGTCTTTGTCAGTTTAATTTTCCAACCCACCTAGGAACTCTCAGAAGGTTGTGGAAAGCTTTTTCCTCCCCTCCAATGCTCTAGGTATAAGAAAGAGAAGCTAACAAGCTAATGAAACAAATAAATTGAAGTTCTAATGCCTCACACTTCTCCAAGTCAAGCAAATTTCTCCCCCCACCCCCAGGGAAAATGCCATCCCGGGAGTTTTGTTAGACGTTAAAGATGACCGTCAACAGATGATACCAAAAAATGATACAAAAGTGATCAGGGACTGTGTCAGGGACAAGAATTTTAAAGGAGTGTCAAGCATTGGGTTCTCAGGAAGTAGCTGTTGAGACAGAAGTCATCATGCAGGAGGTTTATCTAAGGAGCAACCTTGTGATCAACACTTGTGGAAGGGAGAGGAATAAAGCAGGATTAAGCAGAGAGAGAAACTGAGCCGCAAAGCAGGCCCAGCAACAGCTTCCACAAAACGTCCAAGGAGCTCCAGGGCCAGAAAGGCCCTAATGAGGTGTCTCAGGTAGGGCTAAGGTGGCCAGGTTGTTATACTCCGGGCCATCTCTTTTTATATTGGCCTTTGGATATGGGCTACCCCAGAAAAAGGAGGTGACCCCTATAGCCAAGGCCATCTTTGAAGGGACTGACAGCTGAAGGCTGTGTGCTGACCCCCCCCTCCTGGCAGCTGGGGCAATGAGTCCTTCACTGAAGGGAGAGCTGGGGGGGTGCAGCAGGGGCCCTCACGTTGAACACTCTCAGGCTATCTCCTCCCCCCAACGCAGGCTTTTAAGATTCTCTACCTTGAACCACCAGGGCTGCATGATTTAAACTTGGATGTGATTCCCATGCTCCACAGCCCTTTAGTTCCTTTGGAACGTGCTGTGCCTGCACCATTATTTGGTGCTGTAGGATTATATTACAGATCCACTGGAGGATCACTTTATTACACATCACAGTACACCACCTGTGATGCGGGGCAAACAGGTACCTAAAATCTGCCACGCTTGCCATCCAAGTCCTGATATTCCGATTTCTACAGTCTTAGTTACACCCCCTTGGGCTGTCGTGAAGGGTCTGAGTGGATGTTCTGTGTTGAGACACCGCATCCTCTATAATCCAGATCATAAACACTCAGTTCAGTTTTCGTTTTCCTGGAATTTGGAGTAGCTGGGAGATTGTGTTAATAACTATTGTGGGTTCTATGGAGTTAGGTACATAGTCTCATATCACTGGTTGTACCAGGTGGAAAGTGTTTCCTCCTCTTCCATTTTTGGGAAGCATTTGTGATGAATTGTTATTGGTTCTTTTTTAAATTTTTCGAAGAATCCAGCAGTAAAGCCATCTTGGCCTGGGCTTCTTTTTTGAGGAAGTTTTACAGTGACTAACTCAATCTCTTGTTATGTGTCTATTCAAATTTTCCATTTCTTTTTGAGTGAGTCTTTTTCAGTAGTTTGTATCTTTCTAGGAATTTGTCCATTTCACTTAGGTTATCTGATTTGTTTTTTTAATACTATTTCTTTACAATTCTTTTTACTTCTATAAAGATGTCTCCTCTTGCATTTCTGATTTTCATAATTTGAATTAGTTTTCTTGGTCAATTCCCAGGGTTTAGGTTAGAAAGAGTAGGATCTTTGGTGCTAAACTGATCTAGGTCCAAATTCTATTTTTTTTTTTTTTTACTATGTAATCACCACCCCCACCCCAAATCTGTTTTTAATCTATAAAATGGAGACAATTCAATCTATTCATTCTTTTAACAAATACGTAAGGAACACCTATAATGTGCCAGGCACTGTTTATGGCTGTGGGGTATAACAGTGAAAGAAACAAAATCCTTTCCCACATGGAGCTCACATTTTGCCTTTTTGTGAAGTTTAAATATGATAATATTATAGAGTTACTGGCATATGGTAAACGCCCAGTGAGTGATGGCTATTGCAACTATATCTCTTCCTCTATCTTTTCCTCTTGTGTGCTGTTGGATGCCAAGTCGGACTCTCTAGGGAAAGGCCTTGGATGGTTTGTGTTACTTTCTTGCAGGCTAGCCTTTCTCACACCTCATCATAATCAATTCTTCTCAAATACAAACATTGTAGCAGCAATTTCCTTTTATGTCTAACTTCTAATTATCTATAAACACATGCTATTATAAGATGATTCTCCTCCTTTGATTATATAATATCAAACATTTAGGTAGTCAAAACCCTACTTGACTACCCTGCTTGCTGCATTGAAACCCAAGGAGCATAGAGCTGTGGTAGAATCATCTACAGACATGTTAATTTGCATGGTTTTCCCATACATTTTTCTTTTCCCTTGCCTCACTCAAGTAGGTAACAAGGCTTGCTCTCTTGCCTCTGGGAACATTAGCAGCAAAAAAGAAAGGAGAGGGACAGTTCCCTTTTGGACTCTGGATCTCAAAAGTCTATGTCCACTTAATAGATGATACTAGATCTCTTTCTGGCAGGGAGAGAAGAGGGAGAGGAGCCTCTATGGGAAACAGGAGTAGAAAGGAAGAAAATGTTTACTTTGGATTAAAAAACAAATTTTTTGAGACAGAGCTGTGTGTGTGTGCGCGTGCATGCGCGCGTGCCTGCCCTAAGCAGTAGAGATTTGAGCTGTCCCTGGAAGCGGCCTTGGAAGATGTCCCGACTGCCAAGAGGAATGAGTGCTTCGGGTCGTTGGAGACCCCAGCAGCCCCAGCCTTCCCAAAGACCCTAGGCGTGGCCTTGAGGAACTGCGGCCATCAGAACTGGGGGGATGGTGTGGGCTGCAGGCACCATGGACTCTCAGTGCTAACTAGGACAGGTTAAAGTTCATGATCAGAGAAGCTTTCCTGAGGTTGTGATGCTACACAGCCTCTAGTATGTCCATCATGTCTAGGAAGGAAACTCTCTAATAGCTCATTCTCTGCCAGTTAGCCAGGAGGTGTGGACTCTGAATTAGAAGCAAGTGGATTGAAGGAAGATAAAGAAAAGAGGGATTTTGTTTTGTTTTGTTTGTTTTACGGTAACACTCTCTCTCTCTCTCTTTTGCGCAGCTAAGCTCATGAACTGAAAATCATACCCTCTGTCTTCATTAGCCACAGGACAGGAACTAGTTAAAACTCAGGACCTCTGGCTCTGTCTATTTAGCCTATTTACTCCTCTTCTGAGAATCCACAGCTGGGAAGTGTGGGAAATTATCTAGCTGTTTGATTCTGTGCTCCAGGTCTTTCCTGAGTCAGTTGGCTTTGATAAATACAGACTGATCCAAAATGGGAAAGGGACGGAGAAACCTAGCACAAACCATAATTCATACACAACCCTGAACAAAACAGTAGCTGAGTGATTTCCCTGGAACTCACAGGAGAGTGACAAGGCAATGAGGGGCATGTTTACTGTAACACATGGCCAGGGGACATTCCAAACTCAAGAGCATTTCAAATCTACACAGCACAGACTGTGGGCTCATTGAGGGCAGGGACTGTCTTCTACTAGTTCCTCCCTGTGGCTTGCACAGTGACTGGCATAGAGCAGACACTTAATATATAGTAATTAAAACATCTCATTGTTGAGAGTCTACTATGTTCCCGAAATTGCCCTAGACATTGGGGAAAATATTACCTCATTTAATTCTCAGTGCAACCCTGTGAGGTAAGTTGCTCAAAACCTCAATGTTAATAAGTGGAAAGATTCCAGTTCTGGTCTGGAATCTTTTTTTTTAAATTTTTATTTTATATTGGAGTGTAGTTGATTAACAATGTTGTGTTAGTTACAGGTATACAGCAAAGTGATTGTTATACCCATACAAGTATCCAGATATGTTAAAAAAAAAAAAGAATGGATACTTTTTTTTTTACATTTTTGAGTCTCTTGGTAAATGGTAGTTGTCATAAATTAATCATTTGGGTTTTAATTTGCAATATTAGGGAATCAATAAGGGAGTATTTCCATTCTCCCCTTAATCATCCTTTCAATCATTCATCCATTCAGTGAAAAAATATATACTGAGTTTTACATGCCAGATCCTTGCCCCTCAAAATTACTTTGCACATCAGCAGGAAATTTATAGAACTCAGTCGAGTAAGAAAAACGATAGCCAAGTTCTAAAAATATCTGGTTGTCTCATGAGCTGCTTGTTGAGGCTGCCTGGGCTGATGGACAGGTTTTAAGATTTGGAATCATAAGACCGGGTTAAAATATTGGGTTAACCATATCCTAGACTACTAGCTAGTTTTTGTTTTGGGCAAGTTAGTTATTCTCTCTGAGTCTCAATATTCTCATCTGTACGATGGGAATAATATCCACATGTGATGAACTTGTGAGGTAATGTATGGTATAGCAATTTGTTAACAAAACCTAAACACATGTAACCTTCACTGTAATCATTATTGTTGTGTATAAGAAGAGGTTTAAATATACACATTCACACATGGTAGATTTACTATGGGAAAAATTGGATTGGGGGGCATATGGTCACTTTGGAATTTGATAGAAGTTGATACACCTCAGAAATGTTTTTGCTACATCTGAAGAGATACAGAAAGAGACTAGGATAGGAAGGCCACGTACCGTTGTGCATTTTGGGGCTGCACAAAATCACCCGGGAGACAGACCAGGTGGGCTAAAATACAAGCTATGCTTATGGCGGGGAGGGTCTATGTCGACCCAAAGGAAGAGGTGCCTTTTTGCTTTTTGTAATTTTTCCACCAGAGTGGTCTCCTGTTTGCATTCACACACATCTGGGAGAATTTCTTTGTAATATGTTCAACATCTTCCCTAAAATCAAATCCTGGGGCAAAGGACTTGGAAACGAGTAGTTTATTTGGGAGGAGACACCAGAAAGCACAGTGAAAAAGAAAGAGTGATACAGGGAGGGGAAAAGTCGGTAGAGTTTACGTTAGTAAGCTGCTTCACACTGTTGGCAACTAGAGCTCAATTCCTCTGAGGACCCTCTGAGGAAAATTTGCACAAATTGTCAATCAAAGAATGGGAGACTGGGGCCCTTCTGACTTTCACCCTCCACTGGTTGACGATTATGCCTCAGACACAAATGACCCCACATTTTGGGGCCATTTCTCCTTCTGAGGCAGAAAAGTGGATAGACTTCCCCAGGCGGGTGTGCTTAAGGTGGGATATTGGGCATATGCATGGAACTGTCCATCACAGAGGTTCTGAAGTTGGGTGGGCTTAGGGGATGTGTTGCAGGGCACAGCTGTAGGCTGGAAGTTTTTCTGAGAGCGCTCTGGCAGAAGTGGGTTTGAGGAAGGAGCATGCTAAACAGAGGTCCTCAGAGTTTACACAAACCTGGGCAAGAGCTGATCTTGTTCAGCTCTCATTTTCATTCCATTTTCCTTCCCCTCAGTCTCCTTGTGCCCATGAATCACACAGAGCCTGGAGTCCACTCCTTCCCCTCTTCCCTTAAATAGCTGTTTGGGCAGCAAGGCATATGACTGGATACAGAGGACATTTAAAACGATAACTTGGCTATTCACAGAGGAATGCAGACCGGCTGACTCATCAAGCTGCTTAAGTGCCACAGCAAAACATATCTACCAACGATCACGGTCTCCAAGGGCTCTAAAGCATCTCTCTTTCTCTTCATCCCTGCTTTATTTCATTAACATATGTTAATGGGAGTGAAATTATTATCTAAATAATCATAATCATTTTAAATTAATTGAGATATTTATTCATTCAAAAATATTAAACATGTATTGAGTGCCAGCCCCATGCCAAGCTCTAGACAAGGCACTGAAAATACAGGAGTGAACAAGTTTCAAGATTTCTACCTTCATGGAGCTTACATTCTAGTGGGGAATAAACACAGAATGAGAAGAATATACTAAAGGAAAGAAACAGGATGATGGGATACAGAGTTCCTGGGAGGGAGCTACTTTAGATTAGGTGGTCAGGGGAGGCCACTTCAGAGTTGTTAACTGACTTGAGACATAAATGACAAGAACAAACTTCTTAATTAAGCAGGGAGAAATAGGAGTTAAAAGGCCCTAAGTAGGAAGGAGGGTCTGAAAGGAGGCAATGTGCTTTTAGGGATTTTAGAACAGTAGTTAATTGGGTGGGCTCTGGAGCCAGAATTCACCACTCTGTAATCTTGGGCACATCATTTAACTGTCTTGGAGCCTTAGTTTCTTCATCTGTAAAATGGGATAATGTAACTACTACCTCATATAGATGTTGTAAAGGTTAAATAAAATATTGCATGTTAAGTGCCTATCACCATACCTGCACATGGTGAGAGCTCTACAGATTTCACTGAGTTGATCATAACTCCTTTTCCCTCCAAACTTCAACTCAGACAATAAAGTGAAATGTGTTGTTTCACATGGCAGAACATTCTAAGATAAGTCAAAATTTTAGGTGTGGCTTGATCTAGAGATTTACAACAGACTCTGGTTCTTCTTCCCTTAATTTTCTTAGTTATACCCTCCAGGTGAATCTGAATTTTCATCTGACTGGCTTCCAACATGATGACAAGGCTGACTGCATCAGCCACAGGCCTTATTCTATACATCCCTGCCTAAGTTCTAGGCCTCACTCAATCACTCCGTCCTATCTAGAGAGAGAAAGCATATGCAAGAACATTTCTTGTTGAAGTTCTGAGAGTCGGTCTAATTGGATTGGCTTAGGTCACATGCCTTCTCTGAACCAATCACTGCAACTAGAAGCTGGAATGCACTGATTGGCTTAACTTAGGTCATGTATTCCTGGAGTTGGGAATGGAGTCAGATTTTTAAAGATCCTGTGTCTCTCCAGTGAAAACTGGGAGCTAATGGGAAAGCAGAAAAGGAAATGATGCTGGGGATACAGTAGTATGCCCAGGCATGTTATTTTTCATTATTATCATTCTAATTAGATAACAGAACATTGGGTTGGGGTAAATTAAGAGACGCATGTCATAATTGTGATCCTCTCATAGCTTTAAGACTTGCATATTCAATTAACCCGTAGAAATCAGTTTCCTCATCTTAAATTTATTTGCTCAACAAATTTCTTAAACTTCTGTTATGGGCAAGACATTGATAAAGTGAAAATAAGCAGAACCACCCCTGTCCTCATCAGGCTAATGTTCTAGTCTAGCGGGATTTAAATATGAATTTTATAGCTTCATCAAGCAGATGTTCTTAATATCAAGGTGCAATAAAATATGGGGCAATCTGTTTATTTTGCCCTTGTGTCTTGATTCCTCTGTTTTACTTTGCATGAGGGCAGAAACTGAAATATAATATCAGAACTGTAAAAAGTTCATGAAATAGCTTTATTTTAAAATAGCTTTATTTTTTTCTTTTAAACTTCTCAATCCGAGAGAATTTGGATCCTGCTAGAAACTGTTCTGTCAAGATTTCATTAGAATCTGTTTTATTAACTACCAGTTTCTATAAGCATCTGTTATGAAAAATGTTAGGGCATAAAAGTAGAAATAATACAAGGAAATATAATTTACTTCTTGGGAATATAAAAGAGTACAGTAAAGATTTACCAAATCCCTTGGGGCAAGTGTTTAATAAGGAATCATTCTAATTAACCAGCAAAAATCATTACTAGAAAATAAAACACGTAATGCACAGCCTGAAACTCACTCTTTAATTTCTCTAGTTTTCTCTCAGACCTAACTTCCCTAGTTGGAGATATTTGCTGGTTTTGTTTTACAGAAAGACTCTTTTTTTCCTGTTGAAATTTAATGCTTCTTATAAGAGCTGAGAATGGTAGTTCATTTCGCCATTAGTTCTCAACACAGAGATTGTTACTGTCAATAGAAAAGGGCCAACCAATCAAGGTGATGATAATGATGAAATGTCTCCTTTGGCCACGGCTAAAAATTTTTTTTAAGATTTTTTTGATGTGGACAATTTTTAAAGTCTTATTGAATTTATTACAATACTGCTTCTGTTTTATGTTTTGGTTTTTTGGCCACAAGGTATGTGGGATCTTAGCTCCCCGACCAGGGATGGAACCTGCACCCCCTGCATTGGAAGGCGAAGTCTTAACCACTGGACCGCCAGGGAAGTCCCATAGCTACAATTTTGAGGGGAGATTGATGAATTTCTTCTCCTGACCAGTAAAAATGACAAACCACATCCAACCTATTTTCTCTTTGCTTTGTACCACTTCTTCTCTCCCTCTTCCCTTTATTGGACTATTAGTTAACCAGCCACAATATCACTTACTACTTCTGAAATTCTCCTTTATTAAAAAAAAAAAAAATCCATAGGCATATAGGTATAACTGACCCATAAAATTGTAAGATATTTAAAGTGTACATTGTGATGATTTGATGTAGGTATACATTGTAAAAAGATTCTCCCCATTTAGGTAATTAACATAACCATCACATCAGAAATTTATCTTTTTAGAATAAAAATGTTCTTACCAAATAAACAAATAAATAAATAAATTTTCCTATAAGTCATATCAAAAGATGAAGCTTTGACCACAGCATCAGGTATCTAGAGGCACCCACCACCCTTTGCCTGGTGTCATCAGGGGGCATAGAGCAGCCAACCTCTTTTGATTTCCTTAAGAGCAAAAATGGCATCTTAAGCCAGGATTCTGAACTTCCTTGGGGACTGCTCCAATCTTAGTTGAGTCCACCTCCAGCTCCAGGTGCAGATCTTGTGACCCAGGCCTATGCCAATTGAAGGATTGTTCCCCTTGCCTATATAAGAAATGGGTACAGCACCAAATGAGGGCAGAGGTTCAACTAAAGGCATTTCTTGTAAACTCCTAGAGAAGCAGGCATTCTCCCTCCCACTGGATGTAGATAAGGAATCATAATATTCTGAAAAGTGTTGCTGTTTATGTTGGGAGCACATGGAGTGAGGTTGCCCAAAACAGATCCAGCAATGAGGAATCAGAATTAAGAAATGGAAAGAGAGAAACGAAGTCCTGGTAACACTTTTTTCAGCACCTAGATCAAAGCTTACCTGAAGCCTGTTGAGCTTTTCAATGACATGAACCAATACATATTTTTTAACATTTCCAGTTTGGATTGGATTTTCTTTTGCGTTCAACAAAAAGAGTTTTAGCTGATATGCTATAAAACAACAATAACATCCTATCAGTCTTCTGTTTTAAAATCCCCTAGTAGCTTCTCCTTTTCTTCAAGATAAATTCACATGGCTTAGCTTAGCAGAGGATCTGACCCATATAGTTCTTATTCTGAGCTTCTTCCCTCTGGGCATACCCAATTTCCTTGGATCCCTTCAGTGCATTACGATTTTTCTTATCTATGTGCTTTGTACACATTGGCATAACACAGCTCTAGATCTAGAGAAACACAGCCTCAATTCCACTATCTGTAAACTGGGAATAATAACAGCATGTTCCCTATGGGGTTGATGTAATGAGTCCCATGAGAGAGTATGTGCAAAGTATTTAACATGTGTATCTTTTCAATAAGTGTTTATTAAATGAAAAATATAAACACAAATTAAAGAAGCAATTCTCTGATGTTCTGGGTGACTTGTGTGATAAGTGCTTTATGAGGACTATCTAACATTTCCAGACCCTCTTCTCACCATGTTGGAATTTTTACACTGAAATGGTCACAACATACAATTTCCAACTAATTAAAAGTGCTCTCAAATTGAAAAGGGAGAGGTGATCCATTGGGTCTCTTAACCTCAGAGAGAATTATGGCTTCTCTTTTTTCTAATAAGTTCTCCTCTTTGCTTCACAAGTCCCATGTATCAGTGTCTTCATAGAGAGATTCGTTCCAATAGTATGTACACATTGCTTCTACTGAAACTCTACTGTTGATGACTTCATTGAGTTATTAATTCAGGCCCTTTTCAAGGGAGTCCTGATGAGTTCATGGGTCTACTCCAAGCCTCAGTTAACTCAGCTGAGGAGGGCCCAGGAAGGATGAGGAGGCCCTGGGTGAACTGTGTTGTAGGTTTCAATTCTCATTTTCTTGGATTCTGACAGTATATTATTAGCATAGCATTAAAGGAGGCAGAGTGGAATGGTAGTAGTGATTGAATCCCTAAGGATAATTCCTTCCAATTTATAAACATGAAGTCATTTGACACTCACAAACCTATGAGGTAGGTTTTATCATGAAGTCTAGTCTCTGATGAGACATGCAGACAAGAGAACTTGAACAAATTGCCCAAGGTCATGCTGCTAGCCCTGAATTCAAACCCAGACAGTCTGACCCCAGTTCTTACACTTAGCACTGTGCTGTGCTGGCCTACTCGTGCCAGCACCCTGCCAAGTATTGGGGTTACTGGAGAAAACATGACATATGGTTCCTGCCCTCATAGAGCTTACAGTGTTTCTGCAGAGACTGTACACATTAAATGCACTAAGAGCTACTGTTTGCTGCATATTCATGGTGTGCAAGGCACTGTGTGAAGCACAGATAATCTCATATTATTCCTTACAAACAAAGGGGAAAAAATCTAACACAAATGCTACAGAGAAGATGTGAGGAACAATAGCATGAAACTGGGGACCCTGACCTACTTTAGGTGCATGAAGAACATTCAGGAACTTCTTCCTTAAGAAAGAGAAATTGCATCTGACACCTGAGGTTGCGTAAAAGCTAGACAGCAAAGTGTGTGTGCGTGCGTGGAGTCAATACTAGTGAGAATAATGCAGAATATTGTAGGCAAACAGAACCTGCAGATGGTGCACTCAATTTCTGTTTATGTAGTTGACAAACCTTCAAGGCTCTTTTTAAGTTCCAGCACTATTCTTTTGTTATCCTGCTTTTGAATTATCAGCTCCACTGTCACTTCCTTGGGAAAACTGTCTCTGACTTTCCCAATCAAGTCAGTCCACCCTTTTGATATACTCTCACAGGGCTGTGCTTGCCGTCACTCAGACATTAGCATTAAGTTTAAATTTATTTGCATGATTCTTTGATTAATATCTGTCTCTCACTAGACTGTATAATCCATTAGGGGAGGGACCAAGTTTCTACTTGGTCAACAGTATGTTACCAGTGCTCAAAATGTGTTGAATAAATGAATCAAGAGGTATTTCAGGCTAATATTTTTTTTTTTTTTTTTTTTGCGGTACGCGGGCCTCTCACTGTTGTGGCCTCTCCCGTTTTGGAGCACAGGCTCCGGACGCGCAGGCTCAGCGGCCATGGCTCACGGGCCCAGCCGCTCCGCGGCATGTGGGATCTTCCCGGAGCGGGGCACGAACCCGTGTCCCCTGCATCGGCAGGCGGACTCTCAACCACTGCGCCACCAGGAAAGCCCCAGGCTAATATTTTTGTTAGCTTAAAATGATCAGTGTGAGTTCACGTTTATCCCTGAAAGCATACGCCCCCAGATGAAACAAACATGAACTTAGATTATGGACTAATTATAATCTACTAACAGGGCACGCAAAGTTGGCCTCACCTGCCTTTCTAGCACTGCCTTTACAAATAATCTATATACATGCTGTTTTCTAGGTAATATACATTATGCAAAAGCACACTGACAGGTCTATGAATGAGTTGATAAAATAGGCAATCTAAAAGTTTCTCTATTCTTTACAGAAAAAATGGTTAACTGTCTTTTAAGAAATAAATTACTGTTGAACCTTTTACATGGTTTCTCCAATTTTTCTAGGTAGTGAATCAGATACATTATTCATAATTAGTGCCTTGCTTTCTTTCCTGCATGGTTTTACTTTTTATACATCTTTCTTTTTAATCTAACGGATATTAAGAATATGTATTACGTCAAATGAAAGAACCAGGTGCAAGAGTATATACTGGATCATTTTATTTGTGTGAAGTTCAAAAACAGGGGAAATTAATCCATTATTCAATGGCAACTGAGTTGTTACTCTTGGGAGGGTCGCGCCTGGAGGAGACCTGAGAGGGGCCCTGGGGGATGTTGTTTCTTGATCTAGGTGCTTGTTCTGTGCATGTTCAGTTTGTGAAAATTCATCAGGCCATACAGCGATGATTTATCTATTGTATTTCAATAAAGATTTTACAAATTCAGAGACACCAGTGAGTGTTCTGAAGCAAGGAATTGACCTTTTTTTTTTGGTGGGGGGGATTGCCAATGACTTAGATGGAAGACCATATTAAAATGACTGAGAGTTGAGTATTTCAGAAAAATGCCAAAGAGAGGTTAGCTGAAGGGCTGGCTTTGGATTCTGGTCAGTATCTCTGAGAAGGGATTCTGTGGGCTGCTCCAACTGGGGTGGCGGAGTGTGGTGTGTGGCGAACTTTAGAAACCCTGGAGAGATTTGGGGGCAGGATTGTACCCCCGGCAGGCTGGCTCCTGAGCTTGACTCCTGACCACTACACTCTGTTGTGGGCAATACCACTAGTCCTCCAACCCAGCTTCCATTGGAATCAGCTAGGAGCTTGAAAGAAACTGCTGAGATCCCACCCCCAAGGATTTTCAGATAAAACTCATAGAGGGACTGGGATTTTTTTAAAGCTGCCCTGGTAATTCTGATATGAATCAAAGTTTGAGAACTGCTGTTCTTCTTTATATGATTATATCAGATTATGTTATACTTTAATACTCCACTATGCCATGTTGTGCTTTGCTATGCTTTAGTACAGTATACAACTACTTAGTGTTATGTACTGCTTAAGAATACATGTCTATGGGCTTCCCTGGTGGCGCAGTGGTTGAGAGTCTGCCTGCCGATGCAGGGGACACGGGTTCGTGCCCCGGTCCGGGAAGATCCCGCATGCCATGGAGTGGCTGGGCCCGTGAGCCATGACCGCTGAGCCTGCGCGTCCGGAGCCTGTGCTCCGCAACAGGAGAGGCCACAACAGTGAGGGCCCGCGTACAGCAAAAAAAAAAAAAAAAAAAAAAAAAAAAAAAAAAAGAATACACGTCTATGAAAGATAAAGAAATGCATGGAAATGATAAGCACTAGATTCAAGATAGTGGTTACTTCTAGGAGAGAGGAAGGTACCTGAAACCAGGAAGGATACATGAGTTACATGGGTAACACACACACATACATAATTTTTATTTTATTTAGATTATATGTATTTATAATTTTCTTGAGCTGGATGGTGGGAGCAGAAAAAGCTGAAATCATTCATTCATTACACTTATTCATTGAGCACCTACTGTGTCTCAGGTTCTTTTCTAGATTTGGGGAATATAGCAGGAAAAAAACAGACAAAAGCCCTGACTTCCTGGAACTAACATTTTAGTTAGGACCACCAGACAGTATTTAAGTACACAACTAAATACATACTGTATGTGATTGGTGCTATGGAGAAACACAAAGCAGGCCAAGGGGATATGAGATACTGAGCCTGGCGTTGGGCAGAGAGAGCTGTTTCATTCAGGGTCGTCAGGAAAGGCCTTTCAGATAAGGAGACATTTCAGAGAGGGCTGAAGAAATCAGGGGAAGGAGTCCAACAGATATTTAGGAGGAGAGTACTGAAGGTAAAGGGAACATTGTGTGATAATGTTCTGGGCCCCAACCAGGGAAGCAGCAGTGGCTGAGTGGAGAGGGGTAGGACCAGAACAGTGGGAAGTGGGGAAAGCGTCTCACAGACGGCTGGAAGGCCGTGTCGGGAATTTGGGTTTATTCTCTGTGAGCTAAGAAGTCTCTGGAGTATGTTTTGTAGAAAAGCTCTATTCTTCGTGCCTTTTGCGTATGCCTTCAACATCTCAAAATGCTTTAAAAGACAGATGTTATCTGATGCAGATATTGCAATGTGAATTATTTTATTTGATTCACCATGTCTGTGATAAGAGGGACTTGGGACAACCTGAGGGCCCCATGAAGGTAAATTTGTTAAAAGTGGGGTCAAAGGACCCAAGAAGGGAATATGTGTGCACCCATGGGGGTGCGTGTGCGTGTGTGTGTGTGTGTGTAGGGAATGGTCGCTGAAGACAAATTGAACTTTCTCAATTTTGACGACCAGATAACAGTCCACCAACAATGTGCAGGAGATCTCCTCTCCATGCAGTGGGCTGTACAACTCTTAGGATTCCAGAAAACATTCTCAGTGAAGGCAGAGAGGGATAACAGCTCAGGTCAGCACACAACCAGGAACACAAACTTCTGAGACTGCTTTTATAAAGCGTCCATTGTAAATGCCTCCTACTTCTTCAGTTCACCTAGGGTTGAGGAAGCACTGTACAGAAATGTTGCATTAGAATTTAAAATGACTTGACTGTTCTTAGAAGAGACTCCAGTACATTAACTTTTTCCAGCCTGACATCTTCAGCCCATTTGCTTTGGGGCTAACTTCCTCCCTGAAAAATTTCAGTGGTTCGTACTTTTCATTTGAAGTTCGTAAGAAATGCATTGTCTTTGCTATGCTCTCAGCTCCTACTCAGGTGAGATAGAGGATTCTTAAAGACAAATGGTGAACTACTTATTTCTCTCAGAGGTTTTCAGAGAGCACACACAAGTGTATTGATGCAGAGGGGAAAAAAAACCATGAGGGAAGCGCTGTTGTCCCCCAATCTTTGTTAAAATAGGCTCAAGAAAACTAAAAATGATCACCTCTTAAATTTTTACTATTTGTTCCCTTACGTTTCATCTTATTCGGTCAATTGTAGGTGTGGAAAGCAGGAACCAAGGTACCAGAGTGTGAAGAATCTGTTTAAAACCAATATATCTGTCTGTGGCTGTGAGGAAGAAGAAAGGTCAACTAATAATTTCATATTAACATCAGCTGGCCAATTCTGATAAAGCTGCATGTTTGTAGTCCACAAAGAAATCTAGCCTGCTTTTTAGGTGATCAGTGTCTACTATTCAACCCTGGTTTTATAAATGATCGTCAAAATTAAGAGAGTCAGTGTTTACACTGAATGTTGTATATTGATCTTTGCAATGGTGAAACAATTTTAAGAAGATGAAAGACATCATAGTACAATATAGTACAATATAGTAAAGAAACGCATCTATCTTTGGGGAGAGGGAAAAACTATGTTTTATTTATATTTCTAAAATTTTCCTTACAATAATAATAGCAAATATTTATGGAGCATTTACTGTGTGCCTGGCATGTGTAAATGCTTCAGATCCACTTTTCTCACACTCTAATGTGCATGCGAGTCAGCTGGGGATCTTGCTAAAATGGAGTTTCTGATTCAATAGGTCTGGGGTTGGACTTAAGATTCTGCATTCCTAATAAGCTCTTAGATGATGCAGATGTGCTGAACTTCTGTCCACAACTTGTCTAAAGACATTATAGCCCCACAGATACACCAGAAATACATCTACACGTGGAACAACTCCTACGGAGCACCTACTGAACGCTGGCAGAAGACCTCAGACCTCCCAAAAGGCAAGGAACCCCCCACGTACCTGGTTAGGGCAAAAGAAAAAACTAAACAGAGACAAAAGGATAGGGACGGGTCCTGCACCAGCGGGAGAGAGCTGTGAAGGAGGAAAAGTGTCCACACACTAGGAAGCCCCTTCGCGGGCGGAGACTTCGGGTGACGGAGTGCGGGAGCTTCGGGGGTGGAGACTGCGGGTGGCGGAGGGGGGAGCTTGGGAGCCGCGGAGGAAAGCACAGCAACAGGGGTGCGGAGGGCAAAGCGGAGAGATTCCAGCGCAGAAGATCGGGGCCGACCGGCACTCACCAGCCGAGAGGCTTGTCTGCTTGCCCGCAGGGGCGGGTGGGGCTGGGAGCTGAGGCTCCGGCTTCTGTCGGAGCGCCAGAAGAGGACTTAGGTTGGCGGCTTGAACACAGCCTGCAGGGCGTTAGTGCACCGCGGCTAGCCGGGAGGGAGTCCGGGGAAAAGTCTGGACCTGCCGAAGAGGCAAGAGACTTTTTCTTCCCTCTTTGTTTCCTGGTGCACGAGGAGAGGGGATTAAGAACGCTGCTTAAGAGAGCTCCAGAGACGGGCGCGAGCCGCGGCTAAAAGTGCGGAGCCCAGAGACAGACATGAGATGCTAAGGCCGCTGCTGCCGCCACCAAGAAGCCTGTGTGTGAACACAGGTTATTATCCACACCCCCTTCCGGGGAGCCTGTGCAGCCCGCCACTGCCAGGGTCCCGGGATCCAGGGACAACTCCCCCGGGAGAACGCACGGCGCGCCTCAGGCTGGTGCAACGTCACGCCGGCCTCTGCCGCTGCAGGCCCGCCCCACACTCCGTGACCCTCCCTACCCCCCCGGCCTGACTGAGCCAGAGCCTCCGAATCAGCGGCTCCTTTAACCCCGTCCTGTCTGAGCAAAGAACAGACGCCCTCCGGCGACCTACACGCACAGGCCGGGCCAAATCCAAAGCTGAGCCCCTGGGAGCTGTGAGAGCAAAGAAGAGAAAGGGAAATCTCTCCCAGCAGCCTCAGAAGCAGCGGATTAAAGCTCCACAATCAACTTGATGTACCGTGCATCTGTGGAATACCTGAATAGACAACGAATCATCCCAAATTAAGGAGCCCTGTGGATGAAAGGCTCTTGGTGCTGCAGCCAGGAGTCAGTGCTGTGCCTCTGAGGTGGGAGAGCCAACTTCAGGACACTGGTCCACAAGAGGCCTCCCAGCTGCACATAATATCAAACAGCGAAAATCTCCCAGAGATCTCCATCTCAACGCCAGCACCCAGCTTCACTCAATGCCCAGCAAGCTACAGTGCTGGACATCCTATGCCAAACAACTAGCAAGACAGGAACACAACCCCACCCATTAGCAGAGAGGCTGCCCAAAATCATAATAAGTCTACAGACACCCCAAAACACACCACCAGACGTGGACCTGCCCACCAGAAAGACAAGATCCAGCCTCATCCACCAGAACACAGGCACTAGTACCCTCCACCAGGAAGCCTACACAACCCACTGAACCAACCTTAGCCACTGGGGACAGACACCAAAAACAACAGGAACTACGAACCTTCAGCCTGCAAAAAAGGAGACCCCAAACACAGTAAGATAAGCAAAATGAGAAGACAGAAAAACACACAGCAGATGAAGGAGCAAGATAAAAACCCACCAGACCTAACAAATGAAGAGGAAATAGGCAGTCTACCTGAAAAAGAATTCAGAATAATGATAGTAAAGATGATCCAAAATCTTGGAAATAGAATAGACAAAAGGCAAGAATCAGTTAACAAGGACCTAGAAGAACTAAAGATGAAACAAACAATGATGAACAACACAATAAATGAAATGAAAAATACTAGATGGGATCAATAGCAGAATAACTGAGGCAGAAGAACGGATAAGTGACCTGGAAGATAAAATAGTGGAAATAACTACTGCAGAGCAGAATAAAAAGAAAAGAATGAAAAGAACTGAGGACAGTCTCAGAGACCTCTGGGACAACATTAAACGCACCAACATTCGAATTATAGGGGTTCCAGAAGAAGAAGAGGAAAAGAAAGGGACTGAGAAAATATTTGAAGAGATCATAGTTGAAAACTTCCCTAATATGGGAAAGGAAATAGTTAATCAAGTCCAGGAAGCACAGAGAGTCCCATACAGGATAAATCCAAGGAGAAATACACCAAGACACATATTAATCAAACTGTCAAAAATTAAATACAAAGAAAACGTATTAAAAGCAGCAAGGGAAAAACAACAAATAACACACAAGGGAATCCCCATAAGGTTAACAGCTGATCTTTCAGCAGAAACTCTGCAAGCCAGAAGGGACTGGCAGGACATATTGAAAGTGTTAAAGGAGAAAAACCTGCAACCAAGATTACTCTACCCAGCAAGGATCTCATTCAGATTTGATGGAGAAGTTAAAACCTTTACAGACAAGCAAAAGCTGAGAGAGTTCAGCACCACCAAACCAGCTCTACAATAACTGCTCTAGGAACTTCTCTAGGCAAGAAACACAAAAGAAGGAAAAGACCTACAATAACGAACCCAAAACAATTAAGAAAATGGGAATGGGAACACACATATCGATAATTACCTTCAATGTAAATGGACTAAATGCTCCCACCAAAAGACACAGATTAGCTGAATGGATACAAAAACAAGACGCATATATTTGCTGTCTACAAGAGACCCACTTCAGACCTAGAGACACATACAGACTGAAAGTAAGGGGATGGAAAAAGGTATTTCATGCAAATGGAAACCAAAAGAAAGCTGGAGTAGCAATTCTCATATCAGACAAAATAGACTTTAAAATAAAGACTATTAGAAGAGACAAAGAAGGACACTACATAATGATCGAGGGATCGATCCAAGAAGAAGATATAACCATTGTAAATATTTATGCACCCAACATAGGAGCACCTCAATACATAAGGCAAATACTGACAGCCATAAAAGGGGAAATCGACAGTAACACATTCATAGTAGGGGACTTTAACACCCCACTTCCACCAATGGACAGTTCATCCAAAATGAAAATAAATAAGGAAACACAAGCTTTAAATGATACATTAAACGAGATGGAGTTAATTGATATTTATAGGACATTCCATCCAAAAACAACAGAATACACATTTTTCTCAAGTGCTCATGGAACATTCTCCAAGATAGATCATATCTTGGGTCACAAATCAAGCCTTGGTAAATTTAAGAGAATTGAAATTGTATCAAGTATCTTTTCCGACCACAACGCTATGAGACTCGATATCAATTACAGGAAAAGATCTGTAAAAAATACAATCACATGGAGGCTAAACAATACACTACTTAATAACGAAGTGATCACTGAAGAAATCAAAGAGGAAATCAAAAAATACCTAGAAACAAATGACAATGGAGACACGACGACCCAAAATCTATGGGATGCAGCAAAAGCAGTTCTAAGAGGGAAGTTTATAGCAATACAATCCTACCTTAAGAAACAGGAAACATCTCGAATAAACAACCTAACCTTGCACCTAAAGCAATTAGAGAAAGAAGAACAAAAAAACCCAAAGTTAGCAGAAGGAAAGAAATCATAAAAATCAGATCAGAAATAAATGAAAAAGAAATGAAGAAAACGATAGCATAGATCAATAAAACTAAAAGCTGGTTCTTTGAAAGGATAAACAAAATTGATAAACCATTAGCCAGACTCATCAAGAAAAAAAGGGAGAAGACTCAAATCAATAGAATTAGAAATGAAAAAGGAGAAGTAACAACTGGCACTGCAGAAATACAAAAGATCATGAGAGATTGCTACAAGCAACTCTATGCCAATAAAATGGACAACCTGGAAGAAATGGACAAATTCTTAGAAAGGCACAACATGCCAAGACTGAATCAGGAAGAAATAGAAAATATGAACAGACCAATCACAAGCACTGAAATTGAAACTGTGATTAAAAATCTTCCAACAAGCAAAAGCCCAGGACCAGATGGCTTCACAGGTGAATTCTATCAAACATTTAGAGAAGAGCTATCACCTATCCTTCTCAAACTCTTCCAAAATATAGCAGAGGGAGGAACACTCTCCAACTCATTCTATGAGGCCACCATCACCCTGATACCAAAACCAGACAAGGATGTCACAAAGAAAGAAAATTACAGGCCAATATCACTGATGAACATAGATGCAAAAATCCTCAACAAAATACTAGCAAACAGAATCCAACAGCACATTAAACGGATCATACACCATGATCAAGTGGGGTTTATTCCAGGAATGCAAGGATTCTTCAATATACGCAAATCAATCAATGTGATACACCATATTAACAAATTGAAGGAGAAAAACCATATGATCATCTCAATAGATGCAGAGAAAGCTTTTGACAAAATTCAACACCCATTTATGATAAAAAACCCTGCAGAAAGTAGGCATAGAGGGAACTTTCCTCAACATAATAAAGGCCATATATGACAAACCCACAGCCAACAGCATCCTCAATGGTGAAAAACTGAAAGCATTTCCACTAAGATCAGGAACAAGACAAGGTTGCCCACTCTCACCACTCTTATTCAACATAGTTTTGGAAGTTTTAGCCACAGCAATCAGAGAAGAAAAGGAAATAAAAGGAATCCAAATCGGAAAAGAAGAAGTAAAGGTGTCATGGTTTGCAGATGACATGATACTATAGATAGAGAATCCTAAAGATGCTACCAGAAAACTACTAGAGCTAATCAATGAATTTGGTAAAGTAGCAGGATACAAAATTAATGCACAGAAATCTCTGGCATTCCTATACACTAAGGATGAAAAATCTGAAAGTGAAATCAAGAAGACACTCCCATTTACCATTGCAACAAAAAGAATAAAATATCTAGGAATAAACCTACCTAAGGAGACAAAAGACCTCTATGCAGAAAATTATAAGACACTGATGAAAGAAATTAAAGATGATACAAATAGATGGAGAGATATACCATGTTCTTGGATTGGAAGACTCAACATTGTGAAAATGAAAATGACTCTACTACCCAAAGCAATCTACAGATTCAATGCAATCCCTATCAAACTACCACTGGCATTTTTCACAGAACTAGAACAAAAAATTTCACAATTTGTATGGAAACACAAAAGACCCCGAATAGCCAAAGCAATCTTGAGAAAGAAAAACGGAGCCGGAGGAATCAGGCTTCCTGACTTCAGACTATACTACAAAGCTACAGTAATCAAGACAGTATGGTACTGGCACAAAAACAGAAATATAGATCAATGGAACAGGATAGAAAGCCCAGAGATAAACCCACGCACATATGGTCACCTTATCTTTGACACAGGAGGCAGGAATGTACAGTGGAGAAAGGACAGCCTATTCAATAAGTGGTGCTGGGAAAACTGGACAGCTACATGTAAAAGTATAAGATTAGATCACTGCCTAACACCATACACAAAAATAAGCTCAAAATGGATTAAAGACCTAAATGTAAGGCCAGAAAATATCAAACTCTTAGAGGAAAACATAGGCAGGACACTCTATGACATAAATCACAGCAAGGTCCTTTTTGACCCACCTCCTAGAGAAATGGAAATAAAAACAAAAGTAAACAAATGGGACCTAATGAAACTTAAAAGCTTTTGCGCAGCAAAGGAAACCATAAAGAAGACCAAAAGACAACCCTCAGAATGGGAGAAAATATTTGCAAATGAAGCAACTGACAAAGGATTAATCTCCAAAATTTATGAGCACATGCAGCTTAATAACAAAAAAACAAACAACCCAATCCAAAAATGGGCAGAAGACCTAAACAGACATTTCTCCAAAGAAGATATACAGAGTGCCAACAAACACATGAAAGAATGCTCAACATCACTAATCATTAGAGAAATGCAAATCAAAACTACAATGAGATATCATCTCACACCAGTCAGAATGGCCATCATCAAAAAATCTAGAAACAATAAATGCTGGAGAGGGTGTGGAGAAAAGGGAACCCTCTTACACTGTTGGTAGGACTGTAAATTGATACAGCCACTGTGGAGAACAGTATGGAGGTTCCTTAAAAAAGTACAAATAGAACTACCATATGACCCAGCAATCCCACTATTGGGCATATACCCTGAGAAAACCATAATTCAAAAAGAGTCATGTACCAAAATGTTCATTGCAGCTCTATTTACAATAGCCCAGAGATAGAAACAACCTAAGTGTCCATCATCGGATGAATGGATAAAGAAGATGTGGCACATATATACAATGGAATATTACTCAGCCATAAAAAGAAACGAAATTGAGCTATTTGTAATGAGGTGGATAGACCTAGAGTCTGTCATACAGAGTGAAGTAAGTCAGAAAGAGAGAGACAAATACCGTATGCTAACACATATACATGGAATTTAAGAAAAAAAATGTGATGAAAAACCTAGGGGTGAAACAGGAATAAAGACACAGACTTACTAGAGAATGGACTTGAGGCTATGGGGAGGGGGAAGGGTAAACGGTGACAAAGCGAGAGAGAGGCATGGACACATATACACTACCAAACGTAAGGCAGGTAGCTAGTGGGAAGCAGGGAGATCAGCCCGGTGCTTTGTGACCGCCTGGAGGGGTGGGATAGGGAGGGTGGGAGGGAGGGAGACGCAAGCGGGAAGAGATATGGGAACATATGTATATATATAACTGATTCATTTTGTTGTGAAGCTGAAACTAACATACCATTGTAAAGCAATTATACTCCAATAAAGATGTTAAATTGAAAAAAAAAAAGTCATTATACAATGAGTTATATGATTCAATCAGAGTACAGCACAGTGAGGTTGTTAATGTTATCACCTCTTTGTAGGCCAGGGAACTAAGGGTCAGAGAGGTTAGGTGGATTGCCCTAGGTCTCAGGTAGGACATGGTAGACCTAATTCTGACTGCAGAGCTCAAAACACTCAACAACTATCTTCTAACTGCCTCCTATCATAATGGAATCACTCTTGATGGTTTTAGCCTGTAATTAATGAATAAATTTTAATAGGCAATAATATGTCTAAGCCTTTTAGTTTAGTCAAGCCCTTCTCCCTTCATTTTAATAAATTTCTGCAGTCTGTATAAAGCTTCAGTTTATTAAAGGGAGCTTGTTTTCTTCATTTAGACCAGCTCGTAATTGCAAACCACACTGACGTTTCCCAGACTGCTTCTGGCACCCTGTTTTAAATGTTAGCCTGGTTTCAGGGGAGTCATTCTGGAGAACATCAGGCTCAGCTCAGAAATGTACCCTGCATTAAAATGTAGGCTGGGTGAGGGTTTCTTTGAATGTTCCCAAACTACTTATTATGGATAGGTACATTGTAAACATTTGTATTTGGTATTAAAGCAATTTGTCTACATTCAGTTCAATTCCAGAAACCTTTATTGAGCACCTACTAGATTCTAGCTGCTGTGACTCAGCCTGTAGCGGAAGCACAGACGAATAAAGGCGAGCTCCATTTTCTTAGGAACTTACAGTATCATCCTCACCTCTCAATGCATCTGAATTTTGTGTAATTAATTAGCATCACAGCTAAAGAGTCAGAACCAACCACAGACACGTTTATGAATGTGGCAATGTCTACCTGCGTTACACACATTTGATTTTTTTTTACATCTTTATTGGAGTATAATTGCTTTACAATGGTGTGTTAGTTTCTGCTTTATAACAAAGCGAATCAGTTATACATATACATATATCCCCATATCTCCTCCCTCTTGCGTCTCCCTCCCACCCTCCCTATCCCACCCCTCTAGGTGGTCACAAAGCACCGAGCTGATCTCCCTGTGCTATGCAGCTGCTTCCCACCAGCTATCTATTTTACATTTGGTAGATACACATTTGATTTTAAAGAATCCCGAAAATAAACAGGCTCACTGCTGTTGATGTGATTCCTCGCCTTCGCCTCAAATGAATCATTTGCATTGTGTGAAAATGCTCAATCACTCCTGTCTTTTGTTGGCTCAAATTAAGTCAACTTTTTTTTTTTGGAAAAAAGAGTCATATGATTATTGTGAGTAGGGACACTGGAGAGAGAACAATAGGTCTCACCCCCGAGCATCAAAATTCATCCAATCAGCTAATGTGTACCTACTAACGGCAATCTAATACCTACTAACGGCAATCTCCTGTGCCAATTTTTTTGGAAAGTACGATAAATGTATTAGGCATTGTTCCTGCCCTTAAAGAAGCAACAATCAAATTCAGTGCTTCTTACATTTTCATGTGCATAAACATCACCGCGAGTATATTCATACAATCGAATTCTGCTTAGCAATAATAAGAAATGAACTGTTAATGTACTCAGTAACATGATGCATCTCAAAAACGTCATGCTGAGGTAAAGAAGTCAGACACAAGAGAGGATATACTGGGCATACCCACTGTTATAAAATTAACTATTAGGAATACATCAGACAATTCTCAAAGAGACTCATGACTTTGAAGCTGTTGCATGGAAACTATCCCTGATCACCCAACCTAAAGGAGACCCTCTCTGTTTATTTCTTCATAACATTTGCCATACTTTGTAATTACATATTTATTTACCAATTTACATGCTTATCTCCTATCTCTGTACTAGCCTGTAAGTTCCAAGAGGACAGTAGCTACACGTACATAATGTTTGCCACTATATACCTGATGGGTTTTATAGTGACCAGTATCAATAAAATGTTCTATAGGTATATGTTGTAATAATGATCACCAACTCTGAGAAGAACAGTGGCTCATATTTCTTTATGTCTCTCATAAGTAACAATAAGGACACAAAGAGGGCTCTCAAAAATACTTTTTGAATGAAAAAGATCACCAGAAACGATTGTATGGCTCATAATCTAGAAACAAAGTGACATGAGATTCTTCATCCAAATTTGGATGGATGACTCTCTAAACAGTGAAAATTAATTCATTGAGTAAATGATGTAAATGAGTCTTCACTTCAGCTACTTTAAACTAATTAATGGAATACATAATGGGAAAGATGGTGCTTTAGGTTAATAGTTATTTTACACATCTCAGAAGAGAGCAGAGTCTAGATAAGTGGTTCTCAGACCTGCCAGCACAGTAGAACCACCTGGAAACGTTTATAAATTACAGGTGCCTATTTTCCCTCCACCCCCTGCTGAGGTGATTCAGTTGTTTCAGATGAGTCCTGAGTATCGATAGTTTTCAAGGCTGAGAACCTCGGTCTTACGGAGGGGTGTGTATATAATATAATGTGGGCTTTGGTCAGAAAAAGCAGGATTCAAAACTCATCTCAGTCACTTGCTAGCTGTGTGACCTGGTGCAGAATACTTAACCTGTCCCAGCTTCAGAGTTTACATTTATTAAATAGAATAATAAGGGAATTCCCTGGCAGTCCAGTGGTTAGGACTCCATGCTTCCACTGCTGGGAGCCCAGGTTAGATCCCTGGTCGGGAAACAAAGATCCTGCAAGCTGAGGGGCACGTGGCCAAAAAATAAATAAATAAAATAAAATAGAATAATAATATCTACCTTTAAGGTGGTGAGGATTCGAAATTATATAAAATTGCAATACAAAGTAGGTCATCATAATTGGTCACTTTTATTATTCCTATATTTAGGTAAGATCATTTTTGTTTGTTTTCTTCAGTTTATCCCCAGACAACTCAGGTACATTTGTGTTGAGCATATGGTGATAGCATGTTGTCTGGGCTGTGGAAATGGTACTTGAATCTCTAACAGATTAAACTGGCAAATAAGGTGACAGCTTTATTACCAAAGCTAACTCTTGAATGGTAGAGCCCTCTCAATTCACATTATTCCAAATGAGAACTAAGGAAATAAAGTAAATTATTAATAACAGAAAATCAATAATGATCTTTAACCTTTCTGAAGAATTTACCATGGGTTAGCCATTGTTTTATAAGTCCTGCATGTATCTTTTTATTCAATCCTTAGGCCATTCCTATGGGATTGGGTACTTGGTACTCTCATTATATCCCTATTTACAACTAAGGAAAATAAGGCACAAAGATATAAAATAACTTGCCCAAGTCCCACAGTTGCTAAGTGGCAGGGAAAAGATTCAAAGACTGATTTCAGTTGCCCTGTTCTTAATTCTTGCACCCCCATCACTTTCTTCCAGAAAACAGTCCTTTATGAATATATCCACAAGACTGGGTAAGGGAAATGACCCTTAGTTAGTCTGAGATAAGGTGTGTTTGGGGATTGAGTGGCTACGGTTCTGAAAAGAAACAAAATGGACTGAGTATATAAAATTAATGAACTCCTACTTATCATGGAATTATCTTTGAAAGCTATCTATTGAATAATCAACTTTACATTTTCATTATTTTTTATAGGTAGTTTTCCTTGAGAAATAAGAAACTCCCCTGAATACGTTCTCTTGTATTTTCAACTGCAATTCTCCCCTCTATCCCTCAGCTGAATTACGTCTGAGACAGAGGCCAGGAATCTGTCCCCACTGGGGTTGACTTTCATTTAAATTCAAGCATCTTGTCCAATACAGCCCTATAATTACCCTGAGCTCCTTTGGTCCACCTGCTGCCTAATATACATGTTAGGATGGGTGGAACATTGATGATAGTTTGGAATGACTCTGCTTTTTAAGTGGATACATGGATACTTTTGGAAGCCAAATTGTATTTGGAATTTTTATCTCTGGAACTTCTCTGTGTTTTTTACCTGAAACTTGAGAAGTGTCAAAGGGAACATAACTTTTGGTTAAATTCATTCATTCCCTTATTCAAGGAACATTGGTTGATCCATAACCTAAGGCCTGACTATAGTAGGTGTTGGGTATACAATTAGAAGAAACATAGTATCTTCTCCAAGAAGCTCTTAATCTGAGCTGGGCTGAAAGTAAAGAATGCATATTCTTGTCCTGTGACTCTACTAGCCAGCCTTGTGTGGGGAGAAGTAAATGGATTTGGAAGGGCTGGGTCCTCCTTCTGGCCCACCACGCATCCCGGTGCTATCAGCTATCCTATCCCAGCACCCAGTGTGGTCCAGCCCTGTGGTTGGAGGGCAGAGGAACTTGGCTTGAATCCCTGCTTCTCCACTTCTGAGTTGTGTCATCCTGGATGGATTACTTAGTCTGTGTAGGTTTCCCATATATAAAATGGGGGCAATAAAAGGCCTTCCT
Source organism: Tursiops truncatus (assembly GCF_011762595.2). Taxonomy (NCBI): domain Eukaryota; kingdom Metazoa; phylum Chordata; class Mammalia; order Artiodactyla; family Delphinidae; genus Tursiops; species Tursiops truncatus. The sequence continues at coordinate 76,243,543 of NC_047043.1, forward strand.
TCATGGGGCTGTTGTGAGAATTCAAGAGTTGTCATGTAAAGCTTTTATCAGAGTGTCTCACACGTAATAAATGCTTGGTAAAAGCTTAGGATGATGATTTATCTGCTGAATTTTTTTTTTTTTTTCATGTGTGTGTGTTTCTCTCCTCTGCAAAGGAGATCGTCAAGGTCTCTTCCACTTAAAGCATCCTCAAATTCTAAAACATTAACAAGGAAGCAAGTGCCAACAAAGGACCAAAGGTGTTTTAGCCCCTGTGGTGGTCATGTGCATCAAAAGACCCTAAACCTTGACTACTGTTTAGCTGGAAACACTGCTGACCCAATAGCAGGAAATAAGGATGATTATTTAACATTTTAAGAAAATTAGCCAATATCTCTGTTAATGGGTTAATAGTGAAGGGGCAACTCCTTCACTAATCAGGGCTTTGTTTGTTTGAGACATTTTCTAGTTTTTCCTCTCACAGAAGAATGTGTTGAAAGGTTGGCATGGCTTTCTTTTACCCAGTTGAAAACAGACTTCCCTGAGGTTTGGCCAACAGTCAGACTCGTTGTTTTTATTTATGGCATTCTCCGCTGCATGCCTGACTGATGCCAAACACAGGAGGCCCGATTAATTTTGTGTTTGCCTTGTAGGGTGATTTAGAATAACTGAGGCCCTTCAGATTCTCAAGAGTCATTTCCTTTGGAAATGAGTACAGCTTGGGTCTGGACAGAGTAGAGCAATTTGAAAGTAATGGAGTGCCTTAAGTCTGTTAAGAGGGCTACATTGTGTAAACCTTTGGAATTTGGGAACTGGTGAACATCAGTGAATGTCAAAGATCCGGGCCACTGAAAAAATATGACGGCTGTGCTTAATAGCTGGCATCTTGAGAATGCTACCCCCGCACTCGCACCCAATATTTTGGGTTGGACACATAACAGTTTGCTGAAGAATCAAGGCCAGTAATATGGAGTGTAAATCTGCTGCTAAAAATGCACCAGCTCATTTTTCTCTTCTTGGTATTATTTCAAGTGGCTCTTAAAGGGCCAGACACATGCAAACCACCTTGCTTTCTCCCTCTTGCCTACCCGCTGCGCCCTAGACGCTTGAGTCAGGGTCTGAGCTCTGGAAAGAGGGAATGATCTTCCCCATATCTGCAAAGTCACAATCCTGAAACTGACACACTGCAGTGCCGCACTTCTGCTCTACTTTTGTGATTTGCTGACATGGCAGTGGCTGATGGAGAAAATACAAGCTAAGGAAAAATGTAAAACCACAGAAACACTATCAGGTTTCTAAAAACTAACTCTTTCCCACGCTTTTTTTTCTTGCAAAGAAATAATGCTCCTCTATCTAAGATATCCATCCTGACCTTCTTCAAGTAATCTTCTGCTCACCCTTCAAGATCCAGTGCAAATTCCACCTGTACCGGCAGCTCCCCTGAGAGCTGTGTGAAGCAGTAATATGCTTACAGCAGTTACCTCATGTACTGTCCCTCTCCCTCGCCAGCAGGTGATCCCCTTCAGGGCAGGGACATGTTCAATTTTCTATCTCCAAACTCTTCACTGAAGAGAGAATATGAACTGACACTCAGCACATCACTGCTTTATGCCTGGCATGGAAACGCAGGCACTCCTCCTCTCCTGGGGCAGGAAGCTTACGCAACTCAGGTGTTGGGTACTGAGAATCTCTTAATGCATCTCTTGCTTTGGCTATTTGCCTTGTCACTCGTAGGTATCCCTTGGGCCCACTTTTTTCATACTGTAGTGATCAGAGCTGACTCGTGTGGGCCTCGGAAGAGGATCTGGGAGATGGAAAAATGGACACTTCTCATCTTCTGTTTGACTCTAGATGTTAAGGTTTATTAAAACACAGCTGGAATTTGATGTGGTAAGACATGCAGACACAAAAAAGACAGTCATGAAGGAAGAAGTTTTAAAATCTCACAGATACCTAGAACCAGGAAACACATCACTCCCACAAAGGGCTACATAGGGAAGCACCAGAGTCATTTAGGAGCCAGAAGGAGGGGGGAAATGTGGAGAGACCCTTTACTGTAGTTCCTGCAGGAAGAAAACGTATGAGGCAGGGCAAACAGGCTTAGAATTGGCTACTGTGAATAATTTTAGCAGACTCTGTGGCATGGGGGCTGACCTTAGTTGTCTGTTACCTGGCCTGGGGTGATTAGGACAGGTGGATGTCAGCCTAGAACATAAGAGGACATAAAGGAACATAAAGAACATAAAGGATGTGGTTGGGGAATCTGGGCGCTGGATGGTTAGTTTCCATGTAAAAGGTGCAGTCTTGGGGAGTTTTTTGTTTTCTCTAGGAATTAAGTAATAACTCTGGGAAGGGCAGTCCTTTCCAGTGTCAGCAAGGCCCCAAGATGTCAAAGCATCAGAATAAAAAGACATGCTTTCTACATAAGGGCTAACTAGTTCACCAGATGACATCCTTACTTGTCCTTTCTAAAGGATGAGAGTTCTGCACTGAGGATTGGAAAAAACATCATGACACTTCGGATTGAAAAGAAAAAAAATGAAAGGAAAGAAGAAAGGAAGAATGGGAGCAAGAAGGAAAGGATATTTTTAAAGAAAAAAAAGTAGAGGAAAGGAAGGACCTGAACACACAGTAGGTGCTCAGAATATATTTGGTGAATAAAGAAATAGATGATAGAGTATCAGTCTATCAATCTATCTTCTTATTTAATCATATTATATCATTAATATGAATGCAAGACGCTGTGTTCGAGCCAACAAGGATATTTGCAATTTAAGTCTTTATTTAATTATGTAAAAGAGCCTGTGCTATCAATTTCAGCTATCACTGAGCAGATGAATGGATATATTTTCCATAGCCTTAAAATTACAGTTTGTAAGGAAATCGTCGAGTTAGTCTGCTTGGAAGGTGGTTTCTGCACATTCACTTAAGGGACCATTCAATCACTTAATCACCAAGCAGTAGTTCATTGGTTTAAGGATGACGTTTTGATTCTAGGTGAAACCTCAGTGTAAACACTGCTCAGGCAGTTACTCTGATTTCCGCATCTACCAAGGAATATGTCCAGGGCTGCCTTCATTTAAAAAAAATCCTATTTTCCAAAGCAGACAGGTGACTGAAGCAAGGATTTGTCACCAAATTGCTTTACAAGTGCAATAAATGGAAGTGTTTGTTGACAAATCATTTACAAATCAGCTTGTCAGAGAGGTTGGGATCAGAGAAATCTGGAAGCTAAGGGTTAGTGGACAGCAGAGACTCACAGATCCTGCCAAGATCAATCAGAAATGATGAGAACAAACATAACAGGGCTCTGGGGAAATAGGATCAATTTATAACAGTTGGATCTGCATCCAACTTTTCAATATCGCCTCCATGAAGTGGAGTTCTCTGAGATGGTGGTGAAGGTTGGACAGGGATCCTGCCTGAAAGTAGCTGAAAACTCCACTTTTCCATCATTAGGAAGGATACAAATAACTCGCATGATTGGCCGGCAGTCTGTCCTAAGTTTGTAGCAGGGCAACCCAGCTTGAGCACAAGATGAGACTCGGGTTATGGTTTGACGCCCTCTCCTTTCCACGCAGGCACTGACTTGCATTAAGCTGATGTGTAATTAACTGCAATCGATTGTAAAACAGCCTCAGTCCTTCCTACCTTCTCTCCCCCCTTCTCCACGCTCATTGCATGGCCAATAGTTGACAGTGACTGGCTGCAGCAAATATTCAATAGAATGTGGTAGGAGAGACGACGGTGGGCCAGCTCCAAGTCTAGGCCTCAAGAGGCCTGGGTGTTTTGCAAGATTCTGATTCCAACATTGTCGAGAGAGAAAGAGAATGGATTAATATTTATTGAGCACTTACTTTATTTCAGCCATCTAATTAAGCTTATAAATAAGGTTAACCACAAACATAACCATGATCATAATTAAATGGCAAAGACTATTTATTGAGGACTTTTTAGGTGCCGGGTCCTGAGTTAAAGGATTTATATGTTTTCTTTCAGTCTTCATAAAAAACCTAAGAGGTTGGTGTTAGCAATGGCCCCATGATACAAATAAGACAAAGGGTACCTCTAGGTTAAGGAACTTGGCTTAGAGCAAAGAGCAGGTAATTCGGAGAACCAGTCCATATACAGCTGCCCTCCATGTCAGAATATACGAAACCACAGATACAGAGGGCTGACGGTACCATCTGTTTCATATCAGGGACTTCAGCATCTGGGGATCTTGGTATGGGGCGGGGGTCCTGGAATCAATACCCCTGTGGATACCCAGGGACGATGGTATATACAGTCTCTTTTAATGACCTGTGTGAAAGCACCTGGTCCAAAAATGGCATCGCTCCTCATTTGATATGTGTGGGTACTAAGGATATGTGTGTGACCACGTGCTTGTGTACAGAAACCCTGGATTCTCCTCAAGGAGAATACGCACGCATTTGCATAGAGAAGAAGAGATTAGGTGAAAGGAAATGGCTTTTTCCAAGACACACAGGGAAAGCTGGGCTGACTAGGTAAGCCTTGATTATTTTCTGCAGCTTAAAAAAAAAGTAGAGTAATTAAAGCAAAACTGGTAGCAAAACTCCCCAGATAGACATTCCACGTTCTATCAGTGGCTGCCACTTCCCTCTCAAACTGAATAGCTTTGTGTGCGCCAGGGAGACTGAAGACACAGTTCTATTGTTCTATTTAGGGGCAATAACAGCAGCCCAAATTCCATACTTTGCAGTCACTTTGTGTTCTACCCTGGCACACCTGTGTTCCGCTAAGCCTTATTTTCACTGTCTCCAGGTCATTACCCCAAAGCGAGAGTCCTAGGAGAGCAGGTTTCCCTGTCTTGGTGGAGTAAGCTGGTTAGTGGGAGCCAACACGTGATGACTGGAGCACCAGGGAGCTGTCCGGTTACAGAGGCTCCAAAAAACCCTTGGCTTCATCGGCAGACTCCACTTTTCTCTCATAGCCCGCCATTTAACCCATCAGCAAACCCTACTGGCTCCACCTTCATGATACATCATGTGACCCTTGCCACTTTTATTCCGCTGCTGTTCCCACCTATTTTATCATCATTTATCTATCATCTTCATTTTGCCTGAGTGGCTGCAGTACTTGTAAATGGCTCCATGAGCCTCAAAAGCAAAGGCAGATGGATGTTCTTGCAATATGAGATCATGCCCTTCCTCTGCTCAAAACCCACCCATGGCTCCCAGCTCCTTCTTAGAAAAGCCCAAGTCCTTACAGGGCCCACAAGACCTTCCAAGGTTTGGTTGGCCGCTCTCCTCCTCACTCATCCCACTGCAGCCACACTGACCTCCTTGTTCTTTCTACAAGGTGCCCAGCCTGCTCGCCCCTCAGGACCCTTTCATGTAGTCTCCCAGGCATCCTCAAGGGCCCCCCTTGACTTCCTTGAAGTTTCTGCTCAGTGTCACCTTGGCTCAGGAACCTTCCCTGAGGCCGCTATATCTGAACACTGTAACCCCTTCCTACACCCCCTACTGTCTGCTCCTGCTTTCTTCTTGCCCCATAGCCCTTGACATCTCCTCAAATATTACACAACCTGCTTACTTGTCTATTGGCCTCCTTTCTGTAAAGACCAGAGGTTCAAGAGGCCAGAGATCTTTGTCTCTTGGGTTCACTGACAGGCTCTGACACATACTATGTGTCAAGTGGATTTCTGTTGAATAAATGGATGGACGTGAACAGGGCAGAAGTCAGTGGGGTGTTTGAGAACAGGGACCATGGAGGCAGACTGCCCAGCTCAAAGTTCCTGTTCTACTGCTTAATAGTTTGGGGACATTCACTTCATCTCTATAAGTCCCTGCTTCCTCCTCTGCAAAATGGGTATGAAAATAGAACTCTTGGAGAGGATGCAGATGGAATACTTAGCCCCGTGTCTGGTATATACTGAACACTCAATAGACACTGACTGTTACCCTACATTTTGAAAAACATCAGTATTTAAATTCTTCTTTTGCTTTCTTTGGAGGTACAGTGATTTCAGAAGAAAAATGAGGTATGAGGGAAGGGTATTAACATGCAATGGACACCTCAGCTCATTTCATCCTCACAACCATCCTATGAGACAGTTATTTTCCCTATTCAAAAAATGAGGCAGGGAGCCTTAACGAGGTTGACTGCAGCGTCCAAGGTCACATAAGAGGCAGAGCTGGGCTTCACATCCAGATTGGCCCTATCCTACTCGTCTTCCTCTTGCCCCTCCGCAACACGCTCCCCTCTTTACCCCATCAGTAGCAACTTCCAGCATCTTCTCGTTCCCTGAACACATCTGCCCTTTCCCAGCTCCGAGAGTTCGCTTATGTTCGCTCTGTCTGGACTTACCTTTCCCTCCACTTATCCCCCTTACCATCCTACCTATCTTTTCAGGGCCGGCTCAAATGCCACATCCTCCCTTTAGCTTCTAGGATTGTTCTCAGATTTAACCTCTTCCTCTGCTCTGCTTAAGACATTCACTGCCTTGTTCCTTGTGCTTTATGCTGTACCGTCTTCCTCCCACATCAGGGTGGGATCTTCTTGAATTTGGGAACAGCACAAGGCTCATCTTTGTGTCTCCATGGTACCTAGCACAGCACAGTGGACTCACAACGCAGGCAGATCCAACCTGCAGGATCTCATCTATGCTAGCTTGCAATGCTACCATTACACTTGCTATTTTAAATAATCAGTGTAAGCATGTAAGTGAGCCACTCACGGTCAATGCCTGCTGGCAAAACCTATAGACAAAAATGTATGGATGACTCTAAGGTGTTCCAACTAGTGACCAAGAAGTGAAACACATCGATCAAGTGGCCAGGCAAATAGGTGGTGATGCTGTATAAATATCCACAAGGAAAGAAATTCAAGTACTGATTGTTAATCAGAGTGATACTGAATCAAGGGACTATAGGTAAACTGATACAGGGCTATCAACACAAAAGTCACGAAAGTGTGATACACATTGGGTGAATTAGCAGCATTTTGTTTGTTTGTTTAAACTAAGTAGGCATTCAATAAATGTTCACTAAGCAGTAGAGTTGATTTGAATTGCAATAAGCCATAAATGTATGACTTTGCAATTCAGGGGATACAAAAAAGATCAGCATAAGAAAATTCCAATCTAGCTCCAAAATAGTTTCCCACACTTTGTTATATAAATAGAAATATTTCTTGAATGCTAAAGATAGCACAAGTAATTGAAGGTGGACTGAAGGGTGACAAGTGATTTGACTAGAAAGGAAAATTCATCTTGTCACTTATTACCTGCGATCCAAATTTATGCAAGACCAGCCAGGAGGCAATTTTCATTTTATCCAGGATAAACCAGAGCTTAAGCTACCAAAGCTTGTCATCTTGAATGTCTCAAACAGTCATTCAAATGGTTTGTGTCCTCTTATTTAGAATGTCTGCCGTTACGGTAATTGTCAGGATGCCTTGATTTTTCGAAAACATTGCACAGTGCAATCTCATTATAACAGGATTTGCTGTAGAATGACACTTCAGGTTAGAATAGCTGTACCTGGCTTTGGCACTTGGAATTGAATGTCAGGCTAGTGGCCTTTAAACTAACATTTGGCTTAGAAAAGAGGTTTAAGGCATGTCCTACCTCTAGTAACAGGAAACACAATAGGTATGGGAGATTTCAAAGAGAGAATCAGTTATAGCATCTGTGACCAACTTGGGAGCTCAGGGAACTTACTACCACGTCATTCCTTCATGGGTAGATTAAAAATGATTGATTATATGACATAAAATGATTGTCATGGTCCTAAGATGTTATGGCCAAGTGGTACTTAAAGCTTTTACACAGGAAGAAATGGCTAACCTTTTCCACTATGACAACTGGGGAATTTTCTTTCCTACCAAATAAAGAAGCAAAAACTCACGTGGAGGTGATAGTCCAAAAGCAGAACATAGAAGTAGAGTGCAGAGAGGGCCCAGAGAGATCTCCCAAACTGCAAAGACATGCAAAATGAAAGGGAAACCATTACTAGCTAATGGGCAAAAGACAATTTGCAGGATGCATGAGAGAGAAGAAACCACTATTTTTAATTTAGTTGATCAAGACTTTATTGTACTTCAAGTGAATTTACCACACAGAGATGCACAATATCAATAGAAAAGCATATTGTGAAGGTCAGAATAAAGCAGTTGAGGACTTGAGTCCACAGAGCTTCTCAGAAACAAGGTAAGTCAAGTTTCTCCTTCAGGGATCCCTTGAGAATAAGCCTAATTAGTCTAAAGGGTTTAGAAATGCCACCCATTGTGCTTCGGCTCCTTTCTGCAGGACTTTTACTGCTGAACCATGTCTTCCTTAATAAAAATGATTAGCACTTAGCAGCATCTAACAGGAAATGTATACCAAACCTTTCAGAGAAATGCCAGGCAAACTCTGAATCTAGTCCATTAGCCATAATGGAAGCGTAATGGGTCCTTACGGAGGGGGTATGGTGCAGGGATGCGACTAAAAATTGTGAATGAAGATAGAAATTGGGATAATGTTATTGTTGGGATTCACTTCCCCCGTACGTGTTTAAAAGACGTTTTTCCTTCTTGAATCACAGTTGCCAGGCATTCTAGTTTCTACTTCAAAATACATTTTCTTACAAGGACTAGCTTTTAAATTATGGCAAAGTACAGATTTTAAATTGTTAGGAGGAACGGGTTCTCTATGTCATTGGTCTATTTTGAAAATGACTTACCTACCACTCTCTTTCTTTCTTTCATGGAGGAGAGAATAGAATACCTTAGGAATGGCCCGTCAGTGAAGATGAATTGACATTCTACCCATACATAACATCAACTTCTGCTTTTCCAAGAACGGAGACCATTTCAATTCTTATCACTCCCTTTGGTTTGTTGATCTTACAAGCTTATCCATTTTCTTGCTCTGCATGAAATTTCATCACTTCCAACTTCAGAAAATGTTTATAGAAGAATAATATTCAAAGACTGAGAATTCAGTAAGATATCCCCCAAGCTCCAAACTCCCTCAAATTAAGTAGTTTAACTTTTATACTATCAAGTAACTTGGCTGTGAGCACGTCAGCAGCAAGGATGGAACTCCATTCATCGTAACATGTTGCTACTTAATTAGATTCAGTAAGTTGGTTGATTAGATGAAATACAAACCTGTACTTTATAGAATTAGTTTGACCTGAAATAGCTTTTAACCACAGTAGGTTCATACCCCTTAATTCTCCCATTCTTTTTCTCCTTTTGAGGTTGATTTTAAACAGCATGAAATGATATAAAATTTAAGAATTATCTGGTTACGGTAGTTAAAAGAGATCGTTAAAGTAAATGAAAACATCCAGGAGATTGCTATATAGCTGAAATGTTGTCTATACCATCAAATCAAAGTCAGTTACGTCTGTACAAAGATTGCACAAGAATGCTCATAGTAGCTTTTAATAATGGCCCCAAACTGCAAACAAAGCAACTGTCAATCAACAGGGGAATGCATAAACAAATTGTGTCTATCCATACAATGAGATACTATTCACTAAAAAAAAAGAGCTAACTACTGATACATACAACTGCTTGGACAAATCTCAAAAATGTTTTGCTACAGGAAAGAAGCCAGACACAAAAGAATACACACTGTATGTTTCCATTTATATGAAGCTCAAGAACGGGCAAGATAGTCCATGGTGATAGTAGTCAGAACCAGGCTCCCTGCATGGGTTGTTGATACCTCCTGGCAGGGGAATTTGAGAACTGCCTACTTCTGCCGAGCCAGTCGGGGGATGGGAAAACAGCTTCCCACTTGGCCTCACCTACACCACTTGGGTGGGGGAATCAGAATGCACCTTGCTTGGGCCCTGGATGGGTTGGGCTTGAGGAGGATGCGTTTGTTCTACTGGTTTTTGGTTGGTGTAGGGTGGGCATTACCAAAAAGCTCTGCTGTTGTTAGCCTACACTTTTCCTCATCCTTTGGTTGGGGAAAACAGGCTTTTCTTTCTTTTTTTTAAAGAAGATGTTGGGGGAAGGAGTTTATTAATTTTATTTATTTATTTTTGCTGTGTTGGGTCTTCGTTTCTGTGCGAGGGCTTTCTCTAGTTGTGGCAAGCGGGGGCCACTCTTCATCGCGGTGCGCGGGGCCTCTCACTATCGCGGCCTCTCTTGTTGCGGAACACAGGCTCCAGACGCGCAGGCTCAGTAGTTGTGGCTCACGGGCCTAGTTGCTCCATGGCATGTGGGATCCTTCCAGACCAGGACTCGAGCCCGTGTCCCCTGCATTAGCAGGCAGATTCTCAACGACTGTGCCACCAGGGAAGCCCAACAGGCTTTTCTTGACTCTTTTTAGGCTGTACTGTTTGGTGGTTCATAGCTGAAGGCTTCTGAAGTGCCCTGTCCTGCAGAAGTGGGGAGAAATTAGGAAGCCCATGGAACTAATTGCTGTGTCATTCCTCAATTTTTAAGATTCCTAAGCAGTCTGCCTCCTTCCTTCCACTTTTCAGAGTTTTCTTATGCTGTATATTATATTATGTCCAGGGATTTTTAGTTGTAAGGAGAGCTTGGATGGAGTGGGGCTACTCTATCTTCCCCAGAACTGGAAGTCCTCTGCTCCATTCTGTTTTAATATCAACATTTAATAGTATAACCCAACTGAGGGCTGGCACACAGTAGGTGCTCAGTAAGTGCTGGTTGATTTGGAATCCAAGCTTTGCTTGATTTGACCCACCTGTATATTGTTGAAGAGTTGTGACTTGATTACCTGATTGGTGTACTTTCAACTAGCCAATTCTGGTTGTAGGCTTACGGTGTAATGATTCCTCTCATGACTTCGTGCAGGAGTCCCCAGGCCACCTATGGAATTCTAGCACTCACAGGGGCATGGCACCTTACTTGTATCTAGGATTGGCCAGATTTCTGAAATTCTTTTCCTAGCATTTGCTTCTACCTGTCATTCTCTCTGACCACTTAGAGTAACTACTTACTTCAGCCTTGCTGCCGTTTCCTTCATGTCTCTGTAGACTGCATGCTTTTTAGCCACAGAGGTATAATAAGGCTTGTTTGGGTTTCCAAAACCCTTTGAGGTATTTGAGTTAAAGGTCCTACAAAGCTGTAAATTACCATGATTATCATAATTTAGCTGCTAATCGAGTGAAAGCAGCAGTCTGGGTCACCAAAAAAAATCACTTCCTTTGTGATTTTTTTTCCTTATGTGGGAAGCTGTATTTTCAATGGGTTCCTCACAATTTTCCAGAGGCTTCTGGTTCCAACATTGGTAATACGCGTTTACCCCTGCGTGTCTGGGACGACCTATAAGTAAGACGAAATACATTCTGCCTCATTTTAGCAAGTGTAGTGAGAAGAATAAATAAACTTCTCCAGGGAAACCCCAAACAGGAGCTCTTGAGAGAATGATGCACCCTCACTCCATGTTAAAAGTATCAGTATATTCAACATTAAAGGGAAAACACTAACCAGTGAGTTCATAGATCCACTTTATTATGTTTTCTCATTCTGTTCTGTCTTATTTGAGCAAGACTTTTGTGAAATTATAAAAACATAAACCTATTATTGAATTTCCACCGAAATGCTTCCACTGATAAGCATTACATTAGACACAAAAGATTCAATGAAAAATTTTCTGAAATATTTAAATGAGTGCCCACATTCTCCAGTAACGGCTCTTCCAACTGCTTTGATATCTTCACGAGTGTCCCTGAAGAGGACACCCATGCCACAGCAAGGGCTCCTTTTTCATTCTCACCTCACCAGCTCACAGTTGTAATCTTACTAGGAGACCACTAAAATAATCCTGTGATGCTCTACAGGCAAAGTTGGCAAACTATTGTCCGTGGCTCAAATATAGCCCACCAGCTGCTCTTGTAAATAAAGTTTTATTGGCACACAGCCACCTTCATTCATTTACGTACTGTCTAAGGCTGCTCTCATGCTACAACAGCAGAATTCATAAGGGCGACAGGGTCTGAATGGCCCACAAAGCCAAAAAAACTTTGCTATCTGCCTCTTTACAAAGAGTTTTCTGACCCCTGCTCTACATTCCATTTATCTTGCTTGGTGTTTGGCTCCTGTGCTGGCCCCTTCTCATCTTCCAGATTTATGAAGTCTAGAGCCTTCCAGGGCTTACTTCTTATACCTCCCTTCCTCTCTTCATTGACTCTGTAGATCAATGGTTGTCAACCCCAGCTGCTTTTTAGAATCACTCGTGAGGCTTTTTAAAAATACTGATGCCTTGGCATCACTCTCAGAGGTTTTGATTTAATTAATCTGGGGCAGGGCTCAGCCCTCACACTTTCTGAAAGCTCCCCAGGTGATTCTAATGCACAGCCAGCATTGGGAACAATTAAGTAATTTTTGTCTAGTCTCAGGCTTTATATTAACTATATATCAGCAACTCCCAACTTCTATCTCCAGTCCCAATATCTCCCCTGAATTCCATATTCACATATCCAACTGCTTATTTGACATTTCCACTTGAATTCTTAACAGGCCTCTCAAACTCACCATAGCTGAATCAGAACTCCTGATTTCCTTCATACCATTCCTCCCATCTTAGTCAATAGGACTCAATTTCTTTTTCGTTGCTCAGGAGAAAAACCTTAGAGTCATGCTTGGCTCCTTTCTGTCTCTCATGTTCCATCTCTAATCCACTGGCAAATCCTACTGTTCCCTCCAAATGTAGGAGAATTCAACCACTTACAATCTCTTGTGGCCCCAGCCATGAGCATCTCTCATGGGTCTTGTTTCAGCGGTCTCCTGTTGCCATGGTCTCCTGGTTTCTGCCCCTCCACCTCCGCAGTCTTTGTTAAAGCAGAAGCCAGAACGATTCCGATAATCCATGAGTCGGATAAAATCACCCCTCTGTTCAGAGGCTGCTAATGGCTTTCCATCTTTTTCAGAGTAAAAAACAAATCAAAGTATCCCTTGAATATAAATACCAGAATGGACAGAAATGAATGGTACCTGAAAGCCTGAAAACAACTATTTTTCCCATGGCCAGTGGATTTTAATTTGCTCCATTCTTCCTTAGGACGGTGAAGGGAAGAGCAAACAAACTGATAGCGAGGAAAGGCAGGTTGTTCAGCAAAGGTTGAATAGAAATAGTCATGCTTTCTAGAATTCTTTTCAATGTCCTCATATGTTTGAATTATGCATCCTGTACCTTTTCATGAAATGTCACCAACGTCTTTTCTCCAGTCAGCTTGAGTCTGCTATACCCGGGAAATTATTTGCCTTGAGCCACATAATTGCATATTGTGGGAAACTCATCTTGCAGATGCTAGAGGAAAGAAACTCAATCTCAAAATTATACCTTTCTTATCTATGGATAAGGGGGAAATGTCTTATATGCATTGTCACTTTTCCTTAGAAAAACTGCCATCTCTTTAAAAAAACATTGTTTGAAAGCAGTAAATGATGCAGAACAACAAGCTGTCAGAGGAAAGACCAAAGATATTTTAAGACCTTGCATAACATTTGTAGAAATTCTCAGCATCAGAGTAGAAATCATAATCTTGAGAAAGGTTGCACTGAATTCAAATGACTGATCTTCATATGGGTAGAGAGGTGTTTTTGCCTTAAAAATTTTTTCCTTGGAGAGGAAGAAACACTGCACAATTTGCGCCTTTCCTCAGATCTTTGTGTCAAACAAATTGTCAACAAGAACAAAAAAGTCTGCTAACTGATAATCTTTTAATTTTAATTCCTTTAGTGGACTCAGAGACAGGAAAGACTAAACATCATTGGGACATTGGGAGTGCTGGTGGAGAATAAGGTGAGAAATTTTTTTTTTTTTAATTGATACGAGGCCAAAAATATATAAGAAGAATGAGGTGCAGTTAATGATGACTGTTTAATTTGAAAAATAATGAAAAATGTCCAGAAGGGAGCAAATTCAAATAAAAAAGTGATTTCTTCTCTTAAACACACTCTTTAATATAAACATTTAATTAACTACTTTATCTTTCACTGAGAAAAAGAAAAATAGAAGACCAAAAGAAAATAAATACTAAGTCACACTGACCTCAACCAGGAGTGAAATACTAAATAAAACTATAAAGAAAATGGCTTGCACTTTAAGAAAAGAATTATAGAACTAAAATCAGATGAGAATATTTTCCTTATTTCCTTCTTTAATTAACCAACCTGGGCTGCTAGCAAGATAATCTGTTTAAAGTGTTTAAGGAGATTGAAAATGATCACTTTAGCTGTGTGATCATTTTTACAAAGGCAGACATTAAAGAAAACAATCTCAAACAACGAGAAGTCTATCATTTCTTATGATCAAGCTTTCTACCTTTGTAGCGTGGGTTTTACCTGAAAGTATCTCTATATGTATTGTGGTTATTGGATAGGATGAATCAAAGCAGAAATATCTATAAAGCTAAGCTGGCGAGTAATTTCAATGATAACTAAGTTCTGAATGGCATTTCCATTTCTGTTCTGTTGATTCAAAGATGTTAAGTCCAAAATTTTAATTATTTTTTAGCTGGAGATAAAACCTATCCGTGTTTTTTTTTCCCTAGTTCTTTTGTTAGTTCAGATATAATAGTTGTAAATCCTATATGAAGATATATTCCCTTCCTCTTCACTCCCACACACTCATGCACACACACAAACTCACATATCCATTTATAGTTTAGTATAGGGTTTGCAAACTCATTGCTTTAAAGACAAGGGAAGTAACATAAAGGAGGAGAAAAAGCTCTATGTAAGACAATAGGGAGTAGTAAGGATTACAGCAAACTTGCCTGAACACATCACTTGAAGGAGTTGCTGCTAATTATCTCCTGTCAATTACTGACACACGGGAATGTAACTCAGTATTTCTAGGTTCTTACTTTGTAAGGGAAGCCATGAATCCATGTTTTATTAACTCTCCCAATGTTTATGTACTGTCAATTAATTCAACTAAACAAACAAGCACACAGAACACCTTCCTCACCAAAAACTTAGGTCTGTGGCTGTATTTAATCAGTTCCCTACCAAGATGTTGCCTCTGGCTTGGTAGGTCATACTGTCAGGAGGCTTACTTTTCAGTCTCTCCTTTCCACTCCCCAGCTGGGAGGGCTTGGCCAAGTCCTATGAAAGATTTGCACCAGAAACACAAACCAATTTGAAATCGTAAGAGAATTTAGAGGATCTCTCATCCCACCTACTTATTTTTGAGATGAAGATGTTGAAGTCTAGAATGAGCTCATTGATTTATCTAAGGTCCTAGGGGAGAGTAATGACAGATCTGACACTACAAATATGGCTTCAGACTCCCAGCCCACAAAACCACGCAATGACTAAAGCCATGGGAATGTTCAGGTCCATGGGGGATACAATCATGAGTATTATATTTAATTTTAAAGCATTCAGTTCTTAAGAACTGCTGAGGGACTTCCCTGGTGGCACAGTGGTTGAGAGTCCGCCTGCCAATGCAGGGGACACGGGTTCGTGCCCCGGTCCGGGAAGATCCCACACGCCGCGGAGCGGCTGGGCCCGTGAGTCATGGCCACTGATCCTGCGCGTCCGGAGCCTGTGCTCCACAACGGGGGAGAGGCCACAACAGTGAGAAACCCGCGTACCGCACAAAAAAAAAAAAAAAAAAGAAAAGAAAAAAGAACTGTTGGAAGGCAGGGTCTATTCTATGCCTGTCCGGCACACAGCGTACTCCCTATCATCATCTTGTCCTCAAATCCATATTGAATGAATGAATGAGTAAATGAATAAAGAACTAAATTATATTCAGAACAGAAGAGTCATCATTAAGAAGCCAGTGACCAAAATAACAGAAGAAAGCTGAAGTTCAGAGATAAATAAACTGAACTACGAGAAAATGCCTTATTGTTCACTGGAAACATTAAAACAAACAAAACAAAACAAAAAGCTCCTTCCAGCTGCATCTCTGACTTGGAGCTGAATAGGAATGTAGTCTTTCCTAGATCTGATTTCTGATTACTCCTTACTGATGCTGGCTGGAAATTCAATTTATTGACTCCATCAAAATGCCCTGCAGAGACGAGTATAAGCTCTGGCTGAATGTAGACGATAAAAAGAAACTTGATATTAAAGATGGTTTACATGATAGCCCACAAAAAATACAGCCAAGTCAAGTATGCCCTTGCTTGTGGCATATTAAAACACAATTTTTTTGGGGGGGGACAATGTATATACTTTATGGAGCTTTGGCCTAGAATTTAATGCATGTTGTTTTATATCCCCCATGAATGCCTGCTGCTCCCAAGCTCAGAAAGCTTGCCTACTGCCTTCCTTTCCAGCTGGTCTACTGATCAGTTTTTCATGAAAGAGAAAAATTAAAGGGTCAGATGAATAAGGCAAACATTGTCCCACTCTTATAAAGTTAAGGATTTATTTGAAATATTTGTATAAAGTATCAAGCAGAATATATAAACCATATACATGACAGTAAATGAATATGATGAATTCTGCTGTCAATATTCTGGTTTTGATGTAACCGGGTGCATTTCCCCTCTATAAAATATTCCTTGTTACATCAAACTGAACAACTCAACTGTTACTTCACTTTGTCCTCCAAAATTCTCATAAAATGGGGTATGAGTAGAACATGTAAGGGCAGATTGGGAATTTTATTTATGATTATTTGATTCTAGATTTCTAGATAGCTGGCTGAAAAGGTCAGGTGGAAATAGATGGGGTATGACCCGGAGCCAAAGTCCATGCCCACGCGTACAACATCCACGTTGATCGTGGCTACGTCTGGTTTGGATGTTTGTAGAGTTTCTAAAGATTATGTTAGAATCACAGAAACAACGACTTTGATAAATAAATTTTGAGTAATAGCCTGCCAATGCAAAGAGACCCTTCTCCTGAGATGAGAAACGTATTAACACTGGGTCATCCAGGTTCTTTCCTTTGTGTATGTGTTTGTTTTCAAATCTCCTTTTCTTTCCCTAGGCAAGTCTAGGCAGATATTTCAACTCAATGAATATGTATTAATTGGCCCATGTGGGTCCAATTCTGAGACACAACTAGCTATTAGAAGCTGCAAAACATTCTTTGTGAAAGCAATAACTGACACTTATTGAACACTTATTACATGCTAGGCACTAGACCTTAATTTACATGTATTATCTCACTTAGGCGTTACAGTGACTTTACCAGTTTGGGTCTTCCTTTAACCTAAGACTTAGACAGTTCTATGTTTAATTTTTGAGGAGCCTCCATACTGTTTTCCTTAGTGGCTGTACTGATTTACATTCCCACCAACAGTATACTAGGGTTCCCTTTTCTCCACATCCTTGCCAGCTCTTGTTATTTCTTGTTTTTCTCACAATAGAAAGGTATGAGATGGTATCACATAGTGGTTTTGATTTGCATCCCCTGATGATTCATGAGGTTGAGCATCTTTTCATGTGGCTGTTGGCCATCTGTCTGCCTTCTTCGGAAAAATACCTATTCAGGTCCTCTGCGCATTTTTAAATTGGATACAATCCAGCAATTCTACTCCTGGGTATTTAGCCAAAGATACTAATTCAAAAAGATGTATGCACCCCAATGTTCATACCAGCATTATTTACAATAGCCAAGATATGGACGCAACCTAAGTGCTTCCCATCAACAGATGAATGGATAAAAAATTGTGATTATATATATAATCACACACACACACACACACATATACACAGTGGAATATTACTCAGCCAGAAAGAATTAAATCTTGCTATTTGTGACAACATGGATAGACCTGGAGAGTATTATACTTAGAAAAATAAGTCAGAGAATGACAAATACTGTATGTTTTAACTTATATGTGGAATCTAAAAACTGAAACAAATTGACAAATATAACAAAACAGAAACAGACTCACAGGGCTTCCCTGGTGGTGCTGTGGTTAAGAATCTGCCTGCCAATGCAGGGGACACAGGTCCCAGCCCTGGTCCGGGAAGATCCCACATGCCACAGAGCAACGAAGCCTGTGTGCCACAACTATTGAGCCTGCATCTAGAGCCCGCAAGCCACAACTACTGAGCCCACGTGCCACAACTACTGAGCCCACGTGCCACAACTACTGAAGCCCACGTGCCTAGAGCCCGTGCTCCGCAGCAAGAGAAGCCACCGCAATGAGAAGCCTGCACACCGCAACGAAGAGTAGCCCCTGCTTGCTGCAACTAGAGAAAGCCAGCGTGCAGCAACGAAGACCCAATGTGGCCAAAAATAAATAATAAAATAAAATAAATTAATTAAAACAACAAAAAAGAAACAGACTCACAGATAAAGAGAACAAACTAGTGGTTACCAGAGGGGAGGAGTGGGAGGACCAGTGAAACAAGTGAAGGTGATTAAGAGGTACAAACTACCAGTTATAAAATTAGTAAGTCACAGGGATGTAATATACAGCCCAGGAAATATAAACAATATTTTACAATAACTTTGTATTGTGTATAATCTATAAAATTATTGAATCACTATGTTGCCCACCTGAAACTAATATCATATTGTAAATCAACTATATTTCAATCAAAAAAAAAAACCCTTGGGCTTCCCTGGTGGTGCAGTGGTTGAGAGTCCGCCTGCCGATGCAGGGGACACGGGTTCGTGCCGTGGTCTGGGAAGATCCCACATGCTGCGGAGCGGCTGGGCCCGTGAGCCATGGCTGCTGAGCCTGCACGTCCGGAGCCTGTGCTCCGCAACGGGAGAGGCCACAACGGTGAGAGGCCCGCGTACCGCAAAAAAAAGAAAAAAACCCTAAGACATAGTTTAAATCACTTGCCCAATTCAGGTCTGTCTGACTACAGAGCCTAAAATATTAACTTCCTTGCAAGGTTTCAACTTCACTCTTTAGCTTCATAATCCCAGAAAGAATGGGAGCTCAGTGATGGTCAGAGCATTCAGATCATTCATTTCAGCCATAAAAA
The DNA here is from genome assembly GCF_011762595.2 of Tursiops truncatus. Taxonomy (NCBI): domain Eukaryota; kingdom Metazoa; phylum Chordata; class Mammalia; order Artiodactyla; family Delphinidae; genus Tursiops; species Tursiops truncatus. Next base: position 76,262,367 of record NC_047043.1, read on the forward strand.
TAAACTCTGCAAAAATACCTGGGTCAACCAGGAATTGAACAGAGAGCCTCAGGTATGTTTTTTTGTCCGAGGTTCCTAATCTCTTTTGGCTTCGTTTCTATGGGGATTTATGCTGTTTTGTCAGCCACAGCTCGCTGTTGACTCAGAATATGCCTACCAGCCATTAAAATCCCCCGTCCTTTTTTTATACATGTTACTGAGAAGTCTTATTTCCTCCCTTATCTAAACACACAGGTGGCACTTTTGGACATAGTGCTTTATTAAAAATATTCCATCTCATTGTTATGATCTTTGTTCTTTGGTAAACTATAGAGAGTTCCAAGAATTATGATATTTTGCTCACTTTTCTATCCTGAAGAACGATCACCCATGTAGCGGATATTGGCCATTTTTGGAACTACCCAGTTTGGGCATGATTCCTTTGGGGTAAATCATGAGACTGAATCATGGTGGGGAGCAGAGCCCCCAGCCTCCTCCTACAAAACCCAAAGGAGGCAAAGAATTCCTCTCCATGCCCCTGGCAGCCTAGGTACGGGCCTGTGACTGGGCTGGCCATTCAGATGATCCTGCCGGGGCCTTAAAATCTTAAGGAAACAATGTGAAGATACAGGAAAAGTGCAAACATATTCACAGAGAGGTGGTGACATGGAGAATACAGCTTTGAAGGGCCAAGGTGTGCTGCTTGCACCGGTGCTATTTTTATGGCGTGGCCTTGGCGGGTTCCTGCTGCCTATATTTCTTTAGTCCCTGAGCATCTGCAGAGTTTATTTCTTCAGCCTTCACACATATGCAGCTCCCCTGCCCCAACCCTTGCCGAAACTCCCTTTGGTCCTAGAGATGCCAGAGTCAGTTTCTAGTGCTGACAACTAAAATCCCCGACAGATGCAGGTCACTTCTCTTCTCCACTGCTATCCCCCCAGACTGAGGACCCACCATCTCACAACTGGACCAGTACAATAGCCTCTGCCTGGCTCCCAGCTTCCGTGTTCCCACCTGCCACGACCTAGCCTCCTTCATCACTTAAAACTGCAAGTCAGATTAGGCCATTCACCTTATAAAGGCCCCCAATGACTTTCCATCACGTTAACACTAACATCCCAGCCTCTCACCTTGATTACTTCCAGTTTTCAGCCTCATGTCCCATCACTCTCCTCCCCACAGACTCCAGCCGTCCCAGCCCTGCTGATTATACTAAGCTTAGTCCTGCTTCTGAGCCTTGAGTTGCTAGATTTAAAAAGCCCTTTGTTACTAGAAGTATAAAAAGTATGTGTTTATCTGAAAATCACTTTTAACTGGGTGTCCTATATTTTAGTTGGCCAACCCAGACACTTATACTTGCTGTTTCTCAGCCTGGGTCCCCTCCTCTCTCACTTGCCCAGGGAGGCATCACCTAATTACCTCTCTAAAGATGCCATGCCCACCAGTCACTCTGTCTTGACACTGTATTTATCAAAGCACTAACACTCTCTGAAGTGACCTTATACTTTCATTTGTAGGGCTTTCCTGTTTCAGATGTCTCCACCTAGAAAGTGAATTCCACGTGAACAGTGGCCTTGACTGTACTGGCCTCTGCTATATCCCAGTACCTGGAACTGTGCTTGGCATGTGGTAAATGCTCAAGAAGTAAATATATATTGAACAAATGGAATTAATGTCTGATATCAAGCCAAAGAAGAAAACCCAAATTCAATAATTTTCCAAGTAAAACCTTTCTCTTGTCCTTTTTAAACTTTTCAATTGTATGCCAATCATCCCAGAACTTAACAAATAATCTATAAAGTAATAGTACTAGACATCTATAAGAGTCACAATGCTGTATATTACCCAACAGCTATGGTTATTTCATTAGGAATGTTCAAAGGGACACTGACTCCTAAGAAGCTATGTGTAGTTTCTTCTCTCTTCAATCATGTTTCAAATCTAATTTGGTTTGTATTCTCCATCTGAAAGGCAAGATGGACACAATGAAAACTTGGCTTCTTGTTTTACAACTTCAGCTTGAACAGTGAAATGATTTGAAAAGGACCCCTTGTTGTTCCCCTCACTTCTCCAACACCCTCAATGTTCCTTGTGTTACCTCTGAAATGATGAATGGGACTCAAGAGCCCCACGAGCTTATCACATAGGGAAGCATCTGTTTTTCCCCTTTTCAGTGTAGCTTCATAAAAGCCATCAGCATTTTAATAGAGTCGGATATATATCTGGAGGTTTATAAACCTGGGAAAACGAGTTTGTGTTCCACAATGTAGACATGGCTATTTTTATTAATTTGGAGAACCGATTCCCCCAGGAAAATGAGATTCTGCTCGAGCTGTTAGTTAGTCTTGCAATCGTTCTGATGTCTTGTGCCTGAATTTTTTGAATAGAGCTGCAGAGCCCACAGAGAGATGCAGCCTTTCCATAACCTTGGGAAGGTTGGAGCCAGACATGAGGTGAAATTGAGAACACACATCACTATGACAAGAATCCCAACCGGAACCAAGAAAGAAAGGGAGAGAAATAGAGGGAGGAAGGCAGGGAGAGAGAGAGAGAGAGAAAGCAGAGAGAATTTACTGATCCTGTAAAGAAGTCTAGAGGCAGTTCTGGCTCAGGTGTTGTTGATTCAGGGGTTCACATGAAACCATCTCACTTTCTCTACATTCTACTTCCTTCTTGCTTGGCTCCATTTTCAATGAGGTTGTCCCTAAACTGGTGGCATGATGGCTGCCAATCTCTCCAACTTTCTATTTTTTTTAATAAATTTATTTATTTTATTTTTGGCTACATTGGGTCTTCGTTGCTGCACGCGGGCTTTCTCTGGTTGTGATGAGCGGGGTCTGCTCTTCATTGCGGTGCACAGGCCTCTCATAGCGGTGGCTTCTCTTTTCGTGGAGCACGGGGTCTAGACACGTGGGCTTCAGTAGTTGTGGCACACGGGCTTCAATAGTCGTCACTCGCGGGCTCTAGAGCACAGGCTCAGTAGTTGTGGTGCACAGGCTTAGTTGCTCCATGGCATGTGGGATCTTCCTGGACCAGGGCTCGCACCCGTGTCCCCTGCATTGGCAGACGGACTCAACCACTGCGCCACCAGGGAAGTCCCTCCAACTTGCTATTTTGTCCAGGTAGTGACCTCAGCAGGAAGAAGACCCTCTCTTTGCTAATTCTATCAAAAACTGTTCCGGAGCTGATTCTCATTGGTCTAACTTGGCTCAAGTGCCTATCCCTGGACCAACCTCAGTCACCACGAGGATGCAACATGTTGACTGGCCAGCCCTGAGTCAATTCCTGTCCCTCAATCAAGGAAGAAGTGGTGAGTAATGTTAATTTCACGCACACCATATTGACTGTGAGTGGGGAAGGGATTATTTATTGAGGAAATTTGGGGTGCTGTATTTAAATAAAGAGGAAATGATTGTACAGCCTTGTTCCCCTTTGCCCCCCAACCTTTTCTCATAATGTCCTACTGCTCTTATACTACAAATGTTTTTCTAACAGTTCAGTGAATTTGGGGAGCCCAGAGGCTGCCATCTCTTTATTGTACCAAGAGGGACACCGTAAATGTGTTAATATAAGCCAGACAAGATGTAAACTTGGCTTTGAAAGCAGTACATGTCAACCAGCAGAGGACATGTTTGAAGCAGTTTTCTTTCAGGCAGCAAAGCAGAGAGCAGATGAAAGATCCCCTTCCTATACCCACTGCATTCCTCCTTATACTATTTCTCTCTATTATCTCAGCTTCAAGTGCTTTTGGAAGAAGCAACAGTGCTTCGAGGAAGAATGGGGACTGCCTGAATTGTTGATCTAAACTTGACGTATCTGAAATACTGGTGCTCCCTTCCTAAATGTATAAATCCTTCACAGTGAATAATAATGATACTCATAGTACTGTTTGCTTCCTACCTCCCAGCCGCTGAATGTGTAATATTATAAACAACCCTATGAGGTAGATACTATTTGGAGGTAAGGAAACCGACGCACAGAGAGGTTAAGTAACTTATGCAAGGTCACACAGCTGCTAAATTGTAGAGCCAGGATTCAAACCCAGGCAGTCTGATTTGGGCACCTGTGCTTTAACAATTACGTTTTGTGTTTCTTATCGGGCATCCTCATGGAAGTCGTGTAGCTGGGCATGATCAGCCATACGTTATGGATGAAGTAATTAAGGCTTAGAAAATGGAAGATGGCAGGTCCAAGATATTCTGACTTCCACATCAGCGTTCTCAGAAAGTCCTGGCTCACCGCTAAGCAATGATGCCTGTGTTGTGCTGCCCCATCTCCCCACCAGCCCTCTGAGGCAGACCTGGCATGGGAAAACAATCAGACCAACACATACTGCTATTTAGAACAAAGTCCTTGGAGCCAGACTGCTTTTGTTTCAATACCAACTCTATCTTTTACTTATACGTTATATCAACATTCAGGGCTTCAGTATCTGCTCCCAGGAGTTAACTGTAAGTATGAAGTGAGTTACTACCTCTAAGAGTATGTAGAACAGCGCCTGGCACATAATAAGTATTCAAGGACCTACGTGTACAGGGTCCTTCAGTATCACTTGCCAGTGCTTTATATTGTCAAAACAAAAGTCCTCCAAGGACACCTGGGAACGAGTGCACTTGTATTATGTTTAGCTCTTTCTTTCAACACCTACAACTATACTCAATCTCTTTACTAGTGCTGTGTCTCCAATAAACAGTCTACTTTGCACAGCTGAATACTTTCTGTAGAGTTAGTCTGGTGGCTTACAATAAGGAGAGTGAGGACAGTGTGGGAGAAAAAGCCTGGGTGTGGCGCTGTCAGGGGAGGGGAGATTGAATGTAGGCTTTGATACTTATCACCTATGTGACCTTGGGGAAGTTACTCAACTTCTCTGAATTCCATTTCCTTATCTGAAAAATGAGAGGGACTTCCCTGGTGGCAGTGGATAAGCCTCCACACTCCCAGAGGAAGGGGCCCAGGTTCGATCGCTGATCAGGGAACTAGATTCCACATGCGTGCCACAACTAAGAGTCCGAATGCTGCAACTAAGAAGCTGGCGAGCCACAACTAAGACCCGGTGCAACCAAAAAATAAATAAATAAATATTTTTTTAAAAATGAGAATAGTTACACTTCCCTCACTGAATGGTATCAGGATGACTACTATATGTGTGGCACATGAGAGCAAGTCACAGCTCTATTAGTGTAACAGGGAAGAACAAATCTGACTCCATATTATATCTATTCCTTTTTACTTTAAACTTTGTGCTCTATTGCCTGTGCTTAGTCATGCTGGCTCTGCACCTTTTAAAAAAGAATGTTGCCTACAGCCTGAAATATACAGGATAGCCTATTCTCAAGGCTCTGACCTTTTTTTTTCTTAATAGATCTTTATTAGAGTATAATTGCTTTACAGTACCGTGTTAGTTTCTGTTGCACAACAAAGCAAATCAGCCATAGGCATACACATGTCCCCATATCCCCTCCCTCTAGAGCCTCCCTCCCACCCTCTCTATCCGACCCCTCTGGGTCATCACAAAGCACGGAGTGGATCTCCCTGTGCTATGCTGCTGCTTCCCACCAGCCAACTATTTTACATTCGTTAGTGTATATATGTTGATGCTACTCTCACTTCGCCCCAGCTTCGCCCTCCTACCCCATGTCATCAAGTCCATTCTCTATGTCTACCTCTTTATTCCTGCCCTGCAACTAGGTTCATCAGTACCTTTTTTTTTAAATTCCATATATATATATATATATATGTGTTAGCATACAGTATTTGTTTTTCTCTTTCTGACTTACTTCACTCTGTATGACAGACTCTAGGTCCATCCACCTCACTACAAATAACTCAATTTCATTTCTTTTTGTGGTTGAGTAATATTCCATTGTATATATGTGCCACATCTTCTTTATCCATTCATCTGTCAATGGACATTTAGGTTGGTTCCATGTCCTTGGCTATTGTAAATAGTGCTGCAGTGAACACTGTGGTGCCTGTCTCTTTTTGAATTATGGTTTTCTCAGGGTATATGCCCAGTAGTAGGAATGCTGAGTCATATGGCAGTTCTATTTTTAGTTTTTTTAAGGAAACTCCATACTGTTCTCCATAGTGGTTGAATCAATTTACATTCCCACCAACAGTGCAGGAGGGTTCCCTTTTCACCACACCCTTTCCAGCATTTATTGTTTCTAGTTTTTTTGATAATGGCCACTCTGACCAGTTGAGGTGATACCTCATTGTAGTTCTGATTTGTATTTCTCTAATAATTAGTGATGTTGAGCATCTTTTCATGTGCCTCTTGGCCATCTGTATGTCTTCTTTGGTGAAACGTCTATTTAGGTTTCCCACCCATTTTTTAACTGGATTGTTTGTTTTTTGATATTGGGCTCTATGAGCTGTTTGTATATTTTGGAGATTAATCCTTTGTCTGTTGTTTCATTTGCAAATATTTTCTCCCATTCTGAGGGTTGTCCTTTTGGCTTGTTTATAGTTTCCTTTGCTGTGCAAAAGCTTTTGAGTTTCATTAGGTCCCATTTGTTTATTTCTGTTTTTATTTCCATTACTCTACAAGGTGAGTCAAAAAAGATCTTGCTGTGGTTTATGTCAAAGAGTGCTTTTCCTATGTTTTCCTCTAAAATTTTTTTAGTGTCTGGTCTTACATTTAAGTCTTTAATCCATTTGGAGTTTATTTTACACGTAGTTGTCCAGTTTTCCCAGCATCACTTATTGAAGAGGCTGTCTTTTCGCCATTGTATGTTTTTGCCTCCTTTATCAAAGATAAGGTGACCGTATGTGCGTGAGTTTACCTCCAGGAATTCTATTCTGTACCATTGATCTATATTTCTGTTTTTGTGCCAGTACCATACTGTCTTGATTACTGTAGCTTTGTGGTATAGTATGAAATCGGGGAGCCCGATTCCTCCAGCTCCATTTTTCTTTCTGAAGATTGCTTTGGCTATTTGTGTTTCCATACAAACTGTGAAATTTTTTGCTCTAATTCTGTGAAGAATGCCATTGGTAGTTTGATGGGAATTGTATTGAATCTGTAGATTGCTTTGGGTAGTATAGTCATTTTCACAATACTGATTCTTCCATTCCAAGAACATGGTATATTTCTCCATCTGTTTATATCATCTTTGATTTCTTTCATTAGTGTTTTATAGTTTTCTGAGTATAAGTTTTTTGTCTCCTTAGGTAGGTTTATTCCTAAGTATTTTATTCATTTTGTTGCAGTGGTAAATGGGAGTGTTTCCTTAATTTCTCTTTCTGATTTTTCGTTGTTGGTTTATAGGAATGCCAGAGATTTCTGTGCATTAATTTTGTATCCTCCGACGTTACCAAATTCACTGATAAGTTCTAGTAGTTTTCTGGTGGCATCTTTAGGATTCTCTATGTATAGTATCATGTCATCTGCAAACAGTGACAGTTTTACTTCTTCTTTTCCAATTTGTATTCCTTTTATTTCTTTTTGTTCTCTGATTGCTGTGGCTAGGACTTCCAAAACTAAGTTGAATAAGAGTGGTGAGAGTGGACATCCTTGTCTTGTTCCTGATCGTAGTGGAAATGCTTTCAGTTTTTCACCATTGAGTATGATGCTTGCTGTGGGTTTGTCATACATGGCCTATATTATGTTGAGGTAGGTTCCCTCTATGCCCATTTTTTCTCCCCCCTCAGTCCCCCTACGTCCTACCAGTTCACTCTGGGGTTCCTCCCATCTCCTTGGGGGTCAGAGTCCCCCATTAGTGGCTGGCAGGCACCCTAATTGTGGAGAGACACTAACTCCGCATCTTCCCACACCACCATCTTGACTCCTCCCCTACAATCCAAGGCTCTGACCTTTAAGAGTCCATTCATATAAAGACAAAAAGTTGCAGAACAGAGAATAACATTTGTTTTATGAGAGGTTTACAGGAACGTCATGACCTGACCTACATGGACAGCTACAAGAATAAAGGATTGTGACACCAAGAAGTTTGCAACTAACCACGCTCCTCCCTCACCTTGCCTTTAAAAGTGCTTTGCTGAAACCCTTCAAGGATTAGGGTTTTTTTGGGGGCACGAGCCACCCATCTCCTTGCATGGCCCTGCAATAAACCTTTCTCTGCTCCAAACTCTGATGTTTCAGTTTGTTTGGCTTCACTGTGCCTTGAGCACGTGGACTTGTGTTCAGTAACATTAGTAATGATTTCACAGTGTTACATCACTGTTTCCTGACTATGTGCTCTTCGCCTGTGAGGGCAAAGTCTTTTGATGGTCTTTCAGAAGAATTTGCATGCTTCATGATGGTCTTTGCGAGCAGACTGTTCATGACAACACAACTACTTACTGGCCAACACTTTAACCTGCAGACATAAACGTTTATAAATTTACTTTTTATGAATAGAGCAGATATGTGAGGTTTCAAAATGGTCAGAATGTTAAATATGGCCCAGTGATAACTGGTGAGCAGGTCAAACTCCCATTTACTGACTCCCTACATGCCAGGCATTTTACTTCTCTCTATGCACTGAGAATCAAAGAGGAAGTGTAACTTGCCCAATGTCATAGAGTTCCACGTGTGCAGAACCAGCCCCCAAACTCATTAACTCCTTCCCTTCTTTCTTTCCTTCTCTCCTCACTCTCTCCTTTCTTCCTCTTTCCTTCATCCGTTCTTCTTTCCCTACTTCTCTCCCTGTCCTCCTTTTCCATTCAGTAAATGTTTTCTGAGGACCTACAGGAATGCCAGTGCGTCGTAAATCCCTGGGAGAAAAAGACAAAGGGAACATTTCCAGCTGCAGATGACGTACTTGTCTTGAAAATAAGTTTCTCAACTAACTTTGGGGTTCTCCTGAGTGAGTATTCATCAGACCTCAGATCACAGACAATCCACTGGGTATCTATCCATCCCAATTGATTTCAAGTAAAGTTCTTTGGTTTCTTTTGAAACTTTGACGTATAGGCTCTGGTAGAAAATTTTAAATTGGAGTATAGGTTTTATTAATTAAAGAAATAATACAAATATAAAAATAGGGCAACCTCTGAGAGCCAAAGTTAAGCCGTGAAACTATCAGTACTATAATTGCTTAAAAATATATTACAGTGGTATCATATCCTGTACCTATTTAACTTACTTAAGTTCATCTGTATAGGCTTGGCAAAGAGAGAGAAAGGTACTGGGTAGGAAGGAGGCAATACAAAAAGTGCACAATTTAAATAATGCAGGAAATTCAGGCCATATCCCATCAGTATGCCTCCTCTGGATTGAGCTTGAGATGTGATGGGAATCTACTGTGATGGGAACCTACTATTTCTATGTTTATCTCATAGGGTGGGCACCTTGCCATGCTTAATGGGATTCCAGTATTTAAAAGTAATCATTTTTCATTCAACGTGTCTACTAAATGCCAATCCATTGCTCTTCCAGAGAAAAGGGTGGTCTGTGTGGGTGTGCAGCCCTGATGGACTCCAGAATGTTGATCTCCAATGCAGTGCCATTGAAGGGCTTGTCAAGGGGGTAAATTTGACTACACACATTTCTCATCTTACATTCTGTCTTTTGAGCTTACGTTTTCATGGTTAGAGACACCTCTGCTTGATGTTTAAAATTAGTGTCTGTTAAGGCCCCTACATAATAAATAATGGCTTTTCATCTGCAAATGGTAATAATCTCTAGAAGGAGATAATTTGCAAGGATATTAACTTGAAAGGCAAGCCACCATTAATCAGAAATCTTAGCATGTTGGCTTGTAAATGGCTAATTAAGTCTCTATTGAGATCAATTGCAGGTAAGAGGCAACAAAGAACAACCTAGGAATATGAAAGCAATGTTCTCCTTTGAATTGGACTGTGCTCAAAAAGAAAGGGAAGTCCAGGTGGAATTGTAGTTAAGAAAAAAAAAGTATCCACCAACAAATTGAAAAGGAAACAAAGGGGAAAAATAAGAGCAGTTAAAGTTAGAAATGGAATCCATTACCTGTGTAAACACTTGTATCACTGCATGATCTGAAAATACTCTCAGGACTGCTTGTTTTAAAACAAGTGTGTAAAATGTCTTTAAATCCCCCAGAGACACGCCAATGATTTTACTAGAATTAAATATTTCTAATTATATGTTGTATAATTTGACATTCTGTTATTTCCCCCCCAACACATCACATGAGGGTAAAGCGATGTTGCCAAATCTGGCTCCTTGTTTATATTGTTTCCCCAGCCTGTTCACTGTTTCCTTATTTTCCTTGTTTACCAGAAAAATCTCATTTCTATTTTTGCTGCAACAGTAACACCATTTTAACTGTCAAGAAATACATAAGCATCACAATTATATTTAAGGCCTATCATTTTGTCTCTTCTCTTTTTCAAATTTAATGGGCAAAAATCAGGAAACTCCACTCCTTAGTTCTCAATCTATCCATCATAACCTAGATTTGGAAATTCCTGAGTAAATGCTTTCGAGAAGTTCGTTTTGATCTCTTTAAGCCTTGATCATTGGTTTCAGTTTCCTGGGTGCAGTTTGGACTGAAAGGGGCAAGCCAGTCAGAAAACACCAAGAAGGAGGATGGCTGCTTGATCGAAGGACACCCAACGGTCTTCTCATGCTCTTCACTGACCACTGTCCAGAGTAACGCCTATCAGTAAATAAACAAGCTCCTCTTTCCCTCTGACTCACACACCCCAAGAAGTGTGGTAGGGAAGCCCCCAAATTAAAGCATCCTCTCCTCTAGACATCTCATTATTTGGAAATCCACAAAAAATCAGGTGACCATTTCACACATACTTGACCAAGTTTCCTGGTTTTAGGCAACAGAAACCAACTCTGGGCACCCTATCTTAAGCAAAAGGAAATGTACCGCAAGGTCATCAGAAGTTTGTGAAACCTATGAAAGTTGCAGGGGCATGATCTGGGCACAGGAAGGCTCTAAGGCAACTGCAGAGAGCCAGGACTCTGGACACATCTTTGCAGAGGCAGGGAGAGTCTGTAACTGGACACTTGCTGGCGTAAGTCCCCATCGGCCACTCCTTCTGCTTTTCTGCTACTTACTCAAGATTCACACACCTGGAACAGAGAGCCTACGTGCCTGAGTTTAGGTAATACAATGCCAACTTTAGCCTAATCCAGCTTTCTAATGGACTCTTTTGGTTACAAGGACCTGGTTTTAAGTTTCTTTTTAAAGAATAGGCAAGAGCTAAAGTTTCTTACCTTCATTTCAGTTACCTGCATTCCATTCGCCATGATATTCTTAAACATTTATTTTGTTGGGCCAATAAGTTGGCAGATAATGAATTGAGTAAGTGTTTATTCAATGACAATAAACCATTACTAATTAATTCATCTGATTTGGAATTCATTTACTGATCTGTGGAGTAAAACATGAGTTTTCTCCAGAGAGCCAATGAAGATAAATTTGTTTTCTAAAAGAATGGGAATAAAAATTTGTCACGCTCTTTGTTCAACCCCTCAAAAAATGCTCATGGAGAGCAAAGATTCTTATTTTACTGGTTTCTTATAATGTTCTGATAACAGAGGTTGTTTGAAAATACAAAGAAACCCCTGAGGGCTTCCCTGGTGGCGCAGTGGTTGAGAGTCCCCCTGCCGATGCAGGGGACACGGGTTCGTGCCCCGGTCCGGGAAGATCCCACATGCCGGGGAGTGGCTGGGCCCGTGAGCTATGGCCGCTGAGCCCGCGCGTCCGGAGCCTGTGCTCCAAAACGGGAGAGGCCACAACAGTGAGAGGTCCGCGTACCGCAAAAAAAAAAAAAAGAAACCCCTGAAAACACATTTTATGGTATGGCATGTCAAGCTTCTCTCTGGAACCACTCATATTTCAAGCAGTGTGAGCTGGGGACATGCCTTAGCTCCAAGCACAATGTAGGCAGCCAACAAATAGTGAATTGCACTAAATTAAATTGACCCAAAATGCTCGTCCAAGAGAAAAGCACTGGTCTCTCCATGATTCCCCAACATAGTTCTGAAAGAAGTATTTTTCTAGGAGTAAGGACATCCTCGTATTTTTTATCTTCCACTAGCCAGGCTCTCAAAGTTAAAGGAAAAATCCCAGGGTCTGTCCTTTCTGATTCCTCTTCATCAGCACTAGACTTAATTATTTACATGTAATTTGTTGAAATGTCAAGTTTAAGTTTTACAGCCAGTGATTATCAGTGCTTTAATAAATAATGTTTAAGATCAACAAGGGTGTAAAATGTATAAACTATTCCAGCTCCTGTTTTTCTCACAAATAAAGTTTTTAAAATGCTACCCATTTCCCATCATCTCAGCATAATCCACTCCCTTACTTTCTCTTTACTGTTGAAACTGGCATAAGCCTGGCTGGATCCACTATTCACTAAATTTTGCAGAGATTAAATGTCATAGAAGAAGTACGATGGCTCTTCTATGTGAAGAATCTCACCTGAAGTCCCCCCTACCACTCCCTGGCCCGGGAAGCAGCATGACACATGTGGGGAACGTGCCACACTAGAGTTTCCAGGTTCCTACGGACTTTTACAGTCTACTAAATAGGAACTCTGCCACTGTCCATCCATTCTCCTTTCTGACTTTCAGTACTTCCTAAATGGCGTGATAAAAACTTGGTCACATCTGACTCAGGAGAAGTGGGATGGAATTTTATTCATTAAATAAGGACATATTAAAACGTGTTAACATAAATATTACTGGATATGAACATTAAATTTCATCAGCATATAGCTTGTGAATTTAACATGTCTGTTAAAAATGAGATTCATAGAAGCTTAATCTACATGTATCATTCTAAGAAAGAGATTCCAATGTGTTCCTTTATAGAAGGAGAACTTCTGTCATCACAACGTTTTCTGGACTAACTACAGAGAGTTGGCATTGGGACTTCACATTTTCATTTTGGCATTTTAAAGACGGCTCTGTCCTCCCCCCATCATAAGCTTCTCCATTTCCTCTCCCTGTTTCTTCTTGTTTTCTCTCGTCTTTTGCCATTTCTCCCTAGAGACACAGTTCCACTTCTCATTTCCATGAAATCTTGGTCTAACATCAGTTAAACATTCTCTGCAGTGCCCGGAGCTCTTTGGAATAGAGATGTTATATAAATCTAATGAATAAATAAAAGACTCGCTGTATCCTTGGGCCCTTGTATTGCCTAGTGCTGATGAAGTTAGCCATTTTCTAGGATATGAATAAGTATGTTACTGAAATGAAGGCTAAATGAAACAATAAACTTCATTTAAATGAAGAGAGGGTACTCTTGTGTAATTCCAACCACACTAAGGGTCTAATCGCAACCTCTGTGCATATTCTTTTTTTTGTTTTTTGCTAAGGTATATGTATCCAACTCTAATTCTAATACTGTTATTCATAAGACATTAGAATGCATTTTATAAACCTTTACTTTTTCTGCATTGCACGTAAGCTGTATTTTTCTGTTGGCATAACACATGCATAGCTAAGAAGCCTGTGTGTTTATGTAATTATATTTGGGTTTCTGGTGAAATCCTCTAGGGACACTTGATTGATTTAAAATAATAAAATATCATTTGTAAGCTTAAGGGAGGTTTGGAGAGCTGGATGCGGTGCGTGCTGAGCACAGATTCTGGTATCATTACAAACTGTAACATCATTTCAGCTTTGGTGATCCCTTAATTGCCACAAATTCTCCACTTAGACACATATCTCAGCATCTAAAAATTAGAAAAACTTACTATTTCTTCAAGTTTGCCCCAACATTAGGCCTTTTTATTATCCAAAGGGCAATGATATCTTTGAAACTGACCATTTATTTCATACCTGGTTCTCTCCACTTGTGTCAGTGGGTGGAGCAACAGGGAAAATGGTGTAAGTTGCACTCTGTGAAATAAAGAAGCCAATAAAGTTCTCAAGTAGGAGTGAGCATATTTACATTTGGAAAATTTTCCTATATGGGTACTTTCACTGTGCAAAAATAATTCACTGATGTGGACATAATGCAGAGTGGCGAGTGGGGGAACAGAGAAGGATTTTATAGGCACTCCCATTGGGCCAGTTTTCTAGGAATGGATCAGGCTTACTCTCCTAAGCTATATGGATGATGTGTTTTCTTGGTTTCACTGTCATTCTAATAAGATGATTCTGGTCTCAGATGTATCTGTCTTTTAAAAATATATTGGCCAACGTGGCAATGAGCTACTGCTGCTAAAAATTGGTATGCCATTGAGTGGACTCATCTTGGAAGCTTTGCATTTCTCTTCGGAAAATGTTTATATAAAGTAAATATTATATCTTGCAAATTGCCTAATAAATCTAACCACAGCTGACTGGCTTCAGGGTGAGCATCTGACATAAACTGAGTCAAGCCATTAATGACTAATGACTTGTGAGGTGGCAGGATTAAAAAACAGAAAAGAGAAAATGAGCCAATGTGATTACCTCTTGGGAGTTTGAACTGGGAGACAGAGAGAGGAGGTAATTAGTAGGAGTCAAGGCTGTAAGGATAAGAAGAGAGGCCCTAACAGGGTTAGATCATGGTAAGCTGTAGCTGGAAGGAATCTAAAATCATGAGAAAGTACCAGCTAGAAAACAAAGTTAATGCCAACAGGGCAGACAGCTAGTAAGTCACAGCTGAGCAAGGAACATAGCTCAGTCACGAGTATTTGATATAATCCTTTCCTTCTTTCTTTTTTTCCTTCCTTTCCTTTTTACCTTTCTTCCTTCCTCTCTTCTTTTCACAAAGAACACTTGCTGGGATACTGATTGTATCCCAGGAGGCAGGCATGATGATAAACAAAACGGACACAGTTGCTGCCATCATTTATGGAGGTTTAAGTCAAATGAAGGTGATGGAAAAGTCCCAGGGCCGTGCTCTAACCTTGGTCTCCAGAGCTATGGGGTAATATAAATTAAGGCATTTGCTCCAATGGCAGGCTCTCAGGGACTACAACAAGGACAGTGACACAGACCAAACCTGAAACACCCGGGGAAAAATTGATAAGCTCCAGACAGGGAGCTTTCTCTAGTCCACTCTCAGAAATCCCACCCTACTCTCCGTCCTCATGATGCAATATTGTAGACGTGTAATTCTCCAGAAGGGACAAAACATGTCTGTCACGTTTGGCCTGTATCTTGAGAGATCATGTCCTATAGTAGCCTAAAGAGGCCATGGTCTGGTTCCTTGGGATTCTCTGACAGAACTAAAAAATTCTAGAAAAATCTCTTTTTGAGAAACCTGATGAGTCACTGGAAGTGTGCTCAGTGTCGAAAAGATTGCATGATATGAAATTGATCAGCCTTGTTGCTCCAGAATATCTACCGAATGAATTCATGAATAACGAGGCTGCAGAAGCAAGCAGAGACCAGGTCTTGTGGAGAATGCAGCTGCTTCGGCTACAGAAAGCACCTGGGGTATCGCGATCAGGGTAAGCATACTTTGAGGTTCTGTATATAAACACCTTGATTTAGGACTTCTGACCTCCAGAAATATGAGAAAGTAAATTCCTATTGTTTTAAGCCACCCAATTTGTGGTAGCCCTAAAAAAAAAATACATTCCCCATAAAAGAAGACAACCACTAAACACTGCATGCATGAACAGATAAATGAATGACTTGAGGACTCGTTGCATGGTAACCAATTCTCTACATCAAACCACAGAGTTTTAGAAATTTAACATGTAGCTAGATCTCACCAGGAGAGTAAACTGATATATACAGAGGTGAAAACATCTGCTTAAGGTCCCAAGGTAAGTTAAGAGCCCACATCTCTTGATGATCACTCCTTCCCACCCACCACCAAGTTTTGCCAGAACTGTGTTATCAGGGTCTAAAGTAACATAGTGGTAATTAAATTTGAGCTGTGTGAGAGTTTCATGATGGAGACAGAATAGAAGTAGCCTAGGCATGGCAATAGACGAGCTAAAAAATTAAAATGTACAATTAACAATCTCTTACCTCCAGTGTCAGTTGCAAAAATTCTCCCACAAGCTTGAAGGCTGCAGAGTGGGAGGCTGTGGCAGCCTCTTTCTCTTTGCTCATCTCAGCCAATTTGATATTTTGTTCTTGTAGGGGAAAATGCCAGCCCTGAACCTCTTCATCTCTCTGCCTTTGCCCACTCTGTCCCCTCTGCTTCGATTGCCCCATTCTCAATGACTTCACTACCAAATACTACTCTCTTTGAGACTTAACTAATACCAACTCTCCCCTGACCCCCTGAGCTCTGTGCTCCCTAGCACTTTGAGATCTCAGCACCTTCGGGGCCTTAGCTTGCATCACCTTGTTCTGGCCGTGGAACCACAGATTAAGTCTCACTTAATTTCCCTGAGCCTTACTTTTTCCATTCATTTATTCATTCAGTCATACAATCTTTGGTATTTTGTGAGCAACTAATATTTTCCAGGTAGTGTTCTTAGTGTTGGCAAATGGAGGGGAAAAAGACAGACTAGGACTTTACTGTCATAGAAATTATATTTGAAATTGGGAGGGGCAGATAATAAATACGTAATGAATGGCATACTATAAGTTCTATGAAGAAACAAAACCAAGGCGTCTAGGAGAAGGCGGGTAATGAAACTGAGGGTTCAAAGAAGGATTCATGAAGGAAATGATGCTTTAACAGGAACCTGAGTGACAAAGAAGAGCCTGTCTGGAGAAGATGTGGAGGAAAACACACTCAGTTAAGGGAGGAGCAATGGCTCCAGTATGGAACCCATCTTGGCACCTTCAAGGAACAGAAAGACCACTATAACTGGATTAAAGTGTAATGGGATAAGAGTTATTGAAGATGAATATGAACTAGACACAGCAGATGCTGAAGGACCTGCCAAACTGGGAAGCATTTGGGATCTTATTCTATAAGTAATGGAAAGCCATTAGAGAATTCTAAACAGGGTACTGTCATAATGTAATTTACTTTAAAAAAGTATTGCTCTGGCAGAATGAGTAGGGAGTTGAGAGTGAAAGCAAGGAGACCATTTACAATCCTTCATAGTAGTCTAGGGAAGAGACGATGGCTTCCGGGGCTCAGGACTACACAGTGGAGCTGGGGAATGGTGGACGGATTTGGAATACGCTTTGGAGGTAGAACTGACAAGATGAACTGGAAGCTGGGGGTAAAAGATGGAACAGAGTTATCCAGGGATTGCTCCTAGGTTTTGACTTGGGCTACTTGAGGTGCCATTACTGAGTGGAGACTAAGTCCACACCCCCGTACTGTCATGATCCAAGCACTGCCCACCCTTGGATTTGTGACATGTGTATTTGTGAGGGACTAGAACATAGTGAATAAGAATTTGAACTCTGGAGGCAGCCTTGGGTTTGAATCCTGGCTCTGCCACTTCTCAGCTGTGTGTGTCCTTCGGCAAGTTTATCAACCTCTCTATGGCTCAGTTTTCTCAACTGAAAAATGAGCAGTAGAGAATGGCTGTAATGTTGAGGATTGAATGAGATAATGCATATAAAAGGCTTAGTACAATTCCTGGGACATTATGCATTCAAAAATGCCGGCAGTAGGGCTTCCCTGGTGGCGCAGTGGTTGAGAGTCCGCCTGCCGATGCAGGAGACATGGGTTCGTGCCCCTGTCCGGGAAGATCCCACATGCTGCTGAGTGGCTGGGCCCGTGAGCCATGGCCGCTGAGCCTGCGCGTCCGGAGCCTGTGCTCCAAAACGGGAGAGACCACAGCAGTGAGAGGCCCGCATACCGCAAAAAAAAATAAATAAATAAATTTAAAAATGCTGGTAGTACTAGTCATTGTTGTCATCTTTCTTTTGCAGTGTTCTTTCCTTGAAGGAGTATCCCAGTTCTTAAGACTTCCCGAGGTACTGTTGCTTCTCTCTGGTTCTCCTACACTCCCCAGTAGTGTCACCCTAAGGCTGCTCTCCCCCTCACAATGCCTTGTTACTCCTATCAGAGCTTGCTTGTCCCAAGCCTCTTAGATATGTCATAGTGCTGGCCTCCATGATCAGTTCCATTGCTACAACTTTAGAAGAAGCCATCTTGTGTAAGGGAAAACTCACTGAACTTGAAGGCAAACATCTCGTTCACTAACACATAAGCTGGGACTTCAGACTTTGATAAGGTTAAATGAAAAAATTTTAACAAATCCTTCTGAATTTGGAAAGCTGAAGTATCAAGAATTTAGGAGAAATTTTGTTGGGATAAGGGAAGAGCTGTTATTTACCACTCTAAGAAACGAACTGGCAGCACAGCCTTGAATTCCAATGAGACCAAAGTGGCCTATGAACCAGAGTTTATTGCAAGGCTTTGCGCATAGTAGATGCTGAATAAATACCTCATCAATTGGTTTGAAGTAAATTTTTGTGAATTTTTTAGTATCTCTTTGCACTGCACAATTGAACAATGATTGTAGAGTAGCTAAGACTAGAGATATTCAAATAAGACAAGAGACTTCATTTGTACCTATTATTAGAGCAAAATTTATCCTCTTGCTCTATAATTTTAATTTTCACAAAGCCCTGAGTCAACATTATTTAACATCACAAACTTTTTTGGCACATCCCCGATGATGAATTACTTATCTGCATAATTTATTACAATTTTTACTGTCACGAAAGAATAAATGGTAATTAAATGAGGTTCTATCATTTACTATGCTTTTGAGATTTGGTCAGCATGAGTGACACTTAAGTCTTTTCATTGTAGTTAAATCTCTGCTTACTGGAAATTCCCCCTCAGTTCCCACCCTGTTTAGTGATTCAACCACATGTAAAACAATTAGGCACAGTTCTTGGAAGTCAAATGGGGCTTGGAACAAAACTGGAAACTCTCGGAGTTTCAATTTGAATGTTGAGTTCAAAATGTAAATGACTTCCTTATGGTAACTATCAAAAGTGGAGAATGACAGGCGAATTCCTTACCTAATTAGGAAATACTTTTTACAGCTATAAAGTCTCTATAGTTTTAAAATTAGACTGGTTGTTAACCTATGAGAGATGGTTGAGTCCTGGAATTCTAATACAACAGAATCTCGATCTTGGCTTCTATATTTAGCCTCACTCTAATTCATTCTTTCTTATTTTTACATGCATACAACCCAACTTAGCAACTGGTAATTGCTGGGTAGGAGAAGAGACATCCAGGGTTTTTCTTAGATTGCAAGAAGGGCCTTGTCTATAGAATTATGATTCTCAGCTAATAAGTTCTAATGAGGTCAAAACTTGAATTTGACATTGAATGGTTGATACGGTTCACATGGAAAAAGATTGAGCCCTGATGACCACTCACTGCCCTCTTAACCTTGATTCACCATCTTGAAATTCATGCTATTTGTCATGGCCTTTCACAACCTTTTTAGAGGGATTAAAGTACCTTAATAGGAATTTAAAAATATTTTTGTGACCTACAGCTACTAGTGGGAGAAAATTTAAAGCACACGTCTTGATACACTAATGGGTCTTTAGCTTTGTCTCTATATAAGAAAGATCATGTATTTTACGTCAAGCTGAGACGGTCTTACCTTCTATAAATTATAGAATAGATGTAAATGTGCTCAGACATGGACATGTATAATAAGATCTTTTGAAAGAACCAAGCGTTTCCTGCTAAAGTATTATAAGAGCATAATTTAGAATGATTTAGAGTGTTTTATGAAACGCCTGCTTGTTTATTATACTCACTTATCCTTCACAGTGAGGTAAATAACACTTAAGGGCAAAATATGATTATGGTCAAATAAAGGGAACGGCACATAATATTGCCAGCATCTAATATGGTCTTTATGAAAGCTCTAAATGGGAAATTATACAATATTCATTTGTAGTCCAATCCCAGCATATTTTTAAAATAAAATCAATCAATCTTGACCACATGGGCAAACTGCATTAAAAATTCATACAGACTTTTTTTTTTCAACAGGGCCAGTTGTTCTCTTGTTGATTCTTATCTAATTATTTTACTCAGTATAGACAGTGATCATATCCCACCATAAAGAGAGGCTCTCAGGTCTGTGACTAAACTTTAACTTTGGTGGCATCATGAAGAACAAAATGGAAATGTTCCTAAAATCGAGGGGCATGGAGAGGAATTCCACAAGACCATCTCTCAGCTTCAGATGGCCCAGAGAACAGTCAGACCTCAGTTTGAGGGATCAGATTTTCATTTTTCAGTCAAATGAATACGCTGTTTGCTCTTCAAAGAGAGTTAGTATTACCTATTCATTTAAAAAAGTGGGACTAGGGCTTACCTGGTGGTGCAGTGGTTAAGAATCCGCCTGCCAATGCAGGGGACATGGGTTCAAGTCCTGGTCCGGGAAGATCCCACATGCCGCGGAGCAACTAAGCCCGTGCGCCACAACTACTAAGCCCGTGCACCACAACTACTAAGCCTGCACACTAGAGCCTGCAAGCCACAGCTACAGAAGCCCGCGAGCCACAACTACTGAAGCCCCGCGATTAGAGCCCGTGCTCCCCAACAAGAGAAGCCACTGCAATGAGAAGCCTGCGCACCATAACGAAAAGTAGCCCCCGTTGGCTGCAACTAGAGAAAGCCCGCGCAGCAACAAAGACCCAACGCAGCCAAAAATAAATAAAAATAAAATAAATAAAAAAGTGGGTCTAGCATTGCTCGACACGGACTTGGGAACAAAAGCCATCTTACTGAACAAGTAATAGTAATTAAACCTTCTAACCTGAGGCATGGAGTTAAGCCAGGGTGAATAGCAAGAAAGGGTTTTAAGAAGGAAAAACCAAAAATATGCATTGGAAACAAACAAGACCAATTCCATATTAGATCACTGGATAATCCCTTCAATTGGAAACATACTCTTTTGTTTATCTTAGCTGGGAAGCCTTTAGGCCTTAGTTTCTAAGCTTTAGCTTATTCATTTCATCTAAAAATATCTAATCTCTTATTGACAAAGACATTTTATGTTTTCATTATCATCCTGTTCTTCCCTTATAGATGTGTAGGCCCTTAAAATTCTCAGCCTTTATAAACTTTCTAAGGTTACTCAACCAGTGAGAAGGAAAATCCATTTCCAACGAGCTTCTCTTCCCTCACCTCTCAGCTCCTGGTTCCCTCGGGCTACCTTTGCCACCTGGGTCTTTTCATTTTTGTGGTCCTCTCAATAGATCTAGGTGCTTTCAGGCAGACTGGTAAGGTTTCCAGGACTGCTGCCTTGGAGATAAGATTTATCTGGCTCCAAAAATTGGCCCTGTCACGTCTTAGCTTAGGGGCTCTGAATAAGTCACTTTTAATCTCAATGTCTTCCTCAGTAAAGAGAATAATATTGTCGCCTACCTCACTGTAAACCCTTTAAACACTAAGAATATGTGCCTGAAAAATTTTAAATTTTTATTATTTTTAGGCATTTCCCTGCCCCACCCAAAATAGCATGGTATAGTGGAATATATACTACTACTAATGATAATAATAATAACTAAGATTCATTGAGCCTTTACTATGTATTAAGCTGTTCTAAGTGTGTTATGAATTATTAATATATTTAATTTTTATAACTCTTTTAAGTTGTTCTACTATTATCTACATTTATAGATCAGGAAGCTGAACCTCGAAAAGGTTAAAAACTTGCTCAAGTTCATATGGTTAGTAAATGGTAAAGGCAAGAGTTAAGTCCAGGCAGTCCATAAACTGCTGACATATGTAGTCGTAAAGTTTCCGACTAGAAGTCAGCAGACCTGGGAAAGTAAATAAAAACATACAAAGCCGTCCGAGATTTTCCAGGCTGGTTAGTTGTAAGCTGAGCTACCTTCAGCAATTCACTGCGTCTCTCTGCATTTCAGATTCCTCATCTCTAAAATGAGCGTAAGTGTTCCCTACCTACCTACAAGATATGGTAAGGATTAAATAAGGGTAGTTGGGCGTACTTGATTAGTTCTCAAGTGTACGTTATAATTATTAATGTCAAGTAACATCTGTGAAAGTGTTGCATAAACTCTGGAAGAGCTATTTAAATGTAGAGATGCTGATGATGATCACGATGATTTCCAAAGGACCTTGATCACTGCAAGAAATTGAGAAACGAATCCTGGCTAAGATCCTCTTAGCTCTTGGGAGCTTAGGATGCTGTCTTCTTTGTTAATGACATGGTATTTGGGTATATTCCTTCACTGCTAAACTCCGTAGCAAGGATTTTGAGAACTAAGGTTCCTGAGATCATCCCACTTAAGCCAAGACCTCTGTCTACTGGAAAATAATTGTGTGAGGCTTGCTTTGGTGTACCAAAATTCATGATGATGAGCCAGGTCTTTCTACGGGAAACTATTTTTTAAATCACTACAGCTAGAGTGATCTTGGCACAATCCAAATCTGAGTGAACCATCCTCTCTGTGTTATTATCCTTCAATATGTTCACTGTTCTGGAGATAAAATCCAAAAATCCACATCCTGATCTCCATGTCCAGCATGGCTGTCTGCCTCTTTGTCTTCTTGGGTCATAGCACACTCACTGCCTCATTTTCTGCTGTAATGACTCTGGTCTTCTTTTAAACCCTTCTCCCCACAGGGAGCTATTCTCTTGCATGAGCTATTCTCTCTGCCTAGCATATTTTTGCCCGTAGTCTTTTCCTCTTTTAGCTAATTATTTGAAAAACAAATAATTGGAGCCAAGCTCCCCTGCTTTTCATCCTCTAGAATATATGATTTTCTTCCTGGAAATGGTGGAATTTGGAAAAGTCAAGAAAAACATACAAAGCCGTCCAAGATTTTCCAAATAGATCAAGGCAGAAAAAGTGAAAGAAAAGTGATCTTTTTCTCCCTTTGTATAGAAACACTTGAGAGAGGAAACAAAGTAAAATGATAAAAGAGAAGGTAAGTAGATTGAATTATAGTGACTTCCAAGAAGTCGTCAATCAAAACTTCTTTGTAAGAAGAAACTGGAACAAAGGGAGCAATACACATAATGGGATTGTGAATTTTGATGAGAAAATGTAAGGGGAAAGAATCAGGGCTTTATTTTCTTTGCATGGTTTTGAATTTAACATGCTGTCATAGTTGTGTTTGAGAAGAATGTCTTTCAGGAACTTGCTTGTGTTTCCTTTGCTTTAATAGAGGCATCGTCCTGAGGTTGTATGGCACACTGGTGTGGAGTGGGGGAGTCAGATCTATGGGCACCCTGCCTGGCTCTGCCACTCACTAGCTATGTGACTCCTGGTAAGTCACTTCTACCTCTGGAACCCACTTTCTTCATCCATTAAATGGGGATAATAAAAGTACCCATCTCAGGCAGTTATTGAGACGATCCAGTGAGATGACACAGAAGGTCTTGGCACACAGTAGAAGCTTAATAAACATTAGATGTCATTATTATGGCTGGGAGTTCATGGTTGTCTTTCAGTATTCTCATCTGGAAGCCTTGGTTTGCAGGTAACTGCATCTATCTCAAATGCTAGGTTAGGAAGCTCCCTAACTGTTAGGAAGCTCATGTATGGATTGATTGCCTTCTTGACAATACTCTGAACTCTCCCAGAGCAGGCTCCATCGTATATGCCTCCAGAGAAGAAACCAGTTAATTCCCTTTCCCTGAATCTGGGAATCTCTCTTGCTCTCTCCTACCTCTGAATGCCCAAGAAGGCCTTCTCATTCTGGCTTATTGCATACTGAAAGAAGAATATGAGAGGAAAACCTCATGTTACTCTAAGGGATGTGGATAATTCATGTGAAGATTCACACGTATATTTGCACAGGATTACTGAGAGGTAGAAGATATTGTCATTATCTAGTCAAATCTGAGGCTAAGGAAAATGCTTTGCTAAGAATAATCAAGGAAGAGAGTTGGAAAAACACCAAAGGAATCATTCGGTCTACTGTTCCCACACCTGTCTCATGATCAGAATCACCTGGAAAGCTTTCAACCAATGTACAGTCCCAGGCTGACCCAAAACTACTGAATGTTATTTCAACAAAGTAGAACCAGACAATCTGATGTACTATACCTCTCCCTGGGTGACTGTGATGATTGGTCAGGCTTGGGAATTACTGGTTTGGAACAAAGTTGACAAATGGGTGTCATCCCACTGCTGACACTGTAAATTGGATGTAACTACTGGAGGGTTGGAATGGGAATCATTCTAGCACTGTTTCTGGGTCCAGTGAGAAAGTATACTATTTAGTTAACAATATTTCATGTGGCCTTGGGTTAGGAGGATGGTGGTTTCTCTGTCTTGTACTTACCAGCATTGATCAACTTCAGTATTCTCATTTTCTAGATGTGACATGAGAAAGAAACTGACTTACTGTATCAGTTGGCTGTAGCTGTTTACAATCTTTCCCCAACATCATTGTGCTTAAAAGGACAATCATGTATTTGCTCATGATTTTGTGGGTTGCCTGGGTGGGTTTTCTGGTTTGGGTTGACTTGACTAGGGTCAGATGATCTAGAACAGTCTCACATTTGGATGCTGGTTAGTCTAGTGGGACAGCATTCATTCACAGTCTGGCTATAGGCTTAAATTCAAGCATCATTAAGCAGGCTAGCCTGAACTTTCTCACATATGGCAGAATGGGTCTCAGCCGCCAGAGACAGCAAAGCCCAGTGTGCAAGCACTTTCAAACCTCCGCTTACATTTATTTGCTAATTTATTTCCATTGACTGAAACACACTACTTAGCCAAGCCTGGCTTCAAGGGGTAGAGAACGAGATTATACCTCCTGATGAGATGGGATGGGATGGGATGCAAAGTCACATGGCAAATGATTGTGCACACAGACGAAAAGGACTTTGTGATGATTTTGCAATTTGCAATACTTCTAAAATCACACCTTTGATTTGTAGAAGAACTAGGACTAGAACTCAAGGTGCTTACTTCCCAGTTTTGTCTGAATTGAAACCAAAAGAAGTGTTATGCATGTATAGCCTCTAATGCATATTTTGACCTGAAAAGCAGGACAGACTTGGCAGAACTGGAGCTAGAGATAACTAGTCAGTCTGTAGGATGTAGGGCTTGCCCCTACCACTGACGGACGGCCTTAAGGAAGATGTCCAATGGGTTATAACAGACTCAGGCTGATTTCAACCAAGGTCATATCCAAGGAACCTAGCCTGGTGAGCGAGGTGTGGCAACAGGAGATTCCTTCACAGTGACTACTTAAAATCCATAGAGTAGCAGCATCATGATTCCAGGTGGTCCCAAAGCCTGCCAGCAGGACAGGGTCAGCCTGGAAGGCGAGAGGGATCTTTTGGGATCTATATAGGTTGCTGAGTTCCAGGGTAAGTTCCTCCAGGTTTTGCAATGCTTAACTCAAAGAGAGGATATTCACATGGACTAAAATGTGAATGGCACACTCTGGAGTGGGGTTGTGCAACGTGGTAGCCCTGGTTTCCTATTCCAACAAGGGAAGTGTAGTGCAATCAGCAAAACAATGTATTGTCTCAATCAGATGAACTGGATAAAAATCTCTTATCACAACACATCAAGCAGTTTGGATACAACAGAATATGCACCGGTTTGGAAAGTGATAATAGAAATATTTAAAGCTATCATTTATCAAGCACCTATAATGCCTAGATATCATCCTAAGTACCTGATATACGGAATTGCTAAATTCACAGAAGATGGGAATTTTTAAGCCCTTTTTCTAGATGAGAAAAATAAAGCTCAGAAAATTTATCAGATTTATTTGCATAAGATGATATGACTAGTTAGTGAAGGCAATTGGCTGCAGCCCCAGATCTATCTGATGCAAAATCTTGAGCTCTTTCTTATACTTTTCTTACTTCAAATGGACGTTAATGGGCTCTCTGTGCCTGGATTGGACCATCACCAAGACCATCAATGACCCCCTCTTAAAGGTAAATTCAACCATTTTCCCCTCAAAGTATAGACTCATAAGCAGCTTGAAAATGTATTACTTTGACTTCCACTTAGGAAGGTAAAATAGCCTAATATTTTATTAAAGCCATGGGTCTAAAAAGAGAAACTTAAAAAAAAAACCCTAAATATCATTTTTGCCCAGTCACTTGGAAATCAGGCAATTAACACATCATTACTCAGACTGGTAATGAAATTAAGATAAAGTTTCATCAAAATAGCATATGCAATTTCACAGCCGCAGCAGAATCGGTATAAATAGGAGCAGATGTGTCTGAGTCTCTGGGATTTATAAATACAGAAACATTGTTCCCATTTGGGGTAAAAAATCATTCTTTACCCTGGATCTGAGAACAGTGCAGCTCAGGGCCCTGGCGGGGACAGAGAAGGTGAGGAGACATAGCCAAGACGCCTCTTCATTCCGTGCAACTTCCAATGACAGATGTTCTTACCTGGGAGAACCTCTGTATTTATGGCAGCAATGATATACACTGGGGAGTTGAGGTCAAGTGGTGAACGAAGTATCAAGCCAAACAGAGGGATTTTTGATATACTTGGGTTTTTCTCTCCTAGGAAAACAAGCAATGTCATACTACCAATGTTTTGAGTTCCAAACACAGGCAGGATTGGGGCTTCAAGTCTATTCTACATCACAGGTAGCTTTGCAAAGGTGAAATGACTTATCCAGAAGTGTGCTTTGCTCTTTTACCCCCAAAACTGTTTCCTTACAAAAGAGTTAGCAGCTGAGCCACGAGTAAAAAGCCTCTGGTATTGTCTAACAGAGAAGGGAGGTAAAGAGAGAGAGCTCTGAGTTCCTGATATCAAGACACCTGAGGGGAGGGCACCAGGAGGAATCGGTTCTGCTCAGAAAGGCCAAAAGCATGGGGGTCCAGAGCACAGGCTCAGAAGGACCTTGGATATGTCAGCTCACTACTTCTCTAAGCTGTCTCTTGGGTGTGTAAACGGTGGACTTCCTCACCATAGAAGTTCCTGCTGCAGGCAGTCTACCCTCCCTGTCTGGAGCCTCTTTCAGCTCTCTTGAACAGGACGTTGGCAGAACACCAGAGCAGCTGAGTCATCTTCAAGAAGGAGCTTTATCACCGCATCCACTCTAAGCCTTCCTCCAGTGGAAAAATACCCAGTGCTTTCCACAGCAGTCCTGAGTGCAGGGGTGGGAGAACGGGGGCTTGAGTGACAGGGGCGGCTTCCTTCTTGTCCTTAAGCTCAAATAAACAAGTCCCTTTCCCTCTGCTCTGCCTGAAGTGAACGAGAGCTACGTCTTCGGCGGCTTGGCCACAGGCTGTGGGACACTGACGTGGGTGCCTCCTAATTTGTCTCTGTCTTGCCTAAGAAGTGTTCTTTACCAGCCAGGCTTCCCATCTGGGCCTTTCCTGGTCCCTGCAGAGAAATGGAGGCTCCGGAAAGAACACGTTCTGGGGACAATACAAGCTCTGCACGTCATGAAGAAGATGCGGGTGAGGCTGTGAGCGCTGGTTTCTCCTCATCTCCCTCCCAAACACTGGAAGCCCCAGAGCTCAGGCCCTTGTCTTCAAATGGAGGTCTCTCAATCTGGCCCTCTTTGCTGAAGTCCATACTCCTTACAGCTGTCTCCTTAAATCCTCCACTGGGTCATCTAATAGGCATTTCAAACTTAGCATGTCCACCAACTGCTAACTCCTGGCCCCATCTCATGGACACCTTCCTCTCCTCATACTTAGATATTGCTTGTTCCTTGTAGTTGCTCTGGCCAAAACCTTCGGAGTCGCCCACAAATCTTCTCTTCCTTTTACTCTTCTCAACTCAGCACATCCCGTTGGTTCTACCTTTAAAATATTTCTAGAATCACATTTCTTCTCGCCAACTCCACTCTTCCCATCGTGATTGAAACCAACATTATCTCTCCCTTAGATTCTGCCTTGGCCCCCTGTCCAGTTCTCCCCCCTTCTATTCTCCCAATCTATTCCCAGCCTGGCAACCAGAGTGATCCTTTAAAACATACGTTGGACCATGCCACTTCCATGTCCTAACCCTCCCAGCTCACTCGGAGTGGGAGCTAAAGTCTTCACCATGGCCTGTAGGTCCCTCACAGTCTGCCCTGGCCTTCCATCCATGGACACTGCCCTCAGCCACATTGATCTCCTTGCTTTTCCTGGAACACACAACAGCAAGTACAGCTCCGCTTCTGCCCCAGGACCTTTGCATTTGCTGTGGTCAATATCAGAAACACCCTTGATCTTTTAACACTTTCTAGTCGTAGCTCAAATGTCATCTCAGAGCAGCCTTCTCAGATCACCATATTTCAAATTTCAACCCTCACCCTCAACACCCCTTATCTTCTTTCCCTGCTTCAGTTTCCGACATAGCACTTATCATCCACGATATGTTGGATAACAGCTTTTATTTCCTCATTTGTTTATAGCCTCTCTACCTGTCCACTGGGATTTAAGCTGCATGAGGTTAGGGTGTTTTGTCTTATTTTGTCTACTGCTATACTCTTGGCCAATAGAACAGTGCCTGGCACATAACAGGCATAGTAGACATGCAGTAATTATTCCTGGAATAAATGTTTAAAATTCTATGAAGAGGCACTGCAAACTGTAAAGTGCTATTACAGGTGCAAAAGGCTTTTGAACTCAGATGATTCCAGATCTATTACAACCTATCTTCCCATTAACCTATGATCTATCTTTGCTTTCTAGCTTTAGATACACGTACAATCAAATTAGATATTCATTTATCACCTTGGGAGTGTTCCTCAAGGAGATGAAAAGCGTGTCAGTGTTACCGGCAAAAAAAGTACTAATTTCGAGGACCTAATATATTCCTGGTACATTTTTCTGGTGATGCCGTATCTCTCTGTGACTTTGTAGGTGCTAAAACACTCTGAGAGGTTTGCCTAGTGGCATGGTTGCTCTTCAATGAGAAACTGTGGGCACAGTGCCAGGAGCTCAGGAATTGAGAGTCACACATCCCAGGCAGCAAGCTCTGCCTTAACTGTGTTGATCATAGGCATTTTACTGTCACTTTACCTCAACGAAAATTAAAATATAAGTACGTGAATATATACACAATCTCCGGGTCAGGCATTGTACTATGTCCAGCTTTTCATACCCAAGAGGAAACTTCAGATCACGGGCTGATTGTGGCATTTTGGGTGGACAGGACAGCGGGGATTCAAATGCTGATGACATTTACTGCAACACTCATGCCTTGCTCCTCTTAACACACTGCCCAGTGTCCTGGAGAACAGACCCTTTAAAAGCAATTAACCAGCCTCGGGATCTTCAAGCAGCTTTCACCCTGCTGGGTCCGTTTCCTTGACTATCTCATCAAGGGGTGTTTTACCCCAATTAAGGACAGCTCCTTTCTTCAAGCAAGATTACAACTGATACTTATTATCAGGACTAAGAAGGGACAGAAACTTGCCGGGAGGAACTGACTATGCCTTTATTCCCTGTCAAATCTAGTGCTCGGCAATATAGAAAATTTCCAGAACTGTTCTCTCTGAATTCTTCATTTTCCCAATTGATCTTGGACACCAGAATGAGCCAAGCTGTCTCACTGTTGGGGGCAGACAACAGAGGGGTTGCCTGCAACTCTGCAGTTGTGACTGTGAACGTGACCAGGCAAATGCAGCCTCCTGCCTCGTTCCCTGCAGTGCTGAAATTGTGGGTCCAGGCTTCAAATAACAGTCTTTAGTGTCATCTGCAACCTTGAGGGATGACTTTGAGTGTCTTTTGTAAAATCATAAAAATCAAGCAAGTTTTCTAAACCAAAAAGGGATGTGAGCAGGGGATTTGGAAAAGGAATATGTATGTCCTTTGGTATTTGGCTTATCTTCAAGTAAAGTGCATGTAAATCCTATTACGTCTTACTTAACTCTAACAGCTTATACAGCCTGTTTATCCCATCAACCTCTCAAGAGGAACTGTGAACAGAGACTCCTTGGTCTTTTTTTTTTTTTTTTTTTTGCGGTACGCGGGCCTCTCACTGTTGTGGCCTCTCCCGTTGTGGAGCACAGGCTCCAGACGCGCAGTCTCAGTGACCATGGCTCACGGGCCCAGCCGCTCCGCGGCATGTGGGATCTTCCCGGACCGGGGCATGAACCCGTGTCCCCTGCGTCGGCAGGCAGACTCTCAACCACTGTGCCACCAGGGACGCCCTCCTTGGTCTTTTGATGGGACATGTCCCAAGGGTATTGTAGCATGAGACATAAAATTAACATAATGCTCTTCCTTGATATCTGATGAAATCAGGGGAGTCTCTAATGGCCCCATTTTCCTCCATGGAAAGGGTCCACTCAACTTCTTATCAAATGGACCGAATGCAGTTCCTACTTCTCCTGAGTAGTGGGTTTCAGTTCCCTGCCAGCCCATGGAATTTCCCCAACCGGCCAACTACATCGTCTCATAGGAACCGGGGTCACCGCACCTTCTTGATACTACAAAGCCTGCCTCCCGAGGTCCCTGACTATTCACTCCATCCCCACACACAGCCCCCATTTGGCCCTGTATGGCACATGGTGCCCTTCTCCCCCAGTCTACAGATCATAGATGACTAATAAATTGCTGTCAATCTCATCTGTCCAGTATCAAGTGACATGTCTTTGGTCACCCCCATAACCCTAGGGCGGGGATTCCTTCACTAGTGGAATCAAAAGAAGGTATTCAAAATAGGTACATTTCATAATAAAATAACTTGGCTTACTAACTACCTTCTAGGACAAGGTAGGATGCTCAAGTTTGAAATGAAATTGAAGTGTTATATGATGGTTCCGTCCCAAGTTAAGAAACAAATCCCCAGGCTCTCAAATTTACAACCTTCCAAACTGTATTTCAATATTGTATATACCCAGACTTTATGTTATTTAAAGGCTGTTTTCCTAGATTTAGTTTTTCAAGAGTAAGAGTAGCAGGGCTCAGGGTTTCACTCGATAAGTTTGACAAACACATACTAAATGTAAGAGTCAGGAATCAATTGTGTAAAGTTAATTGAATCTCGTTTGGCTGTAACACATTTTTGTTCAGAAACATTTGTTCAGATTATAACTTCAGTTACTATGTCCAATAAGCAAGTCATTGTTCTAGATGGTAAGTTAGGCCCAATTAAATCAATAAAAAAGTTACAGAAAGCTGGGCAAGTGCTTCACTGACCTGTTTAAATTCTTCCTCTGAAATTCTTTTGAAAGCTAGTGCGCCTTAGTAGTAAAAACAAAAACAAAATTAATACCTCTTCTGAAGCTCTTTGTTATTAGAAAGTCATAGAAAAAGCTTTTGGCCTTTATACTGCAGCTGTATTAGTTACATATTGCTGTGTAACAAATTACCCCAGAATTTAGCAGCTGAAACCAACAAATATTTATCATCTCACAGTTTCTGTAGGTCAGGAATCTGGGTGTGACTGAATCATGTGCCTCTGGCCCAGGGTCCCTCCCTCCCAGTTTGTAGTCAAGATGGCAGTCTGGCTTGCGGTTGTCTCAAAACTGGATCCACTTCCAAGCTCACTCCCATAGTTGTTGGCAGTCTTCATCCCTTGTGGACTATTGGTCTGAAGGCCATGTCACATGGGCCTCAAGGCTCTTCACTTTTCCCATGAGAGAAAGAGAGAGAGCGAGGGTGAGCACGAGTTTTTTTTGTAACTTCAGCCAGGAAATGGCATCCTCTCACTTTTGCCATATTCTCTTCCTTAGAATTGAGTCATTAGATCGAGCCCACACTCCAGAAAAGAGGATTACACAAGGGTATAAATCCCAAAAGGAGCACTGGTGCGTGGAGGCTGTGGGCTACGAATACATTACAGGTACACAGTGCACACACCGTTCTAGTACACGCGATGGCAAACCACTTCAAGAACTTGCAACTCTCCAAGGTCTTTCTCTGGCCACAAGGGCATGCCTGGCTCACAGGTGGGACAGACCAGAGCACTGGGGAGGTACTGTCTCCAGGAACAGAACTCAATCTGTAAAGGATGGGAGTAGTTGAATAAATACTCCAGGACTCTGAGGCTACACTGCTTCTCTGATGCCCCTGTGGGCATTGAGCTTTAGTTCCCCAGGGTGGTAACTATTGGTGAAAGCACCCTTTACTAGTTTTCCCCCATTCTCCAATTCCTCATCCCCCCTAGCTATATTTCACTTCCTCTCCTTACTGGTACTTCCTGGAGTCACCCCTCAAGTTACTTAACTCTAGTCCTTGTCTTGTGGACTGCTACCAGGGAAACTAAGAAAATCTTAAACATTAAACATTTTTTGCACATTCCAGAAATGCCACGAGAAGTCACCAAATGCCAAGGAATCACACAGCTGTCTAAGTTGTTCTTTCTTTAACAATTACTTACTGAGCAGCTGCCAAACTCACGCACACAGCTATGTGCTGAGCGCCCCAAATTTTAAAAAGTCAATCTCTGCACTTCATGGCCTGCTTTGAAATGAAGAAAGAATGGAAATTTTCATTTCTTTTTAGTTCTCATGTTAATTGTAGGCTTGAGAGAAAAATCTATGGGCTGATAATGTTGATATTTACTATCAGTTCCAACTTGGTGGACTATCTATGTATCTGATGTGTATGTGTGTATCTTCGTACTACCTACACACATTTTGAAGGAAATACAGGTAGCATTTTTTTGAACAGTTGACAATCTCAGCTTTCATGTGCATACTCCCCAGGGTCCAATCCATTCCACCCCTGAAGAGCTGCTGGCAAAGAAGTAATCAAGGTAACCATTAGGGTCACCATGCCCAGCAGCCTTCTGCCACATCTGTCACTGTATGGAGAATGGGCTGTGGGCAGTCATGCAGCTGAGAGCTCTAGAAATAAAGTGAATGAAGAAATGGATGGATGGTGCCTATCCTCAGCCTCACAGGATGAGGGACACATTCTAGAATGTTCTTCGATTCTTCTGGAGGCAGGAAATCCAGCTTTAAAGCTTTCTACATCTTAAATGAGAACGTCAATGAGGAATTACGTGGCGGGAATCCTTGAGTAACATAAAATAATCTGAGTCATATTTCAAGGAAAGCAGTTGTCTCAGCTAAACCATCAACTCTGACAAAAAATCTCCTGAATCGGGAATTCCTCTCATTTGTAAAATTTCCCAGAAACACCCCACACCTGTTCGTCAATGCAAGAGGTGCCCATGACCACTGTGCTTGTCAACTCAAAAGACAATAAATATAAAATCCTTCAACAACAACTACAAAACAATTCTTACAGCAAGATGTATTTCCCTTCAGCACAATCTGCGCCCATGTCAAATTAGTTGTTGTGAGAGTTAGAATTTCCATAGTGACATGAGTACAGGAAATGTAGGACAGGCTCTTTGTGGAATGGAGAATGTCTGCTCTCTCACACTTGCCCAACTCAAAATGGCTCAAAGGATTTTCCTGCGATGTTTTAAGAGCACCTGTCCTTGAGCTGAGATGGAGAGCGAGACATTCCAGTTTGAAGAGCGTGGCTGTTTTTTCCGAAGTGGCAGAGCTGTAGCTATTGTGAAATGGCCTTTTCACCTGTATTTGGTGTCATTACAAAAAGATCGCTTGTGTGTGGAGCGTCTCAGACTCATTCAGGATTATGCCACCTCTTTTACAAAGCATTTCAAATATGGAACATGGAGCCAAAAAGGGGACGAAGTATGACTCTTTCCGAGAAGCACAATGGCCCGTTATTATAGGGAAAGTATCAGCTTTGGAGTCTGACAACTTTGGATTGGAAACACAACTAGGTCATGCTCACATCTGCATGGCTTTGGCAATTCATTCAAAGCTGACAACTGTCAGTTTCCTCATCTGTAAAATGGTGATAACCTACTTAGAGATGCAGGCTATAACCTTGCTGTCCACAAGGGAAGCCGTCTCCAGATTCTCATACATTTATAAGTGATTTTAACTGACCTGGGAAATGCCATTCTACATGCGGCCATTCATATTACAACAGCTTTGAGAAGAATTTAAAATAGTCTAAAGGTGATTTACTTGATCTAGTGCATTAAGAATGGGTTCAAAATGGAGAATGGCTTTTAGAAAATAAAAAGAGACTCTTGTCATCCTCAAAGTTCTCTGATTTCTACACGATGAATCACAAGAAACTTGCCTGGCTTGACTTTCCATCTCAAACCTGTTTTAACTCCTGGAGGCTTGAGTGACCATCTGCTACACGTGCCTTTCTGGCCCCAGACCTCCTTCATCTGGTAATGGCGTCTCAGTTTTATTTTGGAGACTCCTTTTTCCCACATGCTTAGGCCATGGAGTTCAGGTGGGGTTTGCTCCCTCCCACTGCCTCTGGGCTCAGAAACATGAGGCAGCCGTGCATATTAAGAGCCACGACAATTAGTTTAGAGATGGTCAGGTAGGCATCTTAGCTCACTGTACGCCAGGCCTAGGACTTTCTGTGGACCTTGGGGAGAGGATTCAATTTGCAAGGGTAAAAAGAAGCTGCAGGTGAGTACTCCCACTCTTCATGATATAAGTTCTGGACGCAGCTATGTCTGAACCTAACAGTTCCCTCGACTTGCAAGTTATGTGAGTCTACAGATTTACATTCCTATTATTTTTATCTTTGCTTTACGTGAGTTTTGGCTTTAACCTGTTTAAGCTGGATTTCTCTTTCTTACAACAAAAAGATTATTGTCTAACATCTGGATGATAAGATACTATGTAACACCTGTGGAGCACTTATTATGTGCCAGACATTGTTCTAAAGCACTTCACACACTTTATATTTTGTTTAATCTTTACCAAAAATCCTATGAACTAGGAACTAATATTAAGTCCCATTTGACAGGTGAGAGAATTGAGGTGAGGTGTTTCTAAGAAAACCACCTGTGTCTACACAGCTAGTATGTGCTAGAGGCAGAATGTGAACCCAGGACTGTCTGATTTCAGAGTCATGCTCTTCACCTCAACGTTAGGATGAATACAATGAGCAAAGGTGCACATGTCTTCACATAATGGATAGTTTATCCTGTGTTTATCCAGGATGTAAAGAATTACTCCAATCCACCTCTTTTTCGATTTCAGGGGTGATCCCTAATTCTCCTCTTTTGAGTTCTTCACCTAGGGTGATCTTATGGAAAAGATTGTGGCTAACAGGATGAGAATGCTGGCAACTCTAGACTTTAGTCAGCATGTGAGTAGAGAGAAATTGATTCTAGTCAAGGGCCCTCCTTGGACTTCAGCATTCTCTTGTGTCTGTGAAAAGGGAAGCAGGGGGAGAGTGGAGGTGGAGTGTTTATGGGGAGATGTGGGCAGCTTGTTGAATTCTAGTGGTTTAAAA
Organism: Tursiops truncatus; assembly: GCF_011762595.2. Lineage (NCBI taxonomy): Eukaryota > Metazoa > Chordata > Mammalia > Artiodactyla > Delphinidae > Tursiops > Tursiops truncatus. Next base: position 76,297,308 of record NC_047043.1, read on the forward strand.
GCATTTGCTTTACATTATTGGGACTAATTGAAATAAAAGGTTCGAGGCTCCCAAGAATTGACTCATTCCCGTCATCCTAATATTAGATGAATCGAGTTCCATGCGGCTGATGGTCTGTACCAAATTTCTCGGTGTTGGCTGACAGCCTCGGAAAGATCTATTCATTTTTCACAACATTGCGGTGAGTCATTCCACACACATTGTTGGCATTGGTTCCCCGAGGGGAGGTGAGGAGGCAGGAAGGCTTCTGAGCCAGAGTGAAGGGCTTGGAAGTTCACTGGGGAGCAGGAAGCCACCAGCAACACTTTTGTCCAGAACAAACTTGGGGCACAGGGTCCTGGCTTTCATTCCTGAGTGCCATGCTGATTAGCCTGGATACTGTACTCTTGGGACAATGATACAAATCATATAGTCTCCAAAAATGAAAGGAAATGGGTTTCTTTTGTTACAAATCCAGCTGATTCATCTTAACAAAGCACACACACACTTATTTATGTGTACACATATATGTGTGTCTATGCATGCACATGTGCGTTTGTGTGTGTGTGTTTATCCCCCCATCCCCAAAACAGTTTCTTCCATGTATGAAAGGCAGTTTGGCATACTGAAAAAAAGTAAGTACTATAGAATCAGATAGCTCTGAGTTTAAATCACAGCTATGCCATGTATTACCTGGATTTAGACCGCCTAACCTCTTGGAGGCTCCATTACCTTCTTTTTTTTTTTAAACATTCTAATCTTTTTAAATTAATTAATTAATTTATTTTTGGCTGTGTTGGGTCTTCATTGCTGCACGTGGGCTTTCTCTAGTTGCGGTGAGCAGGGGCTACTCTTCATTGCGGTGTGTGGGCTTCTCGTTGCTGTGGCTTCTCTTATTGCGGAGCACGGGCTCGAGGCGCACGGGCTTCAGTAGTTGTGGCGCACGGGCTTAGTTGCTCCGCGGCATGTAGGATCTTCCCAGACCAGGGCTCGAACCCGTGTCCCCTGCATTGGCAGGCGGATTCTTAACCACTGCGCCACCAGGGATGCCCCCCATTACCTTCTGTTTAAAATGAGGATAATCTTTACTTGTCATGCACTTTTTGTAAAAATTAGAAATAGTATATTCTAAGTGCCCAGTACATAGTAGGTACTCAAGAAAGCAGTAACTCACAGCCTTTAGCTACTGAGAGACCTGTCAATATTTCTGACGCAGCCATTTATCAGTAGGTCAGATTGGGGCAAGTCACTTAACCTTCTCTCACTCTCAGTTTCCTGATCTACAAAATGAGGTAATAATACTCTGTAGGAGTACTATGGGATTGAGTGATGCATTATTAACTACTATAATTACTGCCAGTCATTATAAATCTCTTTAATTGTGTTAAGTCCTTTCATATAATGCATATAAAGCATTTGATATATTTCCTACCACATAGTAAACAATGAATAAACATTTGTTGCTATTAGGTTAAATATTCAACCATTTTGACCTACAAAGATGGCAATTTCATATGGCTCCACTGGATATTACTGTTCTTAGAGGGTAGCTGTAATTGCCAGATTTCTGTGTAGCCTAGATGCTCCTGTTTGAGCAGTAGAAACCTGAGATGAATTACTACCTTTCTCTTCAGCGCTTTCGGCAGTGATTGATTGAACTTCACAAGAGTCTAATTAATTCACCAGGTTCCCGGTGAACTTCTCAAGAGCTTAAGAAGCCAGGTCTCCCTCCTCGAGTTACGGGGGTGGGAAAATAACCCTAGGAAGAATGGCTAAGCTTGAAAGAATATACATGACCTGGTGCCAGGTTATGTCAGCTCAAGTTTCCTCAGCATGACACTCCGATTCCTGATTCTCAAGAATTCCTAGACTTTGTCCTGCTTTGAGAAAATTCATTACATAGTGCTTTGACTTTTCTAACTTGCAGTGAATAATCCTTGGTTGAATATGATCTTCAAGGTGTCCAAGGGGAAACAGTATTGATGTTGGAAATCACCTCTGTCTTTATCAGAACCGTCCCATGGTCAACAGTTTAGGGCAACTCAGAACTCAATGATAGACTAGTTGGGTTGCTAGGAGACCAGGCAACAGGTGATGGTGACTTGAACTAGGGTGATAGCATTGGCAGTAATGGAAGAAGTGGGGTCATTATGTATCTAGGAGGTAGGACCAGTAAGACTTGCTGCTGATTTGGATATGGGGGATGAATAAAAGAGCCAACTCAGCTGGGCACTGGCTAGGTGGTGGTGCCATTTCCTCAGGTGGAGAAGACTGAGGGAAGACCAGTCCTGGGGCTATGAAGGAAATCAAGAGTTCTATTTTGGCCATGTTAAATTCCAGGTGCCTATGGGAGAGCTAAGTGGAGACATCAAGGATGCAGTTGAAGATAGAATATGGGAGCTCGAGGCATGTGTTGGGGCAGGGGATTTACGCAACGCCATTCTGTGTTCTCCAATATGCTCTATTTGGGGAGGGAAACAAAAGAAGTATGGTCACAGAAACGTTGGTAAAGAGAGAACTAACAGGAAAAGAAAGCCAAGAGGTTGAGAGTCTGAGGGCCAAAAAAGTAACTGAGAAAAAAAGGACCGAGCATCCAAAACCTCTTGATTTGAGCTCATACAATGTGCAAGGCATTGTGTTGTGTGTTTTTACACACGATAGCTTGCGTAATGCTCATCAAAACCTATATTACTGTTGACAAGACACTCATAGAATTTAAGTAACTTACTTAAGAATCACAGCTACTCAGGGGCAGAGCTGAGACTCTGAACAAAATCTACCTGACCGTAACACCTGGGTTCAGAATGAATGAAGTGGTCATTCTCCCTTGACATTGAAATAATTTGTTAACAATCAGCAAGGAACAAGGCTTAAGAAAGACACAGGATTTCTATGGCCTGTAGGATGCTTGTCCGCAGATCATCATCCACTGGAGGTCATACTCTTTTGTCTGCACAATACACACCGCATTCGGAGGGAGTGGGGAGAAAAGAAGTCAAAAGAAGACAACAGTTCAAGACAGGGTCATTTTTTAAGAATAGGTAGCAGAGAATTTTTTTTTTATTATTATCATATGTCATTTCTATGTACTGTATAACTTCTTTTTGTTTTGGTTCCTATCAACGCTCCTTGTCTTTCCACTGAGAATTCTCTGATAGGCATCTGGATTAAAACTGTCCTTCCACCCATCCTAGTCAGTCAATTAGAGTTCACATTTAATTGCTCCATCACCTCAGTGCATGGCTACTTTTTATTCTAAGTTTTTAGCAATATTCTTATGGAATTCATTGGCTTACTTAAATTGGAATGTCCAAGGGATGAACATTTTTCAGGCACCATTGGATTTGGGAATTAAATGGTATTGTCAGGGACTGGAAGATGGCTGGCCACGTCTGAGTCATGTGTTTTCCTTTGCATGTGTAAGGTAGGCAAGCCCCTGGGATTTATAGTTCCACTGGTACCATATGGGGCAGGGGAGGGCACTTCATCAACATGAAAACAACAGAGATCTCCTTCAGTGCTTAGATTAGATGGAAGTCATTGCTGTTATTGTTGCAGTTGCTAGCATCACTGCTATTTTTACTCCAGCCCCGGGCAGTATCCGAAGCCACACAATAAACCTGAGATTAGCAGCCAGTCCCTGGTTTGATAATTAACATAGAGAGTGTTTTTTTCTTTCTCTTTTGATGAGTTACATGAAGCCTGAACTCCAAGTAGCTCTGCAATCAGTTTCTGAGATCTTGTCAAAAGGATGACAAATCAAGTTGGAAGACAGACCCATTGAAATGTGTGAACAGATTCAATCCTCTCTATGACCTAATGATTCAACTTCTTTAGAAATCCAAGACTAGAATTTTATGGAGAAGCTGTTCCTTTTCTTCTTGAGTCTAGGAAGGCAAATCTGGCTTCTCATATCTGCAGGATTTAGTGTTCACATAATAATTGTTCTTTGGTGATCCTTTTGTGGGTTTCCTATAAGACCAGCCTGAAAAAGGGGTAGTTAATTTAAGACAGAGTTTACAAACTCGATATGCATAGTGCTCAGGAACTGCAGAGTTGTAGCTCTCAGACCTGGCTTGGAGGTGTGTTTTGTTTGGCATGCACAATGTTTTACTAGTTTGATATAGTTGCCAGTATTTTAAAAGTGAATGATTTCACATTTTTAAAAAATCTAGATTTCTACTTAATGGAAGATGTGGCAACAGTGGGCCCACATTCCTGTAATCGGTAGTCAGCAGGAGCTGAACAGCAGCTGCCTCTGTAGTTGGGACATGGAGCAGTTAGGGGTGCATTCTGCTGCAAGTAATAGAGGCATAACCCACAGGGACATCTATTGCTTGCTTAAGGAACCTGAAGGTAGGTTTTGGGGCCTCATTCAAAAGCTTTAACAATGGTATCTTTTGCTGCCATTCTCAGTGTGTTGGGTTTTTTCTTTTTCTTTGCTATCATATCAATAAGAAGGGAAAGGGGTCATTCAAGGGAGCGCTCCTTCCCATTTATCTCTTTTTCAAGGAAGAGAAAGATTTCTGAGAAGCCACCTCAAAGTCTTTCTCTGCATTTCACTGGCCAGATGCTGGGTCACATGTCCACCCCTAACTACTAGCAAAGGGTAATGGGATATAATAGTTTGTTTACATCAATGCTGATTTATCCCGGGGGCTTGAGAACACTATGACCTGAACAGTCAGGGTTCTGTTAGCAAGAGAAAGGGTTTCAGGAGTGACTTGTCCTGGGCAATCAACAGGGATGGCCACAGGGTTTGTGCTCTCCATCTTATCACAAATCCTCTTCAGGGGCATTGCCCCTGGCCACCTTCATTCATTTACTTTACCTCAATGACCTTTGCAAATGTTGGCATTTTTGGCGCCAGGCCCAGATCAACTTTTATCACTTTTTTAGTTCTGATCTGGTTCTGGCAAAACAAGATGCTTTATTTGCTATATTAGGGGAACTTTGATTCTAAGTCTCCATTGACTATGCCTAGCTCTGTGACCAGGGACATTGTGAGTATTTTTTGTGATTTTCTTAAATGTAAAACAAAGGTGTTTTATTAGTGCTAAGATTCCCAGAATTTATATTAGTACCTGATAACTAGTAGTTATTCAAGAAATATTTTGTCCTTTCTAACTCTTAAAAGCTTTGAAAAGTCTTATGAAGAATGTCTTCCTTGTACACCCTAGAATAGTGCTTGGTATATAGACAGTTTTTCCTATGTAGAGATATTCTGGCGTCCATATAATTCCTCCTCATGTTAGAAGCAGGAGAAGGAGAAAAAGAGAAAGACAGACAGAGATCGATGATTGAGGAGATTATATGTTGTTGTGGCAGTTTTTTGTTTTTATTTTTTAAACGAGCTTAGGGCCCAAGAGATAATTTAGAATATAAAAGCTGTCAGTTAAAAAGGTGATAAAATTAGAATATAATTTTTTTCTAGGTGTCAGATGAATTTATTTGGTCTGATAATGAAATTAAATCTGAGATTTTATTTGGTGGCAATCAATCATTTAACATGAACAACTAGAAGTGGTTTCTATCTTCAATTACATCAAATATATTTTTCATAAAACCACATTATTTTCTCCCTTTTTTGTTTTAAGATCTCATTGTCCATTTAAAATTTTTTCACATACTCACATGATAAAATAGTAGGTACCATACATTTAAGCAGTGAGTGCTTACTATACGCAAGACTCAATGCCTAGTATGTAGTAGGTACACAATAAATAATTATTAATGTAAGACAAATGAATTCAAGACCAGCAGAAAGATGGAGTCTTGCCCCTTCAACACTGATAAGAATGAATATTTACAGAGGTGGTGTAGCAGGTGACTAGGCGCTAAAATCAGATTGCCCTGGATTTGAAGCTTGATACTGCTGCTTGCTAATCATGTCTTCAGGACACTCCCTTAACTTTTTAAATAGAAGAATCACTCCTACCCCCCCAGATTGTTTAAAAAATTTTTAAAAATCATGAATGTTAAGTCCTTAGTTCAGTACCTGGCACAGTGGAAGAGCTCAGTTGGTATTAGCTGCTGCTATTAATCTGTCAACTATTGTGCAGTAATGCTGCACAAAAAAAATCACCTAACTCAACAGCTTACAGTAGTAGGCATTTATTTTTCTTGCCCATGGGCCTGAAGGTCAGCTGGAGAGGTTCTGTGTTGTGATGTGGATTGACTGGTCCTGGCTCACTCAAGTCGATGGGTTGTGTTCAGTTCTGCTCATCCTCCCTGGATCAGTGTCTACCTGGGGATCCCTCTTATGATAAATGGCAGGAGTGCAAGAGAGAAAACCAAAGCATGCCAACATATGAGATACTAACTTCATGTCCACATTCTATTGGACGAAATGAGTCACATGTCCAGGCCCAAAGTCAATGAGGCAGGAAGTGTTCCACTCAAAGTAGGGAAGTAAGTATTTGCTGAAAATAATCTCACCTATCATAATTTGGAAATTTGGCATCCAAGTAAAACAGCATTTTCTTTAAGTGTCCACCTAATTATTTTTGCTGCATCCTTTTTTGCTTCACAGTGGCACCACCATCCCTTCTATAGCACCAGTAGACGTTCTATGCCTATTCCCCATGTGTTAATGGGATTTGGTTACTCTGAATTAATTCATACTAAGGCAATAGTAATAATGTGTTGCCTCCTCCCAGGAGTATTTGTATTTTACATAAGATCTGCTGCAAGGAGAATGGGTAAGCCCAAGGAGTGAAGGAACAATGCCGATATGTTTTGGTGCTGTGACACCTGGATGAAGGAGCAGAGATATCTCTGGATCAATGAGACCCAAGGCAACGTGGCAATGCCCAGCAGTAGATCAAGCAAATCTCCCTTGCTGGAAAGCTATTCCTCTGTAGTGTTGCCAAAGAGGTAACGTGCTTACTAGTAAATTTCCTTCTAGATAAATCTCCTGGGCTTCTTGGGCTGAGAGGAGTCTTTGAGAGGAATTTTTATTTGACATCTTTCGGTTCCTTATTTAATTGGAGTCATATATCTTCTCTAAAGCCATTTATAAACTGTACCACATTCTACTGATGCAAATTCTGTACAGACACAAGCTCCGTGTTTGAGTTCACATTTCTACTTTTCTATTGTAAACTCAGGAGAATATGTTCCATGGAAATTAATGGGAAATTCTTGCCACCAAATAGCTGTCATCAGTTAGTGCTTTTACTATGATGTTAGTAGTAATATAGACTTTACCATGAATGTGTTTTCCATGATATTTTAAAGCCACCTCTTGGAAGAAGACAGAAAATCATGGGACTTTGACTTATTTTTTATGCTCTGTCTCCATTTCGGCAACTCTGATGTGTTTCCTGGGAAACCCTACATTATCATTATGGGATGATTGCTTCAGTGAGCTGAACAATCTACTTAGCCTGGTATTAATCCTGAAGTTCTAATAAGGCACTCAGAGGATTACATAATTTCATAGTACAGCATTCTGTAGCTCAGTTATGTTTTAAATTACTTTGTTAGACATTAATATGTTTTTGTCTTTGTCACAAAGCCAGATGGTATTTCAGGGACATTCCTTCTAAAAGTTCACTATTTTACTTCCCAATTATTTGTCAACTCTGCATTAGATCCTGGGTGCATACAGATTTAGGATTTCAGTTATTTGTAAGGGACGCTGAAGGTTAATACCATAAAGGAATTTTAAATTTTTCTAGGACACAAATATAAGTTGTGTGTGTGGGATGAGTCATCTAGCTGGTAAATGGGCTTCGCTGAAAACCCAGCATATATATTTTAAGGTGCTTTGCTGTTCTCTATTCATTGTTGCAGAAGCAATTGCTTTCCTAATATAATTTTTTAAAACCTTTTAAAAAAGTAGTTGCTAATGTATACTGAGCATTTATGAAGTACCAGACACTTAACGAAGTGCTTAAAATAAATTTCACATGAAGATGCTGTCATGAAACCATTTTCCAGGTGAGGGAAACGAAGCTTACTCAAGAGAGGTCTTGTCAAGTTCACACAGTACTAAGTGGTGCAGCCTGGATTTGAACCTGGGAAGTCAAACTCCAGAGCCCAACTCCTTGCTTACTTCCTCCTTCCAGCATGTGTGGTCAACATGAAGAGCTTTACACAATTGGGACTTCTTCTGGACATTCCATGTATTGAAGACATAGAAGGGGAGATGTTATGTTTGGCAGCGAGTCAGATCTCTGTACTATTAGGAAAGCAAGAACAAGGATTTGTGAAATTGTTTCAGTGAGTGCTCCAGCCAGTATTTATTCTAATGGCTGTGTAAATGACTTTAGTCCTGTATTTCTAGAATCATTAAAGACCAAGGGGATTATTTATACTTTATCCACTATGCTTTACTGCATTTTGTGGGGAAAAATATAATTCAAAGGGATATACTTGAGAATGTGGTGGTTTTCAAAGGCCTCGGAAAATATCCCACTGAGCTTTCAAGGGCTGTCGTATTACCATCATTACTTTTTGTTTTATGCTATAGGGTTTATCTGCACAAAGGTGAATATAAATGTAAAATACCTAACACAGGGAATATAATGCCAGATTTCTAGCACATAGCAGTTGGTCATGTACTCGAACTCAGAGAGTCACAATTTGTGCCTCAAACTTGAGTCTTTAAGGCCGCAGCGTGCAGAGGCTGAGCAGATGGGAAGGGCTACTCTGTGTTTAGAGTTTGGAGGGATAAATGAGAAAGAGTAGTGAAGCTTCAGGGCTTGGGGGCAAAAGCCAGCTAGTGGTAAGAGGGGGGTGTCTTCCAAAAGTGATGCATTTCCAGAAAATTCTAATGTTGCTGTGATAATTATTAGGGCTATAAAGGATGTATTTTGGACAAGGCAGAAAAATAGCAAGACCATGCAATAGTAAGGCAAAGCTCTAAGACTGGTCTTTTTTTTTTTTTTTAAAACAAACTTGTTTACTCATTAATCATTTATCAATACCTCTAGTCCTAGCTCTATAGCCCTCTTCTTCTGGTTCCAGTAACTAGTTTTCTTTTGGAGGAATGAGTTCTCCTCCATTGCATGCCATTTTGGTGGAATTGTCATTCCAGGTATACCACCCTCCCTTGCCAAGAGGTAGACCTGTAACACAAGCTGGACAAATTTTCTTTTTTCCTAGTATTCTAAATCTTTAATGGCATGACACGAAGGCTGCAAAAGCCATTGGAGATGGTTCATTCCAGCTCTGGTGGCTGAAATTTCAGAAGAGTAGCATTATCTGAAATTCTCAGAAAAAAATACAGCACAATTGTTTTCAGAAGCTCTTCAATGGTGTATTTTCCTCTACAACCCAATGGATGCCTGGACAGTAGAACTGAAAACAAATTTCCAAACTGATCTCTCCCTGATGGTTCTAGCAAGAACAGAAACAGGTATACTGAATGTTTGTCTAAAAGAGCACTCCTTGCCCCTCCCCTGCTATATATTTGTATATATATACTTATGTATTGTATATATGAGTTTATATATATATGTAAATATAAACTTATCCTCCATACTTAAGTTTTTCTCTTATTACTTATGTGTTCTTTCATTCAACAAGTATTTTTCTTTTCTTTTTCTCTTTATGTCAGAGAACAAAGCATGATGCTACTGTTTATTCTCAGATTCTTCTAAAAGCCTGGGGGCGGTAATCAATAGAACACAAAATGGGATGATCTCCATGGCCATCAGATTGCCCAAAATAGACACATTCTGAACTTATCATCAGAATGACTTGTTACCATTTGAAAGTAGATGAAGAACGGAGATGCCAGTTATTCATCAACATTCAAATTCCAAGAAACGGTTTTCTATCCATTCATTTTTGAGTAAGTCTTTAGGTCTGGCTGGCTTTTGCTTGGCTTTTTCCACTCCCTCCTAGTTTCTCTCCTGCCAAACATCTAATCATTCTCGGATGCATTCTGCATAATCAACACACTCTTTGCACTTTCAATGACTATTTTAGTACAATAACATTTTAATATCAGTCTGTTCCTTCCCCCCCCCCACCCCCGCTTCTTTGGAATAACTATTTAGCATGATTTGGGCTGAATGCTTTTTTCAGAGTTAATGGTAAAAGTAGTAATAATAGTAATAAGGTCTCCATCTTCTGCTTGATAGCTGAGAGTGTGTGTACTAGTTTCTGTGTCAGATATTGAGGAATCCATTGTAATTTAAGGCTTTGCTTGATTCCTTCAGACAGTTGACTGGAACCTCTTCCTTGATCTAATCTGAAGGCAACTGTCAGCACTTAATATCTCTAACAACAATGGAAGCACAGCACAGGAATTTTACAATTAGACATACATGTGTATTTCTTAGGGCTTCCCAAGAACATGACTCTGAGATAAGGATTAGAGTGTGCCCATTTATAAGGGAATTGATCACAGGAAACAGTAGAGGAATAGGGAAGAAAGCCACTGGAAGAAACTTTCACAAGCCAGTTACCATGGTGGACAACTGCAGCTTGATACTTTGGGGGGATCCTGAGAGACGATATAGAACAATGGAATACCCCAATGAAGAAGGAAGGAGCTGGGGTATGTATTTACCAACTGACATTGGTTGAGGGCAGCCTTAGGGGCACTTATTCTTCAGTCTTTCACCTGGACACACCTAAGTGAAGTTTCTTTCCACGGCCAGACAAAAATACCCTCAGACACCCAGACAAAACTATAATTCAGAAAGATACATGCTCTCCTATGCTCATAGCAGCACTATTCACAATAGCCAAGACATGGAAACAACCTAAATGTCCATCGACAGTTGGGTGGATAAAGAAGATGTGGTACATAAATACAATGGACTACTACTCAGCCATTAAAGAAACGAAGTAATGTCATTGCAGCAACATGGATGCAACTAGAGATTATCATACTAAATGAAGTAAGTCAGAAAGAGAAAGACAAATACCATGTGATATCACCTATATGTGGAATCTAAAATATGGCACAAATAAACCTATCGACCAAACAGAAACAGACTCACAGTTATAGAGAACAGACTTATGGTTGCCAAGAGGGGAGGAGAGGTGCGGGAGGGATGGACTGGGAGTTTGGGGTGAGTAGATGCAAACTATTACCTTTAGAATGGATAAACAACAAGGTCCTACTGTATAGCACAGGGAACTAATATCCTGGGATAAACCATAATGGAAAAGAATATAAAAAAGAATGTATATATGAGTATAACTTAGTCACTTTGTGTACAGCAGAAAATAACACAACATTGTAAATCAACTATACTTCAATTAAAAAAATAGGTAACCCCCCCCCAAACCATCAGACAGAGGCTCAGGTGTCAGAGTAAGCAGTCTTCAACGTGAAGAGATTGGTACTGGGCAGGGCCCTGAAAGCATCATTTATCCACCTTGCAAATCCTAACACAAAGGAAATTGGGGTGGACGCTTATGAAGAGACCAGATTCAACACTTCTTAGGCAGTGTGCTTTGAAGGGAAAGGCATTCTTGCTCTAAGGTTTCTGTTCTTCCAGAAAAATTCAGAGATTTCTATATTCTAGACATACAGTCAATTAGAGAATAATTCCTTTGGGTTAAGCCAGGGGGATTCAAAGTAAGGTCCCTGAACCATCTTCATCAAAATTTCCTGGGAATGCTTTATAAAAATTCAGATTCCTGCGTCTTAACATCCAGACTGACTGAATCAAATCTCTGAGGGGCTGGAGGACGGAAAGCAGCTCCACGCAATATTTATGGAGTCCTCCAATCCGACAGTACCCGGGTATCTGCCCTTTGCCTGATGACCTCAGCATCTTAAACATGAAAATAGTTTATTTTTTCCATTATAATATTAATACATACTCAAATCTATCTAAGTCAGACCTGTCTTATTTCACTTCTGCACGTGCAGTGTTCACCTAGCACAGGCTTGTCACATAGTGAGTGCTCAACAGATACTAGTCAAATAAGTGAATGCTTATTATAGAAACTAGAATACAAGCATTCTTGGTGACTGGGTGACTCACACCTTAGTGTGTATATATTTGTCCACTCTTTTCCTCAAGGAAGGAGGAACAGATGCGGTACTAGAACACTGGGAGCCAGAGGGAAGGAACTCATAAAAATGGAATAAGGATCCGTCTTCCAGCTATAAGATTATCCATCTGCAGAATGAAGGTACAGTCAGCACCTGATGTTTTTGCCTGCTCGATAACCATTACTTTGCCATTTGATCCTTCACCCTGATAGTCCTTTGGGAAACCACTCCTCCCTCATGCACAGTCCATATTGCTTGTGAAGGTCTGACTTAAATGTGGCGACCATCTGATTTCATCTCCCAGCTCACAGGTGGTTGATTCAAGAATGGATCTGCGATCCAACTGAGATCAGTTAGCGTTAATCCAAATAAGAAGTTCAAGAGACTTTCTTAAATTTATAGAACAGGGAAGATTAATACCTGTTGGCTTTGTTCCAATGGTAAGATATAGGCCTGTAACTGGTAGTGGCCATCTTTATCACCACACAGGGAGATGCTGCTTGAGAATGAAACCAAAAGACAAGGAAGGAGAACCAAGAGTTGGAGAGGGACAGACTCACAAGGACACAGTTGGAGCTCCTGGATCCAGCCATGTCTGAAGCTCCTATAACTGGCATGACTTGCCACTTACATGAGCCAATGTTGGTTGTGTTTTCATCACCTAAAGCAAAAAGAGTCCTGACTGACAAAAAAGAGTTTGAGACTAACTGATGTCCAAGGAACATCACCAGGTTGTCACTGAACATCTATGGTTGTCTGAAAGAGTTGGACCTGAACCCTTGCTGTACCACTTCTTATCTGGGTGAAACCTGAACTGTTACCTAAGGTTTCCAATCCTCAATTTTCTTCTTACTATAGAGAACTTGGAATATTATTTACCTATTGGCTTGTGAGGATTATACGCACATTAAGAGTAGCCAGGAAGGTGCAAATAAATGGTAGAATTATTTATTATAGTTCTTTTATAGCAATTTTTCTCACTTTAGGACATCCTTGGCTACCACCAGTTACTTAGGACCTTTTGATAATTCCAGAAGCCTCCAATAAGTACTACTGCTCATGAATTAAGGCATGCTCCATACAGAGGGTAATATTTTTCTGGGAGAGTTCAAGACATTGGATAAGCTCTTTTTCTCCTCATTGCCAGATCATTTGAGGCTGGCAGGGAAGTTATTAGCCTCTTGCAAGGTGTTTGATATTCAATATGATAAAATAGGGAAAATGTAAAGTTGAAGATTGTAACAGACTGTATTTTCCAAAGACTGACACAGCAATATCTCCCATTCCATGTGTTCTTCAGCCTTGTGACCTTGCTTCCCTCCATCAAGAGGCAGAATCTAATTCTTCTCTCCTTGAATCTGGGTATTTCTTAGTGATCCACTTTTACCACAGAGTACAAAGGAAGTGACACCAAAGATACGTCTGAAGACTGGAGTGAACACTTGTTCTCCAGATGCTCCCACTCGGGATACTATCTCACAGAACTGAGCTGCCATGCTGGGAGAAGCCCAAGCTACATGAAAAGCCCACAGGTAGGTGCAGTTCATGGTCCCAGCCGATCCCAGCCCTTGAGTCATCCTGGCCCAAGTGTCAGGCATGTGAGTGAAGATACTGCTAGATGACTCCAGGCTCTAGACAATACAGTCACCTCCTAGCTCCAAAGTATTTTCAACTAGGTCCGCAGATGTTATAAGCACAGAAGAGCTGTAACTATTCAGCCCTTTCCAAATTCCCGGCTCAGAGTCTGCTGTTGTTTTATACCACTGAAATTTGAGATGGTTGCTAACCATTAGCAATAGATAACTAGAACATCAGGGACAGCATAGCCATCAGGGAGCATTCCCTGAGCCTTCAAGACATGATGGTGTTCATTGGGCCAAAGCTCTTTCAAACAGGACATATTTACAATGGCGAACACTAAACAAATGGAACGTAAACTAACTAAATCCTTTAGAATAGAACTCGGCACCTTAGGCTGCTAATTGGAAGTACATCTGATGATCCTCAACCAGAATTCTCTCATTTATAGAAGAGAAAACCACCCCAAGAGTTGGTGATGTGATGGAAATATTTCCTGTTCAGGAGCCAAGACATACAAGTCCATACTTATATGAATGACATAACAAGCAAGGTGGTATAGTATTGCTGGAGCCCTGAGGTCATCCAGACCTGGGCTCAAATATTGACTCCTACCCTACTAGTTGAGTGATCTTTCACAAACCTTCACCAATCTAAGCCTCAGTTTCCCCTATCTGTAAAGCAGAGGGACTCATATCTACTTCTTAGATTTATTTTCAGTATTAAATGGGACAAAGAAGCACTGAATATATTTCCTGGTACAGAGTAAACATTCCACACCTTAACTATTAATATTATAAAAGCTGTGTTGAATACTGTGCTCAAAGCCAGTTGCAAATTCTTTTTAATTGGATATATTCGACATACAATATTGTGTAAATTTAAGGTGTACAACATGTTACTTTGACACATTTATATATTGTAATATGGTTGTTGTAATAATGATATTTATCACGTTACATACTTACAAAGCAATATGATTGTCTATATTCAATATACTGTGTATTAGATCTCTATGCCTTATTTAGTGCTTATTGCAAGTTTGTACCCTTAAATGCCATCAGTCTTATCCTCCTGGCCCCCATCCCTTGGTAACCACCTTTTTATTCTCTGGTTTTTGTTGTTGCTATTGTTTTGGCTTTTTGGATTCCACAGATAAGTGATATCATACAGTACTTGTCTTTCTTTGTCTGACATACCTCAGTCAGCATAATGTGCTCAAGGCCCATCCATGTCGTTGCAAATGGCAAGATATCCTCCTTTCTCATGGCTGAATAATCTTCCACTGTGTATATATATCTCATCTTTTTTATCCATTAGTCTGTTGATGGGCACTATGGGTTGTTTTCATATCTTGGCTATTGTGGATAATGCTATGATATACATGGGAATGCATATATCTAGTCAAACTCTCATTTCTCTTTCCTTTTGGTATATACCCAGAATTGGAATTCCTGGATTCTAAAATGTTACTTTCAATAAATACAGTAACAATATTCTATGGAGGACCAGAATAAGAATTCTAGCCAATATTCATTAATATGCACACATGCATGAAGTATGCCAAGTTTCTTTACAAGAATTGCCTCCCTTAATTATTACAACAGTGCTATGAATCAGACACCATTATGTCCCATTTAAGAATAAGAAATTGATGTATTAAAAGTAGGTACTTGGGGCTTCCCTGGTGGCGCAGTGGTTGAGAGTCTTCCTGCTAATGCAGGGGACGTGGGTTTGAGCCCTGGTCTGGGAAGATCCCACATGCCGCGGAGCAACTGGGCCCGTGAGCCACAACTACTGAGCCTGCGCGTCTGGAGCCTGTGCTCCGCAACAAGAGAGGCCCGTGCATCGTGATGAAGAGCGGCGCCCGCTTGCCACAACTAGAGAAAGCTCTCGCACAGAAACGAAGACCCAACACAGCAAAAAAAAAAAAAAAAAAAGTAGGTACTGTGCTCCAGGTCACACAGAGATTAAGCAGTAATCAGATTGCAGACCAACAGCTCTTAATCAGTCCACCATACTGTGTTTCCCTGTTGGATACATTTCGTTTCAGTTTTGATGTGGGAGTCCTCTTTTAGGTCAAGCCACTGCCATATTACACTACCAGCATGGTCCACTCTTCTTCAGAAACATGAGGTCTCTCAGGGTTACTACATGAGGTGTAAAGCAGGTAACTCCCTAATGCATGCAACAGAGTGACTGAAAGAAACAGAGACATAACTGAAAAGGGAATGAAGATAGATTCATTTTGGTTCCCATGGGTGATTCAGCATTTTCAAGGTGAATTTAATACAGGAAATGTTGCCAGTTCCTGCTCATTGAAGACCTGATGCCTGACGCCAAAACCACATAAGTGACTCAGGAAAATCTGTCCTTACCATTTTGCACTGGATGTGCCTTTTAAAGATGGGATTGCTCTTTTTTGCTTTGGTCTTTGGCAGGATGGCAAACAACTCTAATGTTTTTTCAAGGATCCTCAGCTTACAGTCCACTTCCTGCCCTATAGGTGAAGCAGTAAAAATATTCACTAGACTCCCCCTGTTCAAAGAGTGGTCCACGGACCCTCAGAATCAGCATCTTCTGGAAGCTTGTCAGACATGCAGAATTTCAAGACACTCCCCACCCCAAACCTACTAACTCAGAACTTGCATTTTAATAAGATACTTAGGTGATTCAAATACACATTAAAGTTTGAAAAGCACTGTCCTAGACACATATTTATTGAAAACCTCCTCTGTGTCACATACTTTTCTAGGCTTTAAAAGAAGCTGAGAAACTTTCTGGATTCATGGGGGAGAATTTGTAAGAATCAAGTAAAAAATAACTCCAGTTATTAATAAGTTTTAGTAAGAAAATAAGAGTGGCTGAGACTCCTGGGAAACTTTATTTAGCATGATTGGGAAAGGCTACTCCAAAGATCTGAGACCCAAATGAAGAGAAGAGGTAGATGTGTAAAGATAAGGGGGAAGGATACTAAGGCAGAGGACAAAGGCAAGTGCAAAGGCCAGGAGGCAAGAATGACCCTGGAGTGTCCTGAGAACTGAAGGAAGGTCACAGTAGTGCATGATAGCAAATGCCACAAGAGATGAGGTCATTAATTCAACAAATAGTCACTGAACACACAGAGGTGCTAGGAACTGTCCTAGGTGCTGGAGACATGGCTGTCCACAAAACAAAGGTCCCATCCTAAATGAAGCTCATATTCTAGTGACTGAACCAGACAAGTAACAAACAAATGTGAAAATATGTAACAAAAACTAAAGGAGGATATGGGGTATGGGGGTAGCAAGTTATGGAAGGGGTCTTATCTTAGGAGAGGTGTTGACAAATTATGGAACATGGACCCAATGCAGATGGCCAGCTGTTTTTGTAAATAAAATTTTATTGGGGCACAGGCATACTCGTGAATTTATACGCAGTCTATCGATGCTCTCATACAACAATGGAAAAATTGAGTAAGAGATGATATAGTCACAGAGATGATATGGTCCCCAAAGTCTAACATATTTACTATCGGTCCCTTCACAGGAAAGTCTATCTCAAAAGATACAGAGTGTCTGGTGGTGGAGTGAAGAGATGGCTCTGTGAGAAAATGATACTTGAGTGAAAAGACAGGCAGGACCCAGATGACATAGGGCCTTTTAGACCATGGAAAAGAGTTTAGGTTTTAAGTGTCACAGAATGTCATTGGATAGTTTTAATTAGTGGGGTAAAATAATCTAATTTATCTTTTTAAAAGCTCACTAGCAGTCCACAGGGTTCAAAACTATAGTTGAGCTTCTGCCAAGTTTTAGTCAACCAAGGCACCTGGAGATGACAGCCGAGGTGTTTTCCCTTCGATCTTGGCTCTCTCTAGGTGATGTGGATTTTTGGCCAGGATAAGAACCAAAAGATGTCTAATGCAGAGGAGATGTCCCCTTTTCTACCCTTGTGTTTTGTAACAGCATTATGATTAATAGGGCTTTGTACAATTCCTCATGAATGACTGATTTGGAACAATTCTTTGAAAGGGATGTGGTAACTTAGCCCCACTGCGTATCTACAGAAGAACAAAGCTGCCCTTATTTTTAGCTCAGTGCCACGATTACTTTTATTTATTTATTTATTTATTTATTTATTTATTTATTTATTTTGCGGTACGCGGGCCTCTCACTGTTGTGGCCTCTCCCGTTGTGGAGCACAGGCTCCGGACACACTGGCTCAGTGGCCATGGCTCACAGGCCCAGCCGCTACGCGGCATGTGGGATCCTCCCGGACTGGGGCACGAACCCATGTCGCCTGCATCGGCAGGCGGACTCTCAACCACTGTGCCACCAGGCAAGCCCCACAATTACTTTTGAATGTCTTGGCTGTCTTTATTCATTCATCTATTCAACAAATATTTATCGAGTGCCTATTATGGACAAGGCCCTGCATCTGGCAGAGTAGATGAAAGGCCTACCTTAGAAAGGTCTTATGTAGTGTTGCCAGAAAGACTGAAAAGGCAGCTCTAGGAAAAATTACCAGGCGACTATACCATTCAAAAGAATGAAAGAAATGTGGACTCTCTAAAAGGATTAGGGCTTTTATATTAAAAAGAGGAGGTTGAAAGGAGATATAATTGAAACCATTCCAATCCTGAAGGGCAGGGACTCCTTCAACAAACCCAGAGATATTAAAATGAGGGTCACACAACAGGATAAGATGCTAAGAGTGCATATACCTGACATTTATGTAGCACTAGTCCTTTTCAGGTACTGGAAAATGCATTGACTGATTTAATCCTCACAATAATTATTAGTAAGATTATTATTTTAAGAATGAGGGAACAGAGAAACAGAGAGCATAAGTAACTTTTCCAAGATCACACAGCTTGTAGTGGTGGAACAAGGACTAGAAACCAGGGGTGTCTGACCCCCAAGCTGATATGGAATGTTTCTCATTCACCTGTTCATATCCTCGGGAAAACTACTAGATTCAAGAAGTTTGGAGGACAAGGAGAGGGGAACTTGAAGAATTCCGTCTTTACCTTTTAAAGCTGATTTTCAGGAAGACGGCTCTCTTCTACAGCTCTCTTCTTGATACCTTTAACAGGGAATGAATGTTGGCCCAGTGTGGGAATCTATATACTGTGTGGCAAAGAGAAATTAGCTGAGTATGAATCACTCCATTCTCTGGCTCGGAATTGAAAATCCTGAAATTCCTCCTACAGATCCAGTCTAAAGGTAATTGAAGGGCACATGCCGAGTCTCAGTTTATTATTTACAGAAGATAATGTATAAAAGCATTAATAGATGTGACAAAGGAAGTTTGAGAAGCTTATGAATAATAATGCTAACTAACATGTGTTGAATGGTTAATACGAAGTCAGTTTTGGGCTAAACACATTATGCACCTTATGTGCAACAATCCTATGAGTTAATTATTACTGTTATGTCCGTCTCCTATGTGAAGGAATTGAGGATCAGAGGTGTTGACTGTGTAACTCTTAGGTGACAGAATCAGGACCTATGCGTATCTGTCTGGATATAAACAAAGCTTATGCACTTAAGCACTCTCTATTTGACTAATGTAATTTTCTCTGCTGCTGACTGCATGTATCATCCAATGTGAGTTTTTAACCTTTAATTCAACTGACCTGCTGGATTCTTGGCAAGACGGCCAAGAAAGAACACAAAGGAAGCTGGTAATCTATCTGATGTGCAACTCGTGATCAGTAGCTCCTGGTATGCGTTCAGCTGTGAATTGGAGCCACGCTGACCTTCCCATCGGTGACTTGGGAAATGAGTCAGCCTGAATTACACTCCAGAGGAGGCAATGCCCATTGCAACTCCACATAGAGCAAGACAGAAATAGGGAAAAAACAGCTTGACAAATACCAGTCATACCATTTTTATTAGCCATGAGTCACGTGAAAGACCATAGGGAGAGAAGGGGCAGAGCTTTTCATGGCTTTGCAATTAAAAAAACAACCACTGTAAAAGCTATCTCTGTGGTCTCCTTTTATCAGGACTTTACGCTATTGATGTAGTGATGGATTTGCCCTGATTGGCTGATTGATCCACCCGTTCATTTATCCATCCAAATATTTATTAAGCCTAACTGTGTTCTAACTTAATATGTCATGTCATCAGGTCCGTGGCCCTCAAAGTGTGGTCCCCAGATCAGTAGCAGCAGCAGCATCACCTGGAAACATGTTAAAAATGCAGAATCTCAGGCCCACTCTGGACAATCAGAAGTTGGGGGTAGCGTCCAGCAATCTGTGTTTTAACAAGCCCTGCTGTCGATTAGGACAGATGCTGAATCACGGACCTAGGCAACACCTATGCCAGAAAGACTTCCCTAACCACCCTCTTCTCCCCAGTCTTGACTGGATCCCTTCAAGGCAGGACCCTGCTTCTCTAGATCACTGGTAGGTCTCTACAGCCTAGTGTAGACTAAGCACGTTCTAGTCTCTTAAAAACACTTATTGAATGGATGAACAAGCAAAGGTATAGAGCTTCATATGTGCTGCGTACCCTTCGTTTTGATCCAGTCCAGTTTCATGATTTGTGGATAAGAGACTCAAGAGTAGAGAGTGGGAAGGACTTAGTCAAGATCTCGAGAAAAGCCTCAGACACACCATGGTCCCAATTACTAATCTAATGCCAATGACCAGAGGATATAGATGACTTTATTCCTCACCCCTCCTTTCTCTTGGAGTTTGACACCATGACCTAGATCTCCTTCAGAGAAAATCATCACGACAAAAACCTCAGATTAAGACTTCCGTGGTGGCACAGTGGTTAAGAACCTGCCTGCCAATGCAGGGGACACGGGTTCGAGACCTTGTCAGGGAAGATCCCACGTGCCGCGGAGCAACTAAGCCCGTGTGCCACAACTACTGACCCTGCGCTCTAGAGCCCGCGAGTGACAACTACTGAAGCCCACGTGCCACAACTACTGAAGCCCATGTGCCTAGAGCCCGTGCTCCACAACAAGAGGAGCCACCGCTATGAGAAGCCTGCGCACCGCAACGAAGAGCAGCCCCTGCTCGCCTCAACTAGAGAAAGCCCACGCGCAACAACAAAGACCCAATGCAGCCAAAAATAAAAATATTAAAAATAAATAAGTAAATTTATTTTAAAAAACCCCTCAGAATAAGTATCTCTGTCATGGTTTATGATTATATGAAGGGCTCTGACATGGAAGCTGCTGGCCACCTGTTTGCTATTCATCTCTACTGAGGACAGAGCAGGAGGGGATGTACTTTATCTAGAGCAAGAGAACATAATCTTAGAGAAGAGAAACGATCTCCCAACAATGAAAAAAGTAGCATACATTCTTCAGGAGGCTCACATTCATGCATTCGTTCAGTCACTCACTCAACAATATTTACTGAACATCTATGAGGCAGGCATCGTGCAAGGTGCTGGAGATTCATCAGTGAGTGACACAAATAATCACAAAAATTGATTAGCTGCAATTGAACTAAGTGCTGTGAAGGAAAATTATATGATTCTGTGAAAGTTTTTAATCTGGGGACCTAAACTATTCCAGAAGGGTTCAGGAGCATTGCCCTAGAAAGTAACATACACTCTGGGACCTGGAGGGTAGGCAGGCATCAGGGAAATAATGAACAGCCATACCTGGGAAACATTTTACATTTTCTTGTCAGGGTGGTTTATCTACGTTAGAGAGAAGATATAGGCAGAAGGGAATTTGTGCCCAAAGTTGAAGCCATTGGTAACTTCTCAGAGCCCTTGGCCACCTAAGTATTTAGGCTTTCTGGTTACAGCCATCGGAGGGAGTATGAACTCAAGGCAGGATTCAGGCCAAGGTTAGATCATCTTTTGTTTGTTTATAAAGCCAAACCTTGGAATAATGACCATGGTCAAGTAATCAGTAGCCAGGTTCTTAAAAGACAGTGTGTGCCGTGAAAGATAAAGATGATTTGCTTTGACTTTCTAAGTCAGCCGGTGCCTTGGTTATCGGGAGTGCCTCAGGACAAAGATAGGAGCATGGAGACGTGATCTGGAAATGCAGTCTAGATTCTGCAGAGACACTGCCTGCTTGCTTGCTTATTTGTTTATTTATTCACTTCAGAGCGAGAGTGTTGAGAGAGGCAGACGAAATAATAAATGGAAGAAAGCCTAACTTTCATACACTGCTTGCAAAAGACAGACCAAGAGAACGAGGATGATCATAATTTGTGTTCAGGAAAGCACGTGGTGTTGACTGGGAATAAGACGGTCCCACTGGGAGCAGAATGATCCTTATGCCATATACAACTGAAACATCAACGGGTTCTAGATCTCTTGTGCCAGCAACTCAGCCCATTTTTCTGCTAATTCTGTTACCCCTGGGGTCAAATGGTACCCAATGCAATCCTAGGTGATTAATTTCTGTTGAAATTGAGCTTGCTCATAATGTGGTCATGTCCTGTGCGCTAGCACTGTAATTATTCAGGATGGTCATGGGGCTTTTTCTTGCAGCTGGAATTAGTACTAACTCCACCTTGTAACAACTGCAGTGTAGACAGGTGAATCTTATTGTCAAGTGGCAGGCTGAAGTTATAGACAAGAAAACATTTAGCTCCTTGAAAGCAGGGATAATAGCTTCTTCCTCTCTGTATCCTTTGTACCTAGAACAGCACTTGATACTTTGGAGCTAGAGACTTAGGGAGAGGAAGACTTGCGAGGGTGGACCTGGGGAGGGAAGGAATAAAGAGAGGGAAGAAACCTGATCTGAGCTAGCGACAGATGGTTTTCAACTGCCTGTATCTCAGACTCACTCAGAGAGTTTCTGTGCATTTTAATTTTTTACTGAGTATAACAAGCATAAAGAGAACTGTCCACAGCATTAGTGTACAGCTTGATGGACACACATTAAGAAACAGAACATCATCACCATTTCAGAAGCTCCCCCTATGCCCCTTTCCAGTCATCTCCCAGGACAAAGGGGAAACACTTTCTGGACTTGCAGATGAGTTTTGGCTGTTTTGGAAATATACATATTGGAATTACCAGCATATACTCTGCTGTCTGGCTTCTTTCACTCAATATTAGGTTTGAGATACTGTGTGGGGCATTCGTTTGTTCATACTCATTGTTTATTGTGTTCCTTTGTGTGAATGCAAAATTTATGTAATCTCCAAAGGCAATTGGTTCCTCTTCTTTTTTGGCTGTTTTGAATAGTACTGTTGTGAACATTTTTGGATATGTCTTTTGGCATGCATAGGGACATTTCTGTTGGGATATATTTCTGTTTGGAGTGAAATTTCTAGGTCATAGGCCGTGTGTAAGTTCAGCTTTAGTAGATTTGCCAAGTGGTTTTCCAAAGCAATAGTCCCATTGTTGTCCATACCCACCTGCAGTGCAGAAGAGTCTGCTTGCTCCACATCCTCATCTACACTTAGTTTTTTTTTTTTGTGGTACCTGGGCCTCTCAGTGTTGTGGCCTCTCCCGTTGCGGAGCACAGGCTCTGGACACGCAGGCTCAGCGGCCATGGCTCACGGGCCCAGCCGCTCCGCAGCATGTGGGATCTTCCTGGACCGGGGCACGAACCCATGTCCCCTGCATCGGCAGGCGGACTCTCAACCACTGCGCCACCAGGGAAGCCCTACACTTAGTTTCGAGTGTCTTTGTCATTTGCACCTTTTTGGTGAGTATGCAGTCATATTGCTTTGTAGTTTTAAGGTGCACTTCCCTGATGAATAATGAAGTTGAGTACCTTTTCCTATGCTTACTGATCCTTTATATAACCACTGTTTCAAATTTACTGCTCTAGTCTTTTGCCCCATTTCCTATTGGGCTTTCTGTCTCTTTCTCCCTGATTTGTGGGAGTTCTTATACATACTGGATATGAGCCACTGATGGATTTATGTATTATAAATATTATTGCCCAGTTTCAATGAACAGAGTTCTTAATTTTAATATAGTCTGATTTATCACCTATTTCTTTATAGTTAGTGCTTTTAGCGTCATTTCACAGAATTTTTATCTACTTCATGGTAATATTTGTTTTACTTTTTCTTCTAAAAGTTTTATTATTTTACTTTCTTCTTTTAGACATGAAATCCTTTTGGAATCAGCATTTGAATACAGTGTGAAGTAGGGGTCAAGACACATTTTTTTTTTTTCCATTTGGATATCCAGTTGATCCAGCTTCCTTTACCTTTCCCAACTCACTAGTCTTCCTCTGTTATAAATCAGGTGACCATACATGTGTATATCTGTTTCTGGACTCTATTCTGTTCCATCTTCCTATCTGTGTGTCCTCACACCAATACGACACTAGCTTAACTCTCATAGATACCAAGACCTATTATGAGCCTGAGCGTAAGTCCTACAGATTTGTTCTTCTTCAAGATGGTCTTGGTTACACTTGACTCTTTGCATTTCATTATAAGTTTAGCATCAACTTTCCAATTTTTACACAAAAGAACCTGTTGCAATTCTGACTGGGACTGCATTAGACATATTGATCAGTTTGGGAGACTTGACAATTTAGAATATTGTCTTTTTCCTACTCATGTACATGGTATATTTACTTAAGTTTTCTTGTATAGTGTTTCATAGTTTTCGGTAGTAAAGAGTCTTGCAATCTTTTGTTAGATTTATTCTTTGGTATCTGATACATTTTGATGCCATTGAACATGGTACCTGGGCAGCTTTTAAACAGTGCTGAGAGTGGACCGTACTGCCTAGAGATGCTGATATAATTCATCTGGGATGGACCTGTCCTCAGTGTTCTAATACACAGCCAAGTTTCAATACCTATGCTCTTGATCTAGCCCTTTGCCTGCTCTCAGCAAATTGGTTAACCCTTTGAGTCATCATTTCATTATCTGAAAACATGGAATAAGATTATCTGCCTCACCAGGTCAAGAGTGTTCTGTGTTTAGAATTCAGGGCTGAGTGTAAAACTCGGAAGCATAATTTGACCTAGATATTCTATTTTTTATGGATAAATGACAAGATTAATTTTATTTACAAAGTACAGTAAAAGCAAACTAATCTGAGGTTGATTTGATCTCATTCTCCTGGGGCTGATGAAGGCTCAAGGTTGAAAACAGTCATCATCAAGGCAATGTAATTCTTCCCCTCACTCATAGGAGAGCCTTCCACTGCTTCATTTAGAACCTGTTCACTCTTATGTTCAGAACAGTTCTAACAGGCGTAGTGATCTGGATTCCCAGACTTCAACAGAAGAGCAGAGGCATGAAGAATAGGCCAAAAGGCAAGACCACCAGAAATAAACCCACAGGCATCGGGGGAAGTGACACACACAGCAAAGATAGATGAGCTCTAAGGACAGCAGGCTGGAGCCATTTAGTATAAGCTTAAGGGAAAAATGAGTCAGGAACACTGGAGAGTATTATTTTGTTATGCACAGTCCTATAGCTAATTATCATTATGTAAGCCCCAAATCAGCACAAAAATGCTGTGGGCTTTTCTTAGGATGGTAGGAAAATGGGTAACCCAGAGCTTTCAAAAAGAATGATTAAAGTGAAATGTTGGCCCTTCTGCTATCTGAAAATACACTGAAATGGTGCTGCTCATCTCTTTGAAATATCAGATAAATGGTATTTTCATTGACCACCTCTCTATGGGTAAAGAGGTAAGCCCTTTTCAACCTCTCTCATTTTATTCCATCTTATGGGGAAATGGTATTAATTATCACCGCACAGCTCTGTCATGGAGGAGGTGAGGGGGGGCACCCTCACCTCAAGTCTTTCCTTGAGGAGTGAGCATCCCACATTTAACCCTTTGCTTGTCTGTCATTTAATTAGCATAGAGCTCATTGTTACAACCTTGCCTGACTCACACATTTGATTTCCCTACGTTGTCTTCAGGAGCAAATTTAGAAGCAGGATATTTCCATGGGAATCCGAATTACTCCTCCCTGGAGTTACATCACGCCAATTTCTGCTCCAAAACCTCTGCGCCCAATCGTGAAATAGAATGATCGATACTGCTTTTTATCTATGAAAATAGACCCTATGAAACCGTTATTCAGCACAGAAGAAGCCAGAGCACATGTTTACTCACACTGAGACAAACCAACCTCAGATTAGTGTCCTCTCAACATCTGGGGAAAGCCTAGGCATCTGGGTGGCAGATGTTGCTTTCTGCCCACAAGCAAGCGAAAACATCTGTAGGAGCCAGACCTTTGAGCGTTTCTCTGCCTGACTCAGTAAACACTTATTCCGTCAACAAACATTTATTCAGGCCCTTGCTCTGTGTCTGCTACTGCAGATATCTGGGCAATGGAATCATGGCTCTGACCTACAGGCTTGCTACTCTGGGAACCCGACAACTTGCTATATTGTTACATTTTCCCAATATTAGTATTATAGGGAAATTTAGTCAACATTGAAGCTGCTCTATTTTCTGATAGAAAGATGCCTAATGTATTAGGAGAATTGAGATACGGTTCCTCAAAAGATTTACTCAGCTGTAATTTGGGGGGGGCAGTGGTGTATAACTGAAGGCCATCTGGGTTTGTGATGATGAGCGTAGACCCTGGGGCTTGACTTCTGGGTTCAGGTCTTAGCTCTCTATCACTTACTAGCTGTGTGACTCTGGGCACATTGACAAGCTTCTTTGGTTCTCAGTATTCTCATCCATAAAATGGGGATAACATGAATATGTTCCTCATAGTTTATTACTAAAATTATTAAATGAGTTAATATACATAAAGAAAGTACCTCGTTTTTGAAAAGTTCCATCCAGTGGCAAGGTGTGGGGTTGGTAGTGGAAGTGATATACCCCAGGGGTGGGGAGAAGTGTGTGATCCATGACATTGTTTAGAATTTCTGATACTTGGTGATAATTAAAAAAGACTCATTTTAGTTTAGATTATTATTAGTCTAGATTGTTATTCTTTTGAAATTACCCACCGACAATGTACCCCCTTATTGCCTGCATCTGCGGCAGACTGTGCCTCACCCTACACCCCTCCTTATCCACTGCATACACTAGTTCCAACTTCTACATTTAAGGAAGCCCCGTCTCCATATTTCTTATCAAAATCTTTGACATTTAAATTACAGGCTGGTGTCAATGCCTAAAAGGGATTTGCTTCAATAACTAGCACTAGGGACTTTCCTGGTGGCAGAGTCGTTAAGAATCCACCTGCCAATGCAGGGGACAAGGGTTCGATCCCTGGTCCGGGAAGATCCCACATGCCACGGAGCAACCAAGCCCATGCGCCACAACTACTGAGCCTGGATAAAATGCTTCCCTTCATTGTGCCTTGATTTTCTCATCTATGAACTGGAGAAACATATTGGTCAAAGAGCAGAGGACTTGGTGAGAGAGAACTGCAATTCTTTTGATCCTTCTCCTTTATTAGATCATCTGGTATTTTATGGCAGGAAGTCTAGAGCTGGCATACAATTGGCACTTAAGACAGTTTGTTGAATGAATGAATTGATGAATTCTTACATGAATGAGTAAAACAAAAATGATAGGATGGCAGACACCTCAGAGAAATTTCCCTCCCTTGACTTAAACATCTTATCAAGATTTGCAAATTGTATTAGAATTACTAGGCCCCATATCTTAGCACCCCACCCTCTTAGAATCATTTCCAGGCAATGAACCCAGAGCAACACTATTTACCTTCTTTGAAGAAAACTATGGTTTTCGCTGATTATGGTGGTAGAAAATTATTAGTAGTATTCACTTGATCATGTATTAATAGAAATCAAAATCTCAGAGTCAGACTGGTAAGGCCACATACAGTTCTTCCTAGTCCACACATCTCCCAGGCAGCCAATTATACATTTTTTTTCTTGCTTTAAAATATGGTGATTTAAAAAGCAACAGTGGTTGAAAATCTTCTCTCCTGTTGTTTAATCCCAACCTTTTAACTCTACCATCTAAAGCACCCAGTTACATTTTCCTTTTTTATAATGGTACAGTTTAAAAGTACATGTATGGACGACTACTCAGCAATAAAAAGGCATTGACTGTTGATACACACAATAACTTGAGTGCATCTTTAAAGTTACTGAGTTTCAAAAGCCAGTCTCTGGGCTGCCCTGGTGGCACAATGGTTAAGAATCCGCCTGCCAACATAGGGGACACGGATTCCAGCCCTGGTCGGGGAAGATCCCACATGCCGCGGAGCAACTAAGCCCGTGCGCCACAACTACTGAGCCTGCACTCTAGAGCCTGTGAGCCACAACTACTGAGCCCTCCTGCCACAGTTACTGAGGTCTGCGTGCCTAGAGCCCTTGCTCCGCAACGGGAGAGGCCACCGCAAAAAGAAGCCCGCGCACAGCGGTGCAGAGTGGCCCCCGCTTGCCACAACTAGAGAGGGCCCACACACAGCAGTGAAGACCCAAAGTAGCCAAAAAAAAAAAAAAAGAATATAAATAATTAATTTAAAAAAAAGCCAGCCTCCAAAGATTATATATGTTTGGTTCATATATTGAGTATCAAAAATTAGTAAACAGAGATCTCAATTAAAATAGAGTCAGAAGCCCAGAAACAGGAAATCTCATGCACCGCAGGAAGAAGAAAGACTTCCTCTGTTTGCCTGGCAAGAACTCAGCCAATGAGAGACCTTCACAACTTTGCCAATGAGAAGTCATTCTGCTTTGAACTCTCAATCCCTCCAATGAACTCTTTGTTTGCTGTAGCCCTCCCAACTTCCTTTCCCCTCTTTAAAAGAATTCTCTCCTTGTTGGGTTTGCGGAGGGAACTTCCATGTGGCTCATCATGATTATAGACCTCAAACTGCAATTTTTTGCTGATATCAAATAAACCCATTTTTGCTGGGGAACTAACTGGCAGTCTATTTGTTCTAAGTCAACAACAGCATTCTTGAAATGACAAAATTATAGAGATGGGGAACATACTAGTGGTTGCCAGGGGTTAGGAAGAGGGGAAGGGAAAGAGGTGGCTATGGTTGTAAAAACCTAGCATGAGGGACCTTTATGATGGCACAGTTCTGTATCTTGACTGTGGTAGTAGTTATCTGAATCTATACTTATGATAGAATTGCATACAAGTAACTATACATACACAAATAAGTGTATGCAAAACAGGTGAAGCAAATCTATAGATAGTACTAATAGCAATTTCATGGTTTTGATATTGTAATACTACAGTTATATAAGATGTTACTATTGGGGGAAACTTGGGGGAAGAATATATGGGATCTCTGTATTATTTCATATAACTCAATATGAATTATCTTAAAATTATCTCAAAATTAAAGTTTTTTCAAAGTATATTTGTATTTTACGGGTATCTCTCTCTATATATATGTATAAACACACACTATAAAACTCTATTTAGACATCCACCTTAAGAAAGTAGAACATTATCATTCCTTTGATGGTCCCGCATCCCTCTTTCTAACGCCAATTTCCCTTTCTCACCTCCAGGAGGAAACACTGTCCTGAATTTTTTGTTTATCATTCTCTTGCTTTTCTTTATAATTTTAACACAGGGGTATATACAATAAAGATTGTACCAGTAGTGGTTGTAA
Source organism: Tursiops truncatus (assembly GCF_011762595.2). Classification (NCBI taxonomy): domain Eukaryota; kingdom Metazoa; phylum Chordata; class Mammalia; order Artiodactyla; family Delphinidae; genus Tursiops; species Tursiops truncatus. The sequence goes on from NC_047043.1 coordinate 76,326,298, forward strand.
TAACCAAAAACTGGACATAAACCCAAATATCCATCAAAAAGATAATAACTAATGAGTTTCAGTCAACTCATACAAAGGGAAAATGAAGATGACTGAAATAAACTGGTCATGTGAATCAGCAAGGTGATTCTCAAAACATAATTTTGGCAAGAAAACAGCGTAGCAGAAACACATCTAGTATAAGGCTATTTACATAAACTACAAAACCTATTTGAAGCCAAACTATATTGCGTAGGATAAACCCTATTAGTATTTTACTCTGTAAACTGAACTACCAAAAACCCTAAGGCTTTGGGGGAATACAGGAAAATTTGATCATTTGTCTCCAGGATGATGACAGCAGTACCATGTCAATGGTCTTTAGAATTTCTTTTGGTGACTCTGGTTCCCTTTTCAAATCTGCTTCCATTTCCTGGTGAAATGATTTGAAGTGAAAATGGTGTCATTTCCCCCATTTTTGAGAAGTCACTTGAAAGATCGTGCTGGCTGCCACTTGAAACTTTGGTTCTGGAATAATAAAAGATCACTTGAAGTTCATCTCATTGGAAGACCTGAAGAAAACCGCATTAATTTGCGGAGTTGCTGACAACCTATGCAACCCATTACGTGGTTTATATAGTCACAGTTATTATCAAGTGAGCAAGGGCTAGGGAGCGCAGGTGCTGATGCATGCAGATTGGTGCAATTTTAAAACAAATCATCAGTTGGTTTTTCGTGTTTAGTATCAGCCTCTTCCTCTCCTCCGAGAACACGCATTTATGGAGCTATGGCTATCCTGATGATTGATGATCTAACAGGAATACTAACAGACCCCTCAATCCTTTCCAGGTACTATTCTAAGACTTCAGATGTGCTGAGTTGCTTAATCCTCACAACAAACCTGTGTGGGAAACTGAGGCATGAGAGGTTAGAGAATCTCTTCAAAATCACAGGCCTGGCTTGGGGCAGAGCTAGGATTCCATCCCAGGCAGTCACACTCGGAAGAATCATAGGCAACTGTTGCTACAAAGCTGAAGACATACATATTTGTGTGTTTCATGAATAGACATATTTCAGAATAGACAATGGAAAAGTTCAGCCTAAATGGTGAAAAATCTGAAATACATTTAAGACACGTGGCTTTATAATTCTTTAGCCCAGTAAACTCATTCTTTCAGTAGTATTTATACTTAACGGAGATAAAACAGGAAGTGTTGCTTAACTAGGGCTGTCTTCTTATAGGTTAGACTCTAGCTGTATGTTAGGCTTTAGATTTCACCAGGGAGCAAGGAACCCCCCCCCCCCCCCCCCCCCACACACACACACACACACACACACACACGAAATTGATCCTTAATAAGCTCAGGGAAAGATTTTCAATGAATGTGTATAAGAAGAAGCAATGGGGACCAGGTGTCTATTTTTAATACCCTCCCTCCGCATTCCCTTCTCCTCACCTCTCTCCCCTCCCTTCTCATCACTTCTCCCCCTTCCCTCCCCCACCCATCCCACGTCCCTTTTTCCCCCCTTCTGCCCCTCCTCTCCCAGATAATGGTTAAGCTCAGCCAGGGTTAAGAACACTGCATCGTCGGTCAACTGTGCTTCTCAAAGAAGAGCTCTTTGAATTACCAGAGAGTAATTTTACCTTGAAAATCAGAGTCATCTAAGGTACTTGTTAAAAATACAGTCACGGGCCACCTGAGTCAGAATCGCTTATAGACACACTGCTTATTTTAAAAGAGGGATGCGCAGAGGTGTATCTTCAAATGAGAAGGTGTGGTGAGAAACAGTCCCCAGCTGTGGGCAGGTGTATAGTAATTGTAATAAAGACATTTTCTTAATTCTAGCTGAGGTTGATCATCTTGTCCTATGTTTATGGCCTTATGAATTTCTTCACCTGAAACGCCTGCTAGCTCCCTAAACCAGATCGTATTAGTTTACTTGTCTTTTTCACATTAATTGGCAGGTATAACATATTCTCTATTTATTCAGACTCTGGTAGATATTTATTGAGCCTTGTACTGTAGCGCCAGGGCTGTTTCAGGTGCTGGAAATACAATCCAATGAAGCACAGCAAGGCTGCTTCTCTTGTGGGGTCTGCTCTATAGACGTGCAGGAAACAGACACTAAAGTACAAAAGAAATGCTGTAATATTAGATTTTGCTAAGTATATAATGAAAAGTCTCAATATAATGAGAAAGTTACTAGTGCAAGAGGGAATAGTTTCTGTTCTGGAATTGGCTCGCACTTGCTTGAGAGAGCTGACTGCTGAATTTTCAGGAGTTTTTTAAGCTGGTTGTTAAACACAGCCTTTATTAAAGTTTAATTTATGTCAACTTAAAATTAAATGAAGTGAATTAAAAACAAAAGCAGTAAGTACTCAAAACTTCGTTTTCTAATTACTGCATGGCCGTGATCATCCCTATGGGTTATGTAAGTTGTTACCTCTTTCTAATTCCAGCATCAGGATATCCCATTGGTAGCTTGCAAGAGGACATGGTGGGAGTATGTACACCACAGAAATCGGCAGAGGCTACAAATCTGGGCTTGATTTATTGTTCTGTTGATTGTCTAAAACTTAAGAAAGTTATGGAGAGAATATTAATACTGCAAATTCAGCTGAAAAATGTCTCGTATCAGGAGCTGTTCCATTGGATTAGCAATCAAAAAATGGAACAAAATATTGTTTCACTTTTTGAGCACTGTTCTCCAATTCCCCATTTTCTGTTGACCAGGCCATCAGTATTTTCTCTCCCACTCCCATATGCAAACTCCCCCCAAGTTCAGAATTCTCTGGATTATTTAGAAACAAAACCAAAACCCCTGGGGAGAAATGCTGATCAACTGGTATCCAGCCTCTTTGTTTCACTCTGAGGTCCCTCCCTGGCTGAGGCCTCAGTCCCCATTACAGCTTAATAGGCTGGATTTGACAGAGCTCAGAGATGACATCGACAAGGCTTGGATTGTTTCTCATTCCTGCTGTCAGTCAGTCAACCCTCCAGATTGGAGACTCTACCAGTCCTTTCCAGTGCCTCCTGGAGATGGTTTGGATTGATCAAGTCTGAAACCACCCCCTAAGAATGTTAGGTCTTGGAAGCTTTTATATATAGAATAGACAAACAACAAGGTCCTACTGTATAGCACAGAGAACTATATTCAATATCCTATGATAAACCATAACAGAAAATATATTTTTAAAATATACAGGGAATTCCTTGGCGGTCCAGTGATTAGGACCTGACGCTGTCACTGCTGGGGCCTGGCTTAGATCCCTGGCCGGGGAACTAAGATCCTGCAAGCCCTGTGGTGTGCCACCCTCCCCCACAAAAAAAGGGTATATATGTATAACTGAATCACTTTGCTGTACAGCAGTAATTAACAACATTGTAAATCAACTATATTTCAATTTTAAAAACAAGAATGTTACGTCTTGGCCAACTGCACTGAGCTGCCACATGGCTTCCACTCACGTTCTACTATCAATTTTTTCCAACTGTTCTCAATTGTATCTTTCAAGGAAGGTTTTTTAAAAAAACCTCTGTGCCCAGGCATGCTATAAAACAGGAAATCAAGACATGGAAACCAAGATCTCTGTTTTCTGGGTTTTTCAGGTAGAGTTGTTAGACAAGCTATGTTTGCGTATAAATTCAAGGTCATTCCAATGGCAGGATTTAGTAGGATCTAATAGAATTTTAGTTCAGAAAAGAGTGACACTCTGAACTAAAACAATCAGCAATAGTCTGAATATGGATTTAGTGGGGACTTCGCGGGCGGTCCAGTGGTTCAGACTTCACCTTCCAATGCAGGGAGTGCGGGTTCGATCCCTGGTTGGGGAGCTAGGATCCCACATGCCTTGCAGCAAAAAAACCAAAACATAAAACAGAAGCAATATTGTAACAAATTCAACAAAGACTTTAAAAATGGTCCACATCAAAAAAAATCTTTAAAATAAATAAATATGGATTTGATGAAAATCAGAGTTTCAATCCAAATTTGCCTCCCTTGATAGGACCTAAGTATTTAGGAAAGATAGTCAAGGAAGAGAAACAAGATGCAGTGAGTGGGAGAGGTCAAGAGCACGGTTGGGCTAATACCTGCATCCCTGCATGTGATGGAAGGGCTGTGGGACAAGGGAAGCCAGGAATGGCTCCTGTTCTCTGTTTCTTTGGCTCTCCATCCTGCCCTTATTTCTCATCTTGCCTTTCTGCTTCCTCAAGGCGGGAAACAGGGGTGGTGAAAACAAATTTCCCTAAAGCATAGAGATACATACTCTTTCACTTCTCCTCACCTCTCGTGCCAAGAGCATAGAATTTGGAGACAGATTCCAATCCAGACCCGTCCATTTCTGGGCTGTGTGACCTTAAGGGTGTTTTGTTTTGTCTTTTAGCCTCTTTCAATCTCATGTAATTCACCTATAAATGGGGATTCGGACGATTTTCCTTGTAGAGTCAGAGGGATTGAATGAATCCATGTTATGACTGTCTATCATGTTATGATGTCTGTTATGACTAACAGTGGCTTTTCCTGTGACATTTATTTATCTTTGAATTTATTGCTGGAGGCTCTTTTCCTCCTGCATCCTCTTTGGTCACCTTTGTTCTTCCAAGTCTTACTTGGTTCCTTTGGTGTGGAATCTTATATAATTGATGAAGAAACGAATGAATGGGTGGACAGAGCAAGGACCACCCTGAACTCTTGTTTCTGTAGAGAAGATCTGAGGGAAGGTTATGTGTCACTTTGCTTCCTTTTTGGTTCCAGTTACCCCTTTGTCTTTTTTTTAAACTGTAAGATCACAGCAGGCCTTGATCACTATTCCTGCTCTAACATTGCAAGAATGGCTTCCGGGACGTTGGCTGGGAGAAAATAGCAGAACTTGGCTTTGAGTTCCATGAACAAAGGAGTTCTGAGCACTTCTAACAGTATTTGATGACATTATTTCTCCCATTGTCTGCTGTTTCCTGCATCCTTGCTGCTGTGTATTGATTGAAAGTGTCTAAAAAGGGTACTGCAAAGGGAAAACTGAAATCATAGGATGTCTCCTACAGAGCATGAGACAGAATGGAGGTGGGGGGGGGAAGGAAACAGATATGGAATAAGGCAATTTGGACAGGGAAAATAAGAATAAAAAGAAAAAGAACATTATAGTAGTGAGGATAAAGGAGAAATATGTGGAAAATATTCCTTTGTCAATTCCTAGAATTTCAGGCCCCCAAGGGAGGTTCTGAACTCTTTTTTGTCTGAATGTTAGGAGGGGACCTAATTTTATTCTCGGCACAGGAAGGTCAGATGACAGAATTCTCAGGTTGTAAGGGACTGTGTGTTCAAATGGTGTCACACCATCAGTAATACATAGTCTCCTCCTCTGAATCACTGCCTAAAAGGAATCTAAGATGAACTTGATTGCCACCAAACTCTACCGTATGAGCTCACTACATACGGTAGAGGCCCATTTCTTACTTGCCCTTCTCTGTGCTTAACTGAAATCTACTTCTCCATCATTTCTACATGCTTGCGTTGTATGCAAGCTCCAACATTCTCCTGTTGAGGGACCTCTGGAAAGTTACAAGTTCTGAGCTTTAGTTTCTTCATCTACAAGATTAGTATAATAGTATTTAGTTCATCCAGGTGTGGTAAAAATTAAATAAAAATAATGCCATTTAAAACAACGAGCATCCTCAGGTCCTTCCATGAAGTTTATCTGCTGTGTTTTCCAGGTCTCCCCAGTCTGAGAGTCTTTCAGTCCAACTACCATCCTTCAAAATCCTTCCTCGTTTTCAGATTCCATTGAAATTATTCGTGACCACTTCCGCTCTCATCTAACATTTGCATCACGTACACATAGAGTTCACAGAATGTTGAGAATGTGAAAGGATGTAGTTGACCTGATCTATGAATTCAGATTCCCTCCTATTAAGTTAAAGGTCTGACAGCTGCTTTGTGCCCTGTGATAGAGATCCCCAAATCCTCGGATGCCCTAAGATCCTTTGGATAAGCTACCAATGATTCCAGGAAAACATATAGAGTAGGATCTATCTGCTTAAAAGCACAAATTCATTTTTTATATTTTACTGTCTTTACACTTTAAATCTTACTTTATGTTATACTTATAAAAATACTGTATAATTATGATAGACAAAGGAGAAAATAAATATCCAGCTTATACAAAACATTCATATTTAATTGTTTTAGGAATTTTGTTTATACCCTTCAGAATTTTTTTTTTCTGTTTAATATCCAAAAAGAAAACATATTTGTTTTATGAATTATCAACAGATCTTCTGTTTCACTCTTACCAACTATTTGGAAAGATCTTTAAAGTTCAATTCATGTATTTTAACATTTTTAATGCCCGGATAATATTCCAAGAATTGTTTCCTCAATTACCTACAGTTGGGCAATTTTGATTCCAAATCTTTGATTTTGTAAACAGTGCTGCAGTGAACATTCTTGTACACCTCTCTCTCTGCGCATATGTGACTCTTCCCTTAGAGTAAGTTGAAAGGAAACTGGTGGATCTAAATATGTGTGTGTGTGTGTTTCTTTAGGTGTGTTGGAGAAGATGATCTAGAGGATGTTACCACTGATTGACCCTAGATTGAGTCCTGAGCAATCACAGCCTCCTCACCCCCTCCTCATCCTTGGAAGGAAAGCTCTGCCCACCCGTCCGACAGTGAGAGCCATATTCAAGGACACGGCCTTGAGAGAGTAAGGTGTTGTTGAGACCATCCGGATGGTTTATGCGACTGAACCCCATTAAGGCCTCTACATGAACTTTTAAGATTGTGGCAGGTGGGTGCAAAAATCTACTTGCTTTGTGACACCCAAGAAAAACCTGGTAAGTAAGTTCCCTTGCTTGTTAAAACCTATCACCTACCAGTCTGGAGTGGCCCACCTCCCTCTTCAGTCTCTCTTTGAGCTTCAGTGAGAGGGGTCAGTTTGTGAACCAACAAGGTCTATTGAATTAATATTCGCAAATTGACACCAAGAAAGAAGGTACAGTCAGCCCACCCTATCCACAGTTTCTGCATCCACAGATTCAACCAACTGCAAATGGCAAATGTATATATTTCCTAATCACAGAAATTTCCAGAAAGCAGAACTTGAATTTGCAACGTCCCAGGAACTATATACATAGTATTTACATTGTATTGGGTATTATAAGTAATAGAGAGATGATTTAATTATAGGAAAGGATGTACATAGGTTAGATGCAAATACTGCACCATTTTATATAAGGCACTTGAGCATCCATGGACTTTGGCATCCTTGAGGGTCCTAGAACCCATCCCTCTACGGATAACAAGGGACGACTGTATCTACATGGTGTATAAATGTGCTGATTTCCTCACCTAGTCTATGATTATTAAATAGAAAGAACTTAGAACGATGCCCAGCTCAATAAATGTTTCTATTGTGCTCACTGTCACCATTATTCAATTACTGCTGTTTTAAAAACATTTTTTTTGTTGAAGTATAGTTGATTTACAATGTTATACCAATCTCTGCTGTGCAAAAATTCACCCCCTTTTTTTTTTGTCCACACCATGCAGCACGTGGGATTTTTTTTCCCCGACCAGGAATCAAACCTGTACCCCTTGCAACGGAAGCGCAGAGTCTCAACCATTGGACCCCTGGGGAAGTCCCTACTGCTGTTTTCTTGACGTTGACATCATTTTCCATTTTTTTCCTAGTGGATATCTGTGATGTAATTAAAATGGACTACTTGCTTTTCTCCTAAAAGTATCCCACAGCTCAAATCTCTGTATCTTGCTCATGTTTGTTCTGATTGTAATGTCTTTCTCTTTCATCATCACCTGTCAATATCCTCTGCAGCCTTCAAGGTCTATATCATATGAACAAACGTCATTAATTTTTTTTTTCTTTTGAAGCCCTCAACTGCATAATCTCTTCATCCTTGTAATCCCTAATAGTTTTCAGGATATCTCTGATGGAATTACAGCCATTTGTGTTCTTGGTTTAGGATGTAACTACAGTTGACCCTTGAACAACTCTGGGGTTAGGGGTGATGACCTCCTCGCAGTCAAAATTCCATGTATGACTTTACAGTCAGCCCTCCGTGCAGCAGCTGTACATCCTCGGATTCAACCGCCTATTGGATCATGTAGTACTATTGTACATATTTATTGAAAAAAATCCACATATAAGTGGACCCATGCAGTTCAAACCCATGTTGTTAGAATGTAGCTTATTTAAATCTGGGGATTGTGTCTTTTTCATAGCTGCATCCCCAGCGGTGCCTAGCACTCTGGCAGAGACCTATTAGGTGTTAAATAAACAAGTGTGGAATTGAAGAGGCTAGATGCTAACAAGGTACCATCATCTCAAGTACTTTTCCATACAACCAATTGTTTATTATAAAGAATCTAATTTGTAGGCAAATCATCATGGAAGGCGATTTGCCATCCCTCTTAGCAGCGTATGTTGCCTTTAGGGACTTTCGGCAAGGCATAGGCTCACTTAATAATCATATCTGTGGTTGCCTTTATGGAAATTTATATCCCAGGAGACAGATTTATGCTTGACTGGCTTCCCCAGGGCTCACAGGTCATACCACCCTCCTCCTCTTTGTTGGTCATGGCACATTTGCCCTGAACGATTCAAAATGGTTTACCACACAGAAGTCAATGAAAATTGCTTTTCATAACAATGAGAATTCCTTGCTCCGGCACGGAGATGTTGAGTTTATAAAGTGATTTCACAGATGTTATTGCACACTTTCAAATGCCAGCTGAATAGGCTGAAAACTGTGGTTTTAAAAAAAAAAGATTAACAAAGTTTTCATTTCTGTTGATGTATCGGATAGCACTGAGTAAAGCGTTTTTAGTGGGTAAGTGTGGTCCACCCAGCAAGACCTAAAGACCACAGAGCCCAGTGGCATCCTGAATATCACTAGAGTTCTATCCATTTAAGCACTCACCCTGAACCCTAGGTCTGTACCCGTTTCTCATTCTTCAGCTGAGATGAAAGCTAGAGTGCGACTAAGGAGTCGTCAGACAACTGTAATACCTAATGACTGATACTCATTCCTGAAAGCCAGAGGTGGGGATCATGTCTAATCCAGACCCAAAATACGTTTTTTCAGGTTAATCTCCCAGGCCAAAGTTGTTTTTGTAGTAGTAGCTGACACACTGTGCTTTATGAAAAGTCCAAAGGGGACATAGGGAATTTACAGATAGAAGCTCAGACCTGACATGGCACCTAAGTTCTAAGTTTAGTCCTATTGTTGGATGATTTGCCATTTTCAGCCAGGTCCCACTAGGATCTGCAATGGCTTGAGAGATTGCCATTGGATCAATACTCACACTGCAGTGTTTCAGGCTGCAGTTTCTATAATGTGGGAGGAAGGAGGCTCGGGATGTTTAAGTCACAGGGAAGAGAGGGAGATCTGGAGAAGAGGGGTGTAATTTGTGGAGCCAGGAAGCCTTCTGGCCTCCAAAGCGGTACAACAAAACCCTTGTTGCCTTCATATTAAGATGTGCTCTCAATGGATTATGTAATTTGGAGGGAATGAATGAAATATGCCTTCTATTTCTCTGTAATTTAAGTAGACCCACTTGAAAATAATATGTTATGAACAGAGGCTTCGAGTATATTAGTAATGTTTTATTTCTTACTCTGGGGAGTAAGAACACAACTTTCTGTTATATTTTCTATCTTGTGCTACATCTTAAATGTCACAAAACATATTCTACAAGGGAAGGAAAAAATCTGACGTATGGCTTCTTATAGTTAACTAATAAATGGCTGATTAGTGAGATTATAATATTTTTCCTTTACACATCAATTCCACTTCTGGTGATGTGGACCCAGCATGGGGTAGGAGAAGTGAAGCATGAGGGTCACTTAAAATTATGTGAAGATAAGGTTACCATATAGTTATGGAGGCACAGTGACAAGACAGAAAGAAAGGCTTAACTTTCAGCCTTGCGCTTGTGCCCTGTTACTGGACCACATTGCCTGAAGTACACTGTGAATTGTTAATGTAAACAATTATATATATTCATATGCATACCACTATTGTTTAGAATCACATGTTGGTATTTCGTACACTAAGAGCCTCCAAACACTGGAGGAGTCTGGCCGTCCCCTGGCTGTAAAGGAACCCCTGCTGGTGACCTACTCCAGCGCAGAAAAAGACAGTGAACTCCGAGTATGGAGAAAAAGGTTCTAGTTTCACACCCAGTGGGCCATGGAAGTCAGTTCTTAAAGCCTTCCTGTCTCTTCTCAAGGCTCAAATGCAGTGAAATATAGCACTCTGATGAATGAGGACTCCTTCAAGGCTTTAGGCATAATTTGTATATTTTAATGATGGCTAAAGTTGATTAAGCCTTTCTTCTGTTCTCAAGTTCTTTACCTATATTATCTTATTTAATCTTCCCAACAGCCCTATGTGATAGGCCCTATGATTATACCCCTTTTGCTGAAGAGGACATCAAGGCTTAGAAGGGTTAAGTATTAGTTTTCTGAGCTAGAATTTAACCTGAGGGCTGTCTAACTTCAGAGCCTATGTGTTTCAACAATTTGGCGTTCCATCTATACCCACTATGGGCAATCAGAAGGCTCTGAATGATTTATCGACTCTGTCACAGTGATGGAGGGCTCCAGCCTGGCCTGCGTACAGTCAGGGGTTTCTACAAGCCCCTGATATTTCAGCGCTACCTGTCTTCATAAGATTTATCCACATTAAACTAGAAGCTAAGGATCATTTACTAATATGATTCCCAAACTGTATACCTGAAATCCAGCCATTTGGTAAATCTTTGGCTAGAAGTAAGGGGGAGAAATGGAAGTTCTGACTGTAGTATGATTTGGAAAACCATTTTATAACGTTTCTTTTCTTAAGATTTTTCAGATATATTTTGATTTAGCAATAAACAATAAGGAGAGAGGAAGGGAAGACATTTCAATCATCTTACAAATATTGTTAAAAAGATGCATCCCTTTGGGATATGTAATTCTTAACCAAGTGTCACTTTTTAAAATTCAAACATCCTTGGGTAGGATGACTATGTTAATTGATAGGAAGGCAAATCTAACAGAACAGTTATGTACCTGGGCTGTGGAATCATACAACTCTGGGTACAAATTCAGCTATCACATAGTTGGTTTGTGTAGAAAGAAGGTGGATAAAACAATTCAAACCAACCTGTAACCCAGAGCATTTGCCCTAGTAGTGATTAGACATGTACCATCCAGATCCACCATAATTTTCTCAAATGCAAACAACAAAAAATTCAATTCAAATTCTTTAAAAAAAAAAAGAGTTCTGTTTTAGGCACAGTGGGCTCCAAGCTGAAAATTATTTCATGGGGATCCAGGTTCTCTCTCTGTTTCTTTTGGCTACACTTTGTTCCCTGTTGGCTCCATTCTTTTTTTTAAATTTTTATTTGATATTATAGTTGATTTACAATGTCGTGTTAGTTTCAGGTGTACAGTAAAATGATTCAGTTATATACATATATCCATTCTTTTTTCAGATTCTTTTCCATATAGGAATATTGAGTAGAGTCCCCTGTGCTATACAGTAGGTCCTCGTTGATTATCTATTTTATATACAGTAGTGTTTATATGTTAATACCAAACTCCTAACTTATCTCACTCCCCTCCTCCCCACATTTCCCCTTTGGTAATCATAAGTTTGTTTTCGAAGTCTGTGAGTCTGTTTCTGTTTTATAAATAAGTTCATTTGTATCATTTTTTTTTAGATTCCACCTATAAGTGATGCCAAATGATATTTGCCTTTCTCTGACTTACTTCACTTAGAATGATAATCTCTAGGTCCATCCATGTTGCTGCAAATGGCATTATTTTATTCTTTTTTATGGCTGAGTAATATTCTATTATATATATGTACCACATCTTCTTTATCCATTCCTCTGTCAATGGACACTTAGCTTGTTTCCATGTCTTGACTATTGTAAGTAGTGCTGCGATAAACACTGGGGTGCAGGTGTCTTTTCCAATTGTGGTTTTCTCCAGATATACACCTAGGAGTGGGATTACTGCATCATATGGTAGCTCTATTCCAATAAAGGCTGGAAAGGGTGTGGAGAAAAGGGAACCCTCTTACACTGCTGGTGGGAATGTAAATTGATACAACCATTATGGAAAACAGTACAGGTGTTCCTTAAAAAACTAAAAATGCACTTTCCTAATGGGATGACAAGATGGCTACAAGTCAGTCCAGTCTTATATTCAGTTTCAACTTCAGAACTGCAATACCTTATTTCTTTTTTTTTTTTTCCCAAAGCAAAGTACTGGGTTAGTTTTGACTGAAGGTGTTGGCTTGGCCTAGGTAATGTCCCCATTTCTCCAGCCATTCACTCTGGTTAAGAGGATAGGGTGCTTCAAGAGATAGGCCTCTGCCCAGCTCTTCCAGAAATCATGTCATGTCAGTAGAGAGGAGAGTGATTTCCTCGAGACAGTTTGAGTATTTTACTAAAGATGGGGGTTGGTGAATTGTGGGCAGGCAAAAGAATAAAATTCTGTACCTAAACCTGTAAGAAAGATCTGTGCACTACTGGATATAAATAGGGCCCGTTCCCTCACTGGCACAGAATGTACATCATTCCAGCAGGGAGGCTTGCCAGCCACCTGATGGATGGCTCTGCTGCTTTCTAGGCTGTTCTGAGTTCTGCTGTAGCTGCTGATTTGAAAAGTCCCCTCCTACATACCACTGACACCTGGCACACTCGCTTAAGAGCCAGAGGGGGAATTTTCTTCATCCTTTCTTAAAGATCCAATTGTTTCTGACAGCCAGTGTCATCTGCGGTGAGAGATGTCACAGCAGACAGCTGAGCTCAAGGAGACTGCTAGTCTTTGATGATGGTATTAACTCTTACCTAGAAAAGCCAGAGCACTGAAATGTTTGGGTTCGAGGGATTTTCTTAGTAAAATATGTAGTAGGGCAAGGGCTCCCGATGCAATCGCACACAACCCACATACTTCCCGTCACCAGCCATCACATGGTGCTCAATTCATTTGTTCAAATATACTACAGTGTAAACTCCACGAGGGGCAAACTTTGGGTCTCGTTGTTTGCTTTGTCTACTGTGGCTAGCACCGTGCTGGGCAGGCAGTAGAAATTTAAAAAGTATCTGCTGAATGGTTGAGTGAATGACTGAATATAGGAATTTTAAAAGAAATTTAGCACTCGTGTGGGTATATTTTATACGTGTGGGCGCATATCTGTGTGTATGTATATGTGATTGCTGTCTGTCATTTTCATCTATTGCTCATATGGGAAATTGAGACATAGTTTTTAGGGAATTTGTATAAAGCCCAACAAGAAATTAATATTATGGCTGTAATAATATAATAGATTATTTTAGCACTATTTTTGAAGTTGCTCATGGAAATTACTCAGCTGGCTCAAATATATTCCCTTTTTACAGTGTTTTCCAACCCATTTGTATCATATTTCATTCAACATATAATCGCTACAGAATTAGTGTTTTCCAGACATGTTTACCGTCTCATTTTGATGCTGAACCTCACAACTAGTAGGTATTATAACTCAACCTACAAAGGAGGAATAGAGACTTAGCAGGGAATGTGACACGTCCATAAGCAAGAAGAGCCAATGGCAGCCAAGAATCACACTGAATTCTCCTGATCCCCAGGCTGATGCTCGTCTCCACTGGGAAATCTACTGAGTATAGGGTATTGTCTGTCCCCATGGAGTCTCAGGAACTGTCCTCTGTCTAGTGAACTTGGTGTCTGACATGCCCATTTACTGGGCTTCAGTGATGCATGGTTATAAAACAAGAGCTGTCAGGCACATTATTTTCCACAGTTATGGCTGACGCTGGAACTCAGTCTAGACTTGCTGTTGATTTCTCATTCTTTTCAGACATAAGTTAATGAAATGGAATATAAAACTAAAGGTCACAATAGGCACAATTCTCTTTGGCTCATGAGATCTGAGTCACCATTTTTCAATGATTGATTTCTGGCAGAAACACAGTTTCAGATTTTGATCAGCTCATCAAAAATAAGGACAGGAGAATAACAATTTTCAAGTACAAGAAGGATCAGATTTCTGTCTATATACCTCACCAGAGCTGGTTTTTGTTGTTGTTGTTGTTGTTGTTTTTTTGATGTTGTCAACCCTTGGATGTCTGACTTCTTAATCAAGATTATTAAGAAAAATAATATTTTTGGACTCTGAGCTCCTGTCACAAATACTCCACAAATTTTCTTAAATGTGTATGCTTTTGAGTTTTAAATCATGAATGGTAGAAATAATACTGATAGTAACATGGATAAATAACTATAATTTCTTGAGTCTAACTAGTATCTTTCTTCCAATGAGGTCAAAAAAATCCCCATGACTTATTTTTCATGTTCTTTGGTTATTTCCCATGTAAGCAAATTAGGGTATGGAGAATTTGAGAAAATTTCAAAAGGAGACATTTTAGATCCAGAGGCATGTCCCTAGATTCCTAACATCTCCATTCTACCAGGCTGCTGGTTTGGGTTACACATTTTTGGATAAAGGAATAGAGTCTTAAAGAAGACAATTCAAATGAGGTGAGTTGTAAACTACCATAAGGATGTTTTGGGAGGATAATAAATGAAACAGGAAAGATAACATGTAACCTTCATGGCTTATATGCTTTGCTTTGTTTTATTTTCTGTGGGACAGGGGTCTTGTTTTCATTCATCACTGTATCCCCAGTGTGTAGAGGACTATCAAAATTAGAGTCTCCACACATATTTGAATGAATAATAAAAAAACAATAATACAAGTGAAAAAAGCTCCATTGATTACTTACTGTGTGCCAGTTACTATGCTAATACCCTTACATGGATTAGTTTATCTTTACAACAATCCAGTGAAGCTTGTACCATCATTATACCACTTTACAGGCAAGGAAAAGGCGTCACAGTGAATTTTAAATTACTAGCTCAAGATCGCCAAGTTAGTAGGCACAGGAACTGAGCTGAGAATATAGGACCACATGAAAACAGAGTCCTTATGTCTAGTAGAATCCAAAAACCAAGGACTGCTGGAGACAAGCTAGGTCTGGTGAGAAATGGAATTTGAAATACACTTAGTATTATCTCAGATCTTATTTCTCTCTCCATCTTTCTCTCTCATGGACCACATGGTCTTCTGTTATTTTTGCTAATTTTCTGTTTATCTTGCACTCTTGACTTGCGTATTTCTTCCCTCTTCTCTCAATTTGTTTTCTATACCTCATGACTTCCACTTCCTTATGGATCCTGCTGCTTTCATAACTTGGAGTTACCATGATTCTTGCATCCTAATTCTACCTCAGAGGAACTAAATCTACCTTATATCTTCATCTTTGGAAAAAAAAAACTATTTAATACTTTAAGCTTTAGTTCCTATTGCCAACAATATTAGTCAGTTTGGGCTGTTACAAAAAACAAAAACAAAACCATAGACTGAAGAGCTTATAAACATTGATTTCTCACAGTTCAGGAGGCTGGAAGTCTGAGCTCAGAGCCAGCATAGTTGAGCTCTGGTGAGAATCCTCTTCCGGGTTGAAGACAGCTAATGGCTAACTTCTTGTTGTATTCTCACGTAGTGGAAAGAAGGCAGTGAAACAGCTGTCTTGTGATTCTTACAAGGGCTCTAATTCCATTCAAGAGGGCTCTGCCCTCATGACCTCATCTAATCCTAATTACCTCCCAAAGGCCCCATCTTCTAATACCATCACATTGAGGGATAGGTTAAATTTTACATATTCTGAGGGGACACAAACATTCAGCCCAGAATACCCACCATCTCATTTTTTTGTTTTTTTTTCTGAGTTTTCGAATTAAAATTGGTGAGAGCAAGAATCCAGTTAGTCAGCTCACTGGCTGCCTTTACATCCAGCGCCTAACCCAGGCCCACTGTCTGGGCTTTGGGCAGGGTACTCACTCTCCTTGGAACAGAGCTGGTTCCATGCCTGTCTAGAGTTTGGGTACTATCTAGAAGTTTATATGTCTCTAAGACATTGTCCTTTTTTGGGCTCTTCATCCATTGGGACTCTTTTAGTTGAATATATTTTTAAAAATCCAACATGAAAAACCAGTTTAAAAATAAAAGGAAATACTTATGCTCGATTCAGAGTACTAGCAGTGTTATGGAGTGCCAGCATCCTTCTCTCTTTTGCTCTGGGCTCAGCTCTCCTCTGTGTTAGAGTCACTCTCACGTAAAATCCTTCCTCATATAGCCCATGCAAGCTGAAAGCTTACATTTTAACGTTTCTAAGTTTAGCAAAAAAGACAAACTATCCCTCTATCCTTCAACAAGACATAAACCCCAGCAAAAGGAAGTCAGACTGTGTCTTAAAGGCTCATATTGGGTTATGTGCCCATTCCTGATCCAATCTCAGTTGTTGGGTTGAGCGTGGAGGCGATGCAATGCTCAAGTAGGTACGATTCAGTAACTCGCTAGAGATGAGTTAAAACTAATACCGCATAAACAGGGTGGACTCAGACTTCCCTGGAGGTCCAGTGGTTAAGACTCTGCTTCCACTGCAAGGGGCACAGGTTCTATCCCCGGTGGGGGAACTAGGAGCCTGCATGCCCAGCAGTGCGGCTAAATAAATAAATAAGGTGGACTCTAAGTGGATCGGGGGGGTTATTCAGAGGAAAAATTGGGGGGCTGCCCTCAGAAGAGTGAACGAGTGCTGGGTCCATGGATTTCCCAGTTACAGCTCAGGATGCTGTGCTGGGTTTTGAAGCTGAAAGGGAGGTAGTAAAAGTCCATGCTTTCCATTCTAGGTCACTAGTAGCCTTATCATGACTGAAATTAGGACACATAAAGAAAATGAAGTTTTTCCTTTCTGGCCTCTGGTCTAAGGCCTGCAGCAAGACTTCCATTTCAGAACTTAGTAGGGTGGCATCTCCTCAGCAGAAATGCATCTGTGAGTTTGGTCACCACCTCAAACTGCTACAAGAAAGCTCAGTTTCCTCACTTCCCAACGATGGTTGGATGGGTTCTGCTGCCCATTACAGGAAGAAACAGGGTCCTTTAAAGGAAGAATTTTAAATCACAGGAAGTAAAATGGAAGAACAGAAGGCTGAGGTATGAGAGGAGGCACATCATCTGTAAGAAATGGGTTTTTAAAAGTTTTGCTTTCATTCTTGATTAGTTGTGTGACCTCATGCGAATTACTTAACTTTGGGCATCTGAAAGGTGATGGAATGGGATTAGTTGAGCCTTCTACTTATATCTGGGTTCAATCTGTCCTTCTTACTAGCTTCTGAAGATGGAAGCTTACTCATTTGATTTTAGAGCTTTCTTGTTTACTAATATAGGCATTGGAAACCTATATATTCCACTATAAGCACTACTTTTGCTGCATGCCACAAATTTTGATTTACTGTGTTTTCATTTTACTTCTCTTCAAAATATGTTTTAATTTCCCTTGAGATTTCCATTTTGATCCATGGATTATTTATAAGCGTGTTGTTTAATTTCCAGACGTCTGAGTTTTCTGGACATCTTACTGTTAAAAACTAACGATATTGTTGCAGTAAAGAGAATTTCAGTCTTAGGACTGGGTCATAAAACAAGTCTCAGTATATTTTACAATGAACGTGCCATGTGCATTTGAAAATCATATATATTCTGCAGTTGTTGGGTATAGTGTTTTACAAATGTTTATTAGATAAAGTTGTTGAAAGAATTGTTCAACTTTTCTCTATGCTTGCTGGACCGTTTTTTGGTCTTTGTGTTCTATTAATTCATGAGACAGAAATTGTCTATTTCTTTCCTTAGTTCTGTCACATTTTGCTTTACATATTTTAAAGCTTGGAATTGGATGCATATAAATTTAACAGGTTATGACTTTTTGATGAGTTGACCCTTTTTAATTAGGTAATTTGCCCTCTTATGGCTGGTAATACTCTTTTTCTTGAAGTCTACCTTGTCTGACATTAATGTAGTGCTTACAGCTTTCTTATGCTAAGTGTTTGCATAGTCTATCTTTTCCACCCTCCTATTTTCAGCCTGTCTGTGTCATCACACTTAAAGTGGTGTTTCTTCCAAACATCATTTCAAAATCCAGTCTGATACCCTCTCACTTTTAATTGAAGAATATAAACTGTTTACATTTTATGTAATTATTGATATAGTTGGGTTTAAGCTTACCATCTTGATATTTGTTTTCCATTTGACCCATCTGTTTGTGTGTGTGTGTTTCTCCTTTTTGTCTTTGGATGAATAGAAATGGTTTTAGAATTTTCTTTTTAAAATTCTTTAGTTTTATATCTTTATGTATTTTTTCAGTGATAGCTCCAGAGGCCAGAATGTTCACTTTTAACTTAGTGCTATCAACCTTCAAATACTATGGAACGATTTCATGATGTAGTATATTACAACAGTACCCTTCCATTGCCATCTCTCATCTTTTGTCTTCTTGTTTTCATATTTTACTTCTGCACATTCTGTAAGCCCCACAGAATATTCTTATTCTTTCTTCTTTTAAACAGCCAAAGATTTTTAAAGAAAGGTATTATTGTAGATATACAAATAGGTCATAAAAAGGTCTTTACATTTACCTACATATTTATTCTTTTGATGCTCTCCATTCCCAAAGATTCAGGCTTTTCATCTAATGTTTCTTTTCAGCTGGAAGAATTTCTTTTAGCATTCTTAATATACAGACATGCTGAAAATGAATTCTCAACTTTTAGATGTATGAAAGTGTCTCTATTTTACCTTCATTTTTGAAGAATATTTTCATTAAACATAGTCTAGTTTGACTGTTTGTTCTTTCAGTACTTTAAAGATGTTGTTTTGCTGTCTTCTGCCTCTATTCTTTCTGGTAAGAAGTCACCTATAATTTGTATTATTGTTCCTCAATATGTAGTATTTCTTTTTCTCGCTTTGGCTTCTTTAAAATTTTTTTCTTTATTTTTGTTTTTTAGCAGTTTGACCTCTCTGTGCCTAGTAATGGGTACCTTCTGATTTATCCTGGTGACTAGATTTGTGGGTTGATTTTCATCCATCTTCAGGTATTTTTTGTCCTATTCTCTCTCTCTCTCTCCTTTTTCTGGGACTCCAGTTACATATATGGTAGATGGTTTTGATAGTAATCCACAGATTGCTGATCCTTTGTTTTATGTTTTGCATTCTTCTTCTCTTTGGGTCAGTGTGGGTAACTTTTCTTGACCTATCTTCAAGCTTGCTGATCCCTGCATTTATTGTATTTAGTCTTCTGTTAAAGCCAAATGAATTTTCTACTTCTGACTTTTTTTTTTTAATTTCTAGCATTTTAATTTGGTTCTTTTTATAGTTTCTGCTAAAATTCCCCATCTGTTCACACACATTGTCCACCATTCCTTCTAGCTCTTTAATCCATTTTCATCATTATTTTAAATTCCCTGTCTTATATTACTAACATTTGGGTCATCTCTGAGTCTTCTGTCTACTGATTATTTCTTATGTGACCACAGGTCACATGCTCTTGCTTCTTCAAAAGGTCTCACATTTTTTTCTTGTGTCCTACATACTGTGTCCAAGACCAGCAGAAATGTAAGTAAATATTATTTGTCTCCTGAAAATGGTATGTCCCTTATTCTGTGGGGCTAATCATATCGGGAGCTGAGTCAATCTAATCTATATTTAGCTTTGACTTAACTTTAGTTAGATCCAGTTCACCTGAAGGGTTTTCCCTTCAGAAGGGCTTGGGATCAGAGTCCTGTAAAAGACTTCTTGGACCTCTCCGTTTTACGGCCTTTCTCAGCATTTTGATCTCAGAGAAGTTCTCTTTGCTCTCAGTGCTGGGTACTTGGGGGATTTCTCTTGGCCTCCTGCCCCATCCTTGGCCTTTGGAGGACCACTGAAGTACAGCTTGTTCAAAGTCTGGGATCCCCTGAAAGAATTTCTGTCACCTCTCCCTCACCATTTTCAGTCTTCAGCGTCACACCCTCAAGCATTTAGTGAAAGCCTATGGGAAAGAGTTGATGAATGGGTGCAGAATTTCTCCATGGTTGAGGCTTCTTAGGATTCTCATTGCTCCTGCCAGCTCTCATGCAGCCATTAAAAGTTTGTTAAATGTTTGGCTGGTTTATCTTAATCCATGTTTTCACAGATTCCTCTCCCCCACCACAATTCTACCAAGGATAAAATAACTATTTGTTCTCCTCTCTCTTAGGAAGGTCTTATCACTTTCTAGAATTTTAGTTCATTCAGTTTCCTTGCACCCTCAGCTCTATGTAGCTAATCCAAGAAGCCCCTTTAGGGTCATTTTAATGATAGCTTTTCAATTCTGAAGACAGTGGGCATCTGAATAAACTGTTGGAGACAAGGCAAGCATTATCTACTTGTATCATCAGAACCTGTCTCAAACTCCCCTCCTGGGCAATTTTTTAATAGTTGAATAATAGACTCAATTACCAACACAGCAGTCAATGGCAGAAAAATATAGGTGATGGAAGACGGCATACTAATGGTCACTGAAGACGATCCCAAGCTGGGACTCAGCACGGCTGAAGCATGTTTTTTTTTTTTTTTTTTTTTTTTGCTGCTTTATTTTTGTTGCTATTGTCATTTTCGGTAATAGATACTATTTTGAGTAAAAAAAAAAAAATGTCTTCCTGATATGACAGATGTTGAGACGGTTACTTTTGCTTTTACCAAATACATAGAAGGAAAATCTAAGCTACATTCTGTGGAAAGGAGGTAATTGACCAAATATCAAGTAGTCAGGTCATCAGTGGAGACAGTGTCCCTGCTGGTTCTTCGCTATGGGTCTTGCTGTTTTGGATCTGTTGTGACATTGATGCAGAGGGAAGAAAGGGAGAAAACACTTTGTATTCCGAAGAAGTGAAAGAGGCTGGACTGAGATCTCAGCCTTTTCGTGAAGCACTGTCCTTTGCACTGTCCCTGAGACCTCATGCCCCTCAGTATCCTGGGTCCAACGGAAGTCCCTAATACTATGCCCTATTAATTGTCACCCAGTTCACATAGGCATAAAGAATGTGCTAGGAAGCTGAGACTTTTTGAAAGTAGAATCTTTTTTTTTTTTTCCTAGCACATTCTTACATCTCTCAATATTGGCCTTTTATAGTATGAACACTTAGGTCCCCAGAAAGTCTATTAAATCATCTACAAGGGCAAACGGATGACATTAAGTGCAAGGTGAGTTTGCAGTGGAATTGATTATTTCTCCAGCTGATATCAGTGGAAATCTACTGAGTCTTTACTGCAGTCATGAAAAACAGATCATGTTTGACAAATGTGACTGGATATTTTTATACGTTTCCTCTATTGCCTGATAAGTAGGAGTGAGGGAGGTGGAATATTTGTAAAGTGCATGACATTGAACCCATCGGTAGAATGATTTCTAAACCTAGAAACACTTCCTTTCTTGGAAGAGTGGAAGTCATCTAGCACAGGGCTTAGGAATATAGGCTTTGAAATTAGACTTTCCTGGCTTTGAGTCTTGACTGTGCCATTTATTGGGGCAAATGTCTATGCCTCAATTTCCCAAGGGTAACAGAAGCATTTGTTATCTATCTACCTCTTGTTATTCGCTTAAACATGGTGGTATTCATATGCAATTCTGCACACTGCTTGGCACACAGTTGGTGCTTACTAAGTGGTAATAATTGTAATATATGAAAATTAGATCCATGATAGAAGGCCTCAAGAAAACCCAATAGCAAGCATGCTAATAACTTTGAAGGACTTTCTCCAGTTGTACTTGTGTACTTATGTTATTCTAACCTGGAGGTCTGAATGATTATTTTTTCTGCCAATACTATTGACTAGCAGAGAATGAGTTGCTCACAATCTTTTTGTTCAACTTTGTAACGCATGGTAGGATTTAGCAGGAGTGTATTGTTTCCTTTTCTATTAGCTTTTTTTCACAATTCAATATTAAATAGAATTTGTACCTAGAGGGAAAGGAGGACAAGAGAAATTCATCTCCAAAGTTCCATGAGTGTTGGGGTGAAACTGTCTGGAATTGAAAATGTTACTGCGGATAATTGAAAGCCGAATGTCTAAAGGTGCAGGAATGGGAGACAAAGTCAAGTGCCTTTTATTTCTTGGGATGGCCTCACCAAGATCTCAGCTCCAAAGTCTAACATTTATGCTTAAGCTCAGGTAGGAATGCTTCCAGTGTTTATTAGTAATGAATCTTACATAATCATGCCACATAGAGCATAAGAGTATAGTTATTAATCTTGCCTCTAGTTACTTATCAATTTCCCTCCCCTGCTTCCCATTACCAAAGGAAAAGGCAAAAGGCAGAAAAATAGAGTGGTTAAGATAAGCCAAGAGGGCTTCCCTGGTGGCGCAGTGGTTGAGAATCTGCCTGCTAATGCAGGGGACACGGGTTTGAGCCCTGGTCTGGGAGGATCCCACATGCCGTGGAGCAACTAGGCCCGTGAGCCACAACTACTGAGCCTGCGTGTCTGGAGCCTGTGCTCCGCAGCAAGAGAGGCCGCGATAGTGAGAGGCCCGTGCACCGCGATGAAGCGTGGCCCCTGCTTGCCACAGCTAGAGATAGCCCTTGCACAGAAACGAAGCCCCAACACAGCAAAAATAAATAAATTAATTCATAAACTCCTACCCCCAACATCTAAAAAAGATAAGCCAAGAGGTTGAAGTCAGACAACTTGGATTCAAATCTTGGCTTTCCTCTTGGTAGATACTAAGTCTCAGATTCCCCAACTGGAAAACCAGGGTAATGCTTACCTCACTGGGTTCTTGTGAGTTTAAAGGAGATATATAAAATACGGTGTTTCATACATCTTGACTCATCTGATTAATTCAGAAAAGAAAGCTTATGCTTATAGATTCTCCCTCTTGAGTCTGAAGATGGGTGAAGGTTCAGATGTGGGGTGGGGTGATTGTGGGCCATAAGCCACATCTTCAAAGGAGGCTCCAGCCATCTTGCTACCTTCACCCATACACCCATAGTGGCTGTCACTTGGGGTTTGCTCAAGAGAAGTA